>NW_027437184.1:38678572-38806072 GCF_033239565.1 Halichoeres trimaculatus
TCCCCCTCCTCTGCACCCCTGTGAGCTGTTTGGCAAAGTGAGGGGAGCTAAATGTCTGCCTCTGCTCATATCTTCTCCTCCCACTCCCCAGTTAACTTTGGCGCACTAGCTCTGTTTTGTGTTTCGTAGTTTGATTCTTGGCTGAGAGTCCAGGTGCAGTAAAGCAGACTCCAGACAGCAGCGCAATCACGCAGCGTTCAGAAACCGACAGTCTGGCAGATAGGCAGCCAAGATCCATTAGCTGAGCCATGCACCTCCGACACCGCATCATGTTCTGCACCCCCTCCTGTTAATCAACATATCCTCTCATTTGACTCAAATCGAGGGAAGCTGCCACAGAAGAACTTAGCCTTGTAATTAGAGCGTGCCGGCGTTAGTGAGCGCTGCTCTCAATCATCCCCGTGGCAATTAGCATGAGGGGCAGCAGGCTGATTGCAGACCAGCCCTGGGGAGATGGCGTTTAGCTCTGAGTCGAGGGAGTCAGCCTCCTCGCTAATAGACCTGACTGCAACCACAGACCTGCCTCAGGATTGTTAACTGTGCTTTTTGTGTTCCTGAACGTACACAGAGAACTCATCATCACATGTCAGTCACTGTTAAACTGTTGCTTTATTTACTGCTCGAAAAGTTTGACAAAGTTTTTCTTCTTGTAGTCCAGCCTGAAACCATATTCAGCCCGTTCTTTGGAGCAGAGTGATCCCAGAATGTAGAAATATGACCAGATGAGACACAGGACTGAATTAGTTGGTGATGTTTTTAAGGTCTGATCCAATACGCCCATTTACCGCCAACATCATCTCAGATCTGCATAAACATTCTGACCACGCAATCTACATTTTCATCTGGACTTCCAGAGATTTAAACACTGATTTAAAGGCACTGTGAGGACTTTCCGAGTGACCTTGAAATAGTTTCACTTTTGTAATTTTGTCTGTTTGTAATATTAAATGAGATTATTTGCATCCCAAAAAAATTCCAAATGATGTTTTTCAGAATCTAAATTGTCACTTTGCAGCTTTGCAACCTGCTTAAAGTTTTCTTAAAAAATAAATAACAATGGTGAAAAAAAACAAAAAAACATCTGCTCTCCCAATGCACTCCTTGGCAAGTGTCATGTCTTTACAACAGCAGGTGATGGTGCTCATGGGAAACAGAGGCTCTTTTCCAAACTGCCTACTACACACTACATTTGCATGTGGTGTGCAGTAGGTACTGAAGCTGCATGCTGCCTTCTCCTTTTGCATTTAGTATGTAGCATGACTGTTCTGTTGGGTCTGTTTTTATACCACTCTGGTTTCAGTTCTGGAAAGCATAACTACAGCTGATAAACCTTTTTTTTTTTTTTTTTTTTTTTTTGTTATGGATGCACGATACAGACTATGGGTACAACTATGGGAATAATTAATATATTTTAGTGAAATCTTTCAAGCCATTGCATTTATATATATATATATATATATATATATATATATATATATATATATATATATATATATATATATATATATATATATATATATATATATATATATATATATATATATATATATATATATATATATGCAGCTGCATAGACAAACAGCAGTAGTGTCGTGCATTATGGGAAATGGTGTGCCAGGTAGACTGATCCAATTTCCTGGATCAATAAAGACACCTGGGAACTTTCAGCATACTTTAGATTTTACAAGTTTTCACATACTGACTACTTTTGACTGAATTAAAGCCAAATCAGTAGGTACTGCTAGTGTAGTAAGCAGTTTAGAAAAGAGTCTTTTTCCTGATAAAACACTCTGGTTCCAGTCACAGATGACACAGCAATCGACACCACATCATACTGAACAGTCCTCGCAGCTCCTTTAAAACCACTACCTGCATCAAATATCACGGTCTTGCAGAATAAACTGGATCACTGTGTTGTTGGAGTAACTGAGGTTTCTGACAAACTGCTGCACTTTGTTTTCCCTTGTTGCAAAAATGCCTGAGCAACTCTCTGTACATCATCATTGTTTACAGACAGTCAATGAGGGCATCTGTTAGCTGATCTGATCAGACTCATTTTCAACAACAGGGCCCTGGAGCTCATCCTCCAGGATTCAGACGTCCTGCTGACTCTTTTCTGTATTAGTAAAGATCAAAAGCCCCGTTTCCACCAAGCGGTTCACTTCTGGTGGAAAGAATCATCACTTCCTGTGTGATAGAGGTAATAAAAAACAACACATAACCCTGACATGTTCAGTTCTCCATTCGACTTCATGAAGATAAGTTTCTTTTTGTTTAGGAAATGGTGTCACCATACAGCGTAAGCTTTGTGGAAACGGGGCTGAAAACCCTGTTAAGATCAGACATAAGAGTCTAAAACCGTCCTCTAAAGGCTGCGAGGATTGGACCAATCGCAGAGCACTGTAAGTCCCTGTTCCCTCCCAGTTTCCTCCAGCAGGATTAAAATAAAGCTTGATTTAGATATGGCTCTTTCAACGGTCCCCATGTAAAAACTTCCTGCAGCTCTAACGAAGCAGCACAGCTCGAACAAAGTAACGTCGTCATATCAATATTGTGACATCCATCCAGTGAAGTGTGTCTGCACACATGCAGCTGCGTGCGTCCTCTTTCCACGATAAGATGCTGTGTAAGTGTCGTCTCCTCCTCCTCCCCAGCACCCCTCCTTTCTTCAGAGGAGTGCTGTGTGATTACAGCTCATGTTGTGATCACTCTTAATATACAGCTCCCTTAAGCAGGATGCATCTGAGAGCAAAGATAAGAGGGGGGGCTGGAGAAGAGCTCAGATACGCTCACTCGTCATGGTTCAGGACTTTTAACTCGGCTCAGAAATAGGTCACAAGAGTTATTTTAGTTCAGACTCTGGTGTTAAGTTTGGATTAAAAAAACATGGGCCACATGAATAATAAGTATCTCTGTGTTAGTATGTATGACATTCTTCCTTATCACACATTGCAGTTTAACAGGTAAATAACAAACAATTCAAGGACGGACGGAGCATGAATTCTTTACAGAGGGCGCTGCACAGAAGCTGAGATACAGCCGTGGAATAAAGAATACGCTCTCATGAATACAGGCTGTAATTACAGGCAGAACCGAGAGGAATACAGAATAAATAACCTCACATTTTTCCAGGAAAAGGACACAGAGAGAGTTGCTGCTCACCCAGAGAGATCTCCCGGGCGAAGGCCATGCACACCAGCAGCAGCGGCAGACCCACAGACACAAACTTGATGACCCTGTCCAGAGGCAGCTCCAGCTCCAGGTGATGAATCCGGTTTATCAGCGAGCCCTCCTGCAGCAGGGAATCAGATAACAAGGCCTTGGCCGCTGCCTGGGCGATGGACATTTTGAACACCTACGCAGCGATAAGAAGAAGGTTCACTTTCTGACACATTGGAGCAGATAAGGCAGATAATGTGTAAAGACAGCGCTGTTAGAACAAATCAGACTCATGACCTCTGCCATACGCCGCTGCGTGGCCTTTCTTATCTTATCTTGTTCGTCATTCCAGTGAAGATGTGACGTATTAAAGCACATTTATCTTTGATTGAAGGGTAATGAAAACATACTTCTGATTTCTTTATCAGGAGGAAGTTTCATCAGGAATCCTGCCACAGTATTAATAAGAACATCATCAGTTATGATCTCACCTGTGGTGATGAGCCAGCTCCTCATGCATTTAACATGAAATAAATGGAAATGCAAGTGAGTCCTAATTGAACTCTGAGCACCTAACTAAAATCAATATGGTAGGGGAATTTTATTTGAAAACGGAATAAAATCGCTGTGGACTCAACTTAAAATTACATTTTGTCCCAAAAAATTCACAACAGATTCTGACATGAACTCATCCTCATCTATACAAGTGAAAAAAAATAATTAAAGACATCAGGTCATCACATCATAAATGTGATGACGTGAAAAAGACTTTGCATCTGTTAAATGCAGCAGATGTTTTTCCACGAGGGAAGAAGTCCATTTCAGAATGCCATCAGTGAAATTCCTTTGTGGCACTTTAAATATGATGAAAGTTAAATTCCTCTTACCTGAACTCTTCCAGGTTTCTCAGGTGTAACGATCAGATTTAATATCTGCACAGTAGTAGTTCCCCCGAAGGCCTGTTCAGTGCTGGGAAGTTGTTTAAGTATGCAGGGAGGAACTCTGGAAATGAGAGGTTGGATCTGGGCTGGACCAGGCTGAGCCGGGCCTGACTTTAATTACAGAGAGGACATCTGGGAGCTCGTAGGCGCCCAGATGGCACTGACTGCAGCAAACCTCTCCACCACTGTGTGTGTGTGTGTGTGTGTGTGTGTGTGTGTGTGTGTGTGTGTGTGTGTGTGTGTGTGTGTGTGTGTGTGTGTGTGTGTGTGTGTGTGTGTGTGTGTGTGTGTGTGCGTGCGTGTGCGTGTGTGTGTGTGTGTGTGTGTGTGTGTGTGTTTCTCTGGCCAGTCTATGCTGAGAGGCAGGGTGGCTCATGCCCACTTCAAACAAGTGAACCATCTCCAGTGGCTTTTCCAGCCTCTGTCATTCTGGGACTATTTTTACCGCCCTCCAGCCTCGGAGCTGCAGAGAGCTGACACACTGCGCCGTGCAGCGGGGATGGTCCTGTTTCTCAGCCCTGCAGTTCATCTGTTTGAGGACGTGGGGATAGTTTGTATCAGGGTGCACCTCGAGTCTGAAATCTGAAAGGATGCACATGTAACACCTTTAGACATGTCAAAGATGGTTAGCTGAATTTCAACTTGGACGTGTAACTGTCTGAAAAGAACAGCTTTGGCTGTTTGTTGAGATATTAAAAGGAGAGATAAGAAAAAAAAAAAGTTGAATGATTCACAAAACCCAGTGGTTCACACACTCCAAGCCTCATGTTGGTATTTTACCTCTTGTTTTTATTGTGTGAGTGTTGTGCAGCAGTGAAGTAAGTCAGAATAAAAAGACTGTCAGAGTGATGGATGGTCAACATATGCACGTGGAGAAACTAACAACCATGATCTTTCACAGTCTTTTGGTGCCTATGCAAAACAAAAATGTAGCACAGTGCTGCCATTAGTGATGGTTAACATGATTCTTTTTAGTGAATGGAGTTGTAATGAGTGGCTCACCCAAGTGAATCCTTTTTTTTTTTTTTTTTTTTTTTGAGTCATCTGAGTGATCTGAGTCAGTTACCAAGAGATTGCATAAAAAGCTACATGTGCTGTAAGGTTAACACCTTTTAACACATTTTATTCCCATACCATACACATAAAAGTTGAGTATGGGCACAATAAATAAATAAATTAAAATATACAAGTAAATCAGTTATTTTTCATCATTTAGATTTGTTTTGTAATGAAAGGGTGGAACTAAACAGTGAGTTTCTATTAAGTTCTATTTAGTCTAATACTAACTGCAGCAGCAAATAGTTGTGAGTCATACACTTCAGTTATGGCTGATCTGTCTGTTAACTTTGCGAGGCAAACATAACGTGTGAATCAAATAATGGTCCCAAAAAGAGAAAATATCCAGTGAGCAGCAGTTCTCTGGGACTTAATGCCTTGTTGATGCCAGAGGTCAGAGGAGAATGGACAGACTGGTTGGAGCTGATTGAAAGGCAACAGTAACTCAAATAACCACTGGTTACAACCAAGGTCTGCAGAAGAGCATCTCTGAACGCACAACACGTCCAACCTTGAGGCAGATGGGCTACAGCAGCAGAAGACCACACCGGGTGACCCTCCTGTCAGCTAAGAACAGGAAACTGAGGCTACAATTCACACAGCAACACCAAAACTGGACAATAGAAGATTGGAAAAACGTTGCCTGGTCTGATGAGTCTGGATTTCTGCTCCACATTCAGATGGTGGAGCTCAAATCTTCAGCTGCTGCTGCTGCTACTGCTGCTGCTGCTGCTGCTGCTGCTGCTGCTGCTGCTGCTGCTTCTGCTGCTGCTTCTGCTGCTGCTGCTGCTGCTGCTGCTGCTGCTGCTTCTGCTTCTGCTGCTGCTGCTGCTGCTGCTGCTTCAGCTGCTGCTGCTGCTGCTTCTGCTGCTGCTGCTGCTGCTGCTGCTGCTGCTGCTGCTGCTTCTGCTGCTGCTGCTGCTGCTGCTTCTGCTGCTGCTGCTGCTGCTGCTGCTGCTGCTGGTGTAATGGTGTAATGGTGTGGGGGATATTCTCTTGGCTCACTTTGGGCCCCTTAGTACCAACTGAGCATGTTTAAAGTCCACAGCCTACCTGAGTATTGTTGCTGACCATGTCCATCCCTTTATGAGCACAGTGTACCATCTTCTGATGGCTACTTCCAGCAGGATAACGCTCCATGTCATAAAGCTGGAATCATCTCAGACTGCTTTCTTCAACATGACAATGAGTTCCCTGTACTCAAATGTCCTCCACAGTCCCCAGATCTCAGTCCAATAGAGCACCTTTGGGACGTGGTGGAACAGGAGATTCTCATCATGGATGTGCGGGCCACAAATCTTTAACCATTTAATCACAAAGCCTTTCAGATGAAAAACTCAATGTTGTGTTTTGAAGGGCCACAGGCCAAGCTGTCAAACTTGACAAAATGAGAATGGGAACATTGTGCATCAGTAGCAACAGAAGAGGGGGAAAAGAAGTTCAGATAAATTGTGAAACAAGCCACTTTTTAAAAAGCTATACATTTTCTGCCATATTTTTGTGGTGGAAAAAATAATGTGTTGCAAACTTATTTGTAAAAAGTTCCCTGAATTAATTTAAAAATAGGTCTCTTACTGCAGAGATGAGACACGCGTGCATGTGGACGAACCGATGTGAAGGTATCTGTTGTGCTCTGCTCAGAATCCCAGAATCATGAATTTCAAGAAGATGAAGTTGATGATATGAAGTCCCCATGGAAAGCTTGTTGAAATGACTAATTCAATCATTCTATCAAATCAGCAGTGAGGCTGGGCTGGTGAGGTTATTTACAGTGAGCCTGATCTCAGGGCAAACAAACCCTCACCCCATGTATCTGTGGATCCTGCACAGCAGAGTCAGGTTTGGACAGCTTACTGAGAGGCCAGTCTCAGAGTAAACAGAGGAGTGATGACTTTTGTGCTTTTGCTATTTTTTAAATCATCTGCAGAAACAGGGATTCAGCACTAAGTGAATCAGCTTGTGTATGACCTCATTAGTAAAGCAGTGGACATTAAGGGGGCCTGCAGGCAGGTGTGTCACTGTTCACACAGCTGATTTCAGCCCATTCACTTCTGACTGGAAGAACAGCAGAAAAAAAACTGATGCTGAGCTTTGTGACAGTCCTGGTCTGACCCTCACGTCTAAAATCAGGCCTGGGAGACGATTGTGACCCCAGGTCCTTTTTCATACAGCCCCAAGCTTTCATTTTACACTGTAATCCCAAAATAAATACGTCAATGTGATGAATTCTGTTCTAAATCATGTGTACATAAACATTTTCTGTCAAGGTCACAAACAAACTCAAAGTCAGTCTGAGACGTCTCACTGAACTCCATCTGGACTGTCCGTAGGCTGCTGGTGTAAAGCTAAAGCTCTGTTGTTTTGTTATATTGTATAATATTATGTTTTAGTCTAAATTGATTTTTATTGTTTGTTTTTGTTCATTTTTTGTTAAGCTGTAGTCTGTTGACGCTGTATTTTCAATACAACAATCAAAAATAAATGTTATTAGAGAGTCTGCTCACATAAACCTTAGTACCCTGCTTGGGCACCCCAGTCTAAAAACTCTGGGCACGCCCCTGCTTGTCACTGGGTGCCTGGTTGCATGGAGTCGTGTTTTTCTGCTCATTAAAGATGGATTGATGCTAAACAGAGAGCTAAGTTCTTGGAATAAAGGAGGGTTACAGTGAAAGACAGGACTCACCTTTCCCCCAGGTAAAAGTCAAACAACTTCTCAAGCGTTAACGTCCGCTGTGCGCTGATCTCTCTCTGATTGATTCCTAAATGTTTCAGTCAAAGATCTTCAGCAAACTGCCAGCTCAGGGTGTACAGCGAACCCAGCCTGGTGTAGAATAATGTTTCTGACCTGAACTTGTTAACTGTGATGACCATCAGTCATGGTGTCTTACCCTCCTTCAGTTTAACGCGCAATGTGCAGCGAGCTCTGTGCAACTCAGAGGAAACTGACCACTGATCATCTGATACCAAGAGACACCTGAGGGACAGGTGAGCTTTGATGTCATCAGTCTGTGATGATGGAACAAGGAGGTTTGAGCACTGAGAGACTGATTTTTACAACAATCACTAAAAGGAACAGTTAGCACAGAGAGCATTCATGTGTTACTTTCATGGTCAATGAATATGTCAGTAACAGGCGCTGGGCCTCAGCTATTTTCATGAAATCAAACATGAAATCAAACACGACCTTCTTTGAGCAGAGTCTTGGCAACCCTGAAGTCGTCCTGTACCTGTCAGAATATCACTTTGCTCTAAGAGCAGCCTGTCAGCGTAAGTTCAGCTGGAGTTTTGGGGTCTTTACTCCTCTTTGTTTTTGAGTTTAAATGTTTAAACACGGTTTGCTCATATTTCTCTGTAGATATTTTGACACTGAGAACCAGAACCAGAAACAGTGACACTGTGACTCTTACATCATGATTTTTATGTCACATCCGGCCTCCTTTGCCCCATATTTCTCCCCCACCCTCCACCCTCGTGCTGTCACTTGCTATGAGCAGGTGACTTTGGGATAATATGGGGTCAGAGCTCTTCTATGTAAATGTGAAGGAAGCTTTAGATTGCAGAGAAACACCTGTTTGAAACGTCCTTCAGTGGGTAACGTCAAAGGCTGACACAGAAAACTAATTTGAGATCCTGGACATGTTCACTTTCACTTCAGAGCCGAGGACAAACTGCTCCTTCTCTTTGTCTGAAGCCTTTGTTTGGGAGCTGTACCCAGAGTTTTCCTGGTGAACAGGAAGTGGACGTCTGTCAGCTCATCACATGGTGCATACAGTTCCATTCCTCCGAGCAGGACGTGCTGCTAAAGATGAGAGGTTTCTCACTGTAAAGTGTAGATACAACTAAAGCCTGACCTTCTCCAGGAGAGTGGAAACAATACAAGGATGTAATTAGACCCCAGGGATTGAGCCATGTAAATCAATAGAACGAAGCACACCCACAGGCGTGATCATGGTTTCCTCTGGAGCAGCAGGATCCACAGGGAGAAGTGGAGGCCCTGTGGTCTGCTGGCCTCTGAAGGTGGGGAGCGTTTGGGTGGGTGTTCTTCCAGTGAGTTAAATCACAGGCTGTAGCTATAAGCAGAGAGGGGGAGACTACATGTGACAGGAACATGAGGGAAGTAAACCGATATTTACCCACTCTGTAATCTAGAGACACAATGAGGCCGAGCCTGGGAGGTTTTTAAAGGGTCTTACATGCTCAGACGAGTCTTTCTTCATTGTAATCCTGGTTCAGATGTGGATCAGTGAACACTCTCTTGTCTCGTGGGTTTGTTCTTTGGTTTGCTGCTTTTCTTTTCTTTCTCTTTTTCTCTCCTGAAAAATCGAGTCTTGTTGAGAAAATTCTGCCCTTTTCAACAGTTTAGAAATTCTTTTGTGTCACATATGCTTCAATGCTGAGCTAATGCTTCAATAATGTAGGGTTCAGACATTTTGCAGTAGTTGAATCCAATAGTGTTTCACAGTGCAACGCCTCATTGTAGATATCTGCCACTTGAAAACATCAGGAATCTCTTCCTATTGATTCAACTTTACCATATCATGGAGCAACACCTGTGCCGTATTAGAAACTGAGGCGGGCTTTGAACCTCCTCACTCACAGCTATAGGGCGCTCGCCTGTCAGTCAGCTGAGCTGTGCCTCTGAGTGGGTGAACTTGCGTCCTTCGTATCACCTTCAGAGTCAGAGAAAACATTCACCCTTGTACAGTTTGTGCCGTTTGAGAAATGAGCTACTTGAGCGGGAGACATTTCTTTGAACCAGGCTGTAGACTCTTTTATTTCTGCTGTGAAAACAGCTCAGAGTGATTTACGGTACTTCCAGAATCAGCCTCAAGAGGACACTACACAAACTGTAGTTATGATCACTTCTGTGTGTAGACCGAGGGTTGCTGCTTGGGTTAGGGTTTAGGGTTGTCTTCTCCCTCTATGGTTTCATCATCAATAAATGGCCTTCATTGTTGTCTTACTGCCCTCTGCTGGTCTGGTGGTGTAGTACTGTTACTTTTATTTTTTCTTGTCCTGCCTTATTTGACCAAGCTTGAAGCCTCAGTGGAATCACAGACAACATGTCTGTTTTAGTTTCTGGGGGAGGAGCAAAAGTGACCTTCAGGTGAAGGTTTAAGCTTAAAGCTTTCTGCTCTTTGCCTCTGCTCTGTCTTTTCCAAACTTTCCACCACACCACCACCCCCACCACCACCACCACCCCCACAACATCTGCAAGCACCGACCACAGAGAGGTTTAATTATCTCGTCACAGCTCAGTTTCTGCTCGTACGGTTAATCTGCAAGGTGTGATAAGGTCAGAGGCTGGACACCAAACACAATGTTCTGCTGCTGCTGCCACCTTAAAGGTCTAACAATACAACACTTCTTTTTATAGTATTAATTACTCTGAGTCACAATTTTAAAGTCTGATATTATCCTTTCACTTTATACCCTTTCCAGTAACTACTGTGGAAACTTATAAATAACTTGTAAATATTACAGATGGAGCCTGATACATCCCATTCTGCTGATGATAAATGTGTCAGTTTGAAGGGGGAGACATGTTGGAACAAGTATGTTACTCGGAGTTGAAGCTAAACACAATAGGGAGACATATCAATATGTTTTCCTTTTCTATTCTAAACACAAATTATTTTATAACTGTTTGAAATCTTAAACTAAAACATATAAAACTGCTCGTATGGGAGCTTAAATAATTGTCACAATGCCAACTAGTCAGAAGGCCTGTTAGTCAGAAAGTCAGAGAGCCTGTTAGTCAGAATAGCAGAAGGCCAATAGGTCAGATACTCAGAATGCCTGTTAATCAGGAGGCCCAATACTCAGAGTATCAGAAGGCCAGTAAGTTAGAAGGCCCATCAGTCAAAAAATCAAAACCCTTGTAGGTCAGAAGAGCCATTAGACAGAAAATAAGAAAGCTAGTCAGTCTGAGGCCCATGAGTCAGTGAATCAAACGACCCATTGGTCAGAAGGCCTGTTTGAAAATTACAACACTCGTCAATCAGAAGTACTATTAGTAAAAAAAAAAAAAAAAAAAATCAGACGGCTAGTCTTAGGCGTAGTCAGAATTTTTTTAAAGAAAATTTTAAGAATGTAATTTTAGTCCGAATTTATATTTCTGACAAACCTGGCTTTTGATTTACTGGTTAACAGGCCTTTTGAGAATAGAGTAGATAGCATTATGATGGGGGTTGATACGCTCATTCACTACCATGTATCTATAAATACAGCTTCTTACATCTTGTTGTCGTTGCTGTTTGTTTTCACAGCCAAGATATTCTATTTGTGATCCATTTGATATCACAATAAAAAAGGTTCTTTTTTCCTAAACTAAAATTGATGTCAACAGGTTTGAAGTTTCACAGCCCAACATGAATGGAGAGAGGATCATCATTGGGCTGGGCAGTGTGGGAAGCCCTCCATCCTGGGACTGTTCTGCTGTTCAGTAACACAGCCTGTGCTTGGTGATGACAGTGGAAGGTTGATGGAGCAAAATGCTGGTGTGAGTCCAATGTTGGACTTGTGCCACAGCCAGCTGTTCATTTTCTTTTGTCTTGCTGATGAAAAATGTTAGTGTTTTCTTCAAAGGTCATTTTAATCAGTTTGAAACTTAGATTCCAGGTTGTATAATTGATATATTATAACATATATTAATCTGCATTATGAGAGGTTAAAAACATTCATTTTTTTATTAATTAATTAATTTATTTTTGTTTTTTATTCAGTTAATAAAAAGACTGAACAGTTCATGGGATAGAAAGCTGGGGAAAGAGAGTAGACCACAATCTGCAGCAAAGCACTGTTGGTGAAAAGTGAACCAAGTGGCATCATCCGGTCTAAGAATATGGCGCCTATGTGGAAGTTTTAAAAACTGTAGTTTGTCAAGCGTCCACTTGAGGCAGCAAGAAACACCAGTAACCACAAATGCCCATTCAAAGAAGCTGATCTTTATAGCAGAAATCAACATGTTAACAGCCTGGTTAAAAATATCATCTCACCATCAGCACGTGTTGTACTTCATTTGACTCATATGACAGCGTGGCTGACTTGGCTGACAGGTGGACTTCCTGTAGCTGTCTGTGGACAGGTTAAAGACCCTCCTCTGTGCCTCATCCTAACTCGAACATGGTTGAGGGTTAAGTCAAACTTTTCAAACATGGCCCCCCAGCTTTCAGATTCTGCGTCGGATATAAAAGGCCAATGTCATGGAAACTACGCAGTCCACTAGCTTTAAGGGCTACAACCTGTGCCCAGGTGGACTTAACCTCCGAGGCTAAAGTAAATGTTATAGCACCGGCTGTATGTGTGATGGCGAATGTGTCTGCGTGTGCCTGTGAGTCTGTGTGTGCACGCCAGGTGAGTGGGTGTTTTTCCCCCTCTTCTCAGGCTGCCAGATGAGTGGGTGATTGGGGTTTTTCCAGAGAATGGGGCGAGGAGTTCTGAAAAGGCCGGCTGGAGCTTCAGCCAGGAGCAACTGATCTGCTGTGGTCTGTCGCCTGAAAACCTGGTCTGGGCTCAGCTCTTTGTTAGAGATAGTTTTGATGTTGTGAGCTAGTGGGCTTAATTTGGAAAAGATAATTCGTTGGTTGAATCTCATTTGATTAAAGATGCTCTGTCAGTCAAACTTGATTTGGTAAAAGATCATTTGTTGTACACTTCATCCTATCATCTATTTCATTAAACGCTCCTAATTTACCTTTAACATCTGGTTATATGTTAGTCCTCTTACCTCTCTAAGAGCTGTGGTTGTAACCGTTAACATTTAGACACGTGTTGGTGACACCCTGACGAGTCCATGTTTACCCTCATCAGCCCTGCTGTTTCATGGTTAGAGGACTGAATCCCAGCTTTAACAGGAGCAGGTCTTTGATACCACAAAGGCAGAGTCAGAACCTTTACATCTTTAATTATTGAAATCAGTCTATTGAAACACAATAGATCATGACGACAAAGTGTACAAATGAAATAGAAAAAATTCCTATTGTCTGTCGATTTCTCTGGAAGATCCATTTAGAAAAAAAAACAATTGGGAAAAAAAAAAAATATGGGCAACAAACTTCACAATGAACAATCTGACATTCAATTAAACATGGTTTTCTTTTCTAGATGTCTTCACATTAGAAACGAGGGACTCCATTCCTGTGTTTTAGTACAAAACAGAGCTGAAAGTGTTTCACAGTTTCTTCAAAGTCCTTCACATAAAGTTTAAAGACATAACTACTTTTCTTCATCAGTTTTCTCAAAAATCATTTTTCTTAAAAAAGTTTCTCATGTCCGGATCCCAAAGGGTCCTCTCTTGGTGTGGAGATGTGGGTGCGATGCCTCGAGCCGCTCCCGTGTTCATTTCGTCCCCACAGAGTCACGGGTGATTATCTCTGAAGTCCACGGTCAGAGTCACTGTGTGCGTGGCTGCCAGGCGACACAGAGACCACTTCAGGAAGAGTTCAAACTGATTCATGTTGTCCTTTGAGCTACCCTCTGAAAAACAGTCAGAACTGAATAAATATGCAAACCACGAGAAAGCAAACATGAAAAATCCAAGGTACAGCCTACATGTGCAGTCAATGTTCACTGGGTTCTACTTTTTTTTCTTTTTTTGCTCGTGGGATAAGTGAAAAAGATTGTTTCAAAGGTCATGCTCTAAAAGGTTCAGCGGAGCTGTGGGTTCTCTCTGGATGACGAGACATGCTGAATGAAAGTGTTGTTCAACCTGAGAACCAGTGAGTCATTTAAAAGGCGAGGATGACGTCCGACGGTATAACACCGTTGTGTTTTCCTCTCTGCCAGCCCCTCGCTCTGACTTCAGGAAGCAAAACGACACATGAACTGCCAAGTCAGGACAGTCATCGAAAAGATGAAGGTATGTTTAGTCATTTCAGACGAACACTTTGAAACCTGCAGCCCTTTTTGTAGCTCATTTCAATGTGCCAGGACACTGAGATTGATTACATTCAATTTAGCTTCTCTCCAACTTATTTCTCCCCACAATCCAATTTTAACAGCAGCCAGGTCAGCAGCTCCCAGTTTCAAACTACCAGGATCAAAATACAGCCTCAGCTCATCTGTCTCAGAGCCTAAGGGCCACACTCAACAACTTTTCCACTTTGGACCAACTTTTTAGACCTCTGATGAAGCTGGAGGTCACTTCAGGCCATGATGTGTATCAATGGAGCTAAAGGAGAATCTAACCCGAGTCAAGAGCTAATGTCCAAGAGCTGACTTTCATTCAGGAATTTTAAAGGTGCATTGAATGTAAACTGTCATCAGACTGTAGTTGATGGGTTCAGGGACGGCTGAATCTATGTCCTGGTGTGTTAAAAAGTTGATTCTGATTGGTCAAACTCAAATAATAAATTCCCAACAGCAGAAGTGACACCAGGAACAACCTAACCACACATTGGTCAGATCAATCCAAAGAAAGTAGTCTGTCACATTCCCTCTGCCCCTCGACTCTGTGGTTAAAAAAAGTTGGTGTTTGTCTCAGGGTGGGGAAACCATGACGGTTAACAGCTCCAACGTGAGAGCAGCGTGACGAGCCCCAACACCCCTGATAGAGAAAAGGAGAGCAACATCCTGTCCTGCAATCCAGACACAGACAACAAACCTGGAAAGAGCATCTCTCCAAAGTCACTTTTACTATAATGCTGTGTTCACACCAAATGTAAAGAAAGTCATTTGTGCAAGTGAGTTCAAGGGGAAGTCAACCAGTGTGACATGTTGGACGCTCTCAGCACGGAGAGGTCGACTGATGACTGAACAGATTAATGAGGGTTGATCCATCTGTGAAACCTGGCACAGGTGAATTTGACATGTGTTTGTCTTCCCTGAACTCTGTCACTGTACCTGTGTTTATGGGAACAGGGTCAGATTCTATGTCACTTGATTCCAGCTATTAGCTGGACAAGCAGGTTAGCACTGCTCTAATTAGCATAACCGACTTTACCTCCCGGTGTAGTCAAGATCAGCCTTGTTTGATGACAACAGACTGAAGTGAGGTTGAAGGAAATTTCTCCCTTCTCACAAATTTGAGTCCTTAGGTACTCCTTAGTCTTTAGGTACAAGTGGGGAAAACGCAGTGAGAGATTGACAGACGGATCGGGTGGATTCGGACACTATATCGGTTTGATGTGGTGAAGAAGGAGTTGAGCCAGAAGGCAAGGCTCTTAATTTACTGGTCAATCTAGGTTCCAGCCCTCACCAATGGCCACGAGTTGTGGTCGGTTACCGAAAGAACAAGATGGTGAATACAAGCGGCTGAAATGAGGTTTCTCCTCAGGGTGTCTGGGCTCAGCTTTAGAGTTAGGGTTTAAAGCTGAGAAATCAGGGAGGGGCTCAGAGCTGCTCCTCCATCTAGGGGGAGCCAGATGAGGTGGTACGGGTATCTGGTGAGGATGCCACCTGGATGCCTGGGGTGGTGTTTCAGGCATGTCCATCTGGGTAGAGACCCCGGGGTAGACCCAGGACACGGTGGAGTGATTATATCTCTCAGATGGTGGAAGTGGCCTGGGACAGAGGTCATTGGTCTTTGCTAATGATATTACTGCCCCTGTGAATGAGACCTAGATTAGGGGTGAAAGATGGACGGATGGTTGGAAGAACTCGAGAACGAAGCTTGTTATTTGCTCAAATTAAACAAGGAGAAAAAAAACATTGTTTTGTGAATCAGGTAATCATTCAAGTTTAGTGTGGTCGTAACAGAAGGAGCTAACAGCATCGATGTTCAAAACTGAGACACTGACTCATTTCTGTTTACAGTTCAAAGCTCTGATGGGGGAGAGCTGATGAAAACAGAAATGTCAACAGAAATGTTCCTGCAGAAGTCCTGCTCACCTTGTCTAACGGTATTTTCAGCGAAAAAGGTTCATTTTACCGTGAATCAGAACAAAAACCAGGATCAGGTTTGAACAGGATGGTGTCTGAACAAGTCACTTTAATGTCTGCTCACCTGTTGACACTTTGATCTGCATAATCACCTGATCATTATACATCATAACTCTGAGGTATCTAGCTAAGGTATCACAGCTGATGTCTGTCGCCTAACATTGTGTCAACACCCTCTCCAAGTCTGAACCACAGTCCTCTCTCCAAGACGTGAGCTGGGTTCAGCATCCCCTACTGGCTGCAAGACGATTTCTGCTCTCTTTAAGCTCTGAAGTCAAGTTAATATCTATCAAAGTACTAAAAAAGACCTCAAATGGAGAAAAAACAGTCCAGATAAACCTACAGCAGCATAATGAAGCACTGGACTGCTGGCCATGCTGCTGTACCGTGAGAACAGGCTGGATTTGACATTATCCATTCAAATAAAACCAACACACGTTTGTTTTTCTCCTGCCCAGTGTTCCCTTTTCTCCGCAAAATCTCAATTTTACCAGAACACAATCAACCTCTTTAAATCCTTCTCTAGAATCTGTGAAAACTTCTTTGACATTAACCTTACAGTATCCTTTAAACCTCTCAGTTCCTGTGCCAAGAGCCAAAGAGTAAAAAGAAAAAAAGTGCTACCATCCAATAATTTGAAGAGCCCACTGCAAAACGTACGACATTAGAATGAAACAACACATATTCATCATTAAACTAATCACTGTCCTTAATAATCATGATCAGGGTGATGGGTGAGTCTGATTAGTCTCCACGGGGGCTCTGATGAAGAGTCTCTGAGGAGTTTGATGTCCTTTCACTCTCTGAGGAGGCGCTCTCTGAGGAGTCACTCTCTGAGGAGTCACTCTCTGAGGAGCCACTCTCTGAGGAGTCACTGTCTGAGGAGGTGCTCTCTGAAGAGTCACTGTCCGAGGAGTCACTCCATGAAGCCGTGCTGAGGGCACGACTGAGGTCACATGGTCAGTCTACTCCAGCTCCTCTCTGTGCTCCATGCTCAGATCTCTCCTCCCTCCTCCAACACCGGGCATTTGTCTCTCCCTGCTGTTGTCCTCGTCCCCGTCCTCCTCCTCTTCTTCATCCTCCATTCCTTCCTCTTCTTCTTCCTCTTCCTCCTCCTCCTCCTCCTCCTCATCGCCGTCCATGGAGTCATCGGCTCCCAGCATGGCTTGCTGCATGGCGAGGGTGGCTGAGTCTGATGACAGCGAGTGAAGGGAATCCATGCTCAGGGGGTCTGAGGGGGGACACAGAGACAGGAGAGGTTTAGACACGACTGTCTGACCCCTGCCTCCACCCGTGCATAAGGGGTTTTTGTTTGCTTCTTTTTTCTTCTACCAGAAGCGTTACACCGAAAAAACCCACAATAAATAATAATAATAACAATAATAAATAAATTGAAAAAATTAAATAATAGGTCTAACTCAGCAAAGGCATGACTTTGAGTTTATCACAACACCATACTGTTACTGTCTTCTAGAAAAATTAGCATATGTTGTGACATTTTTTGTGACGTCAATACTGGGACAATCTTAAACAAAGGAATATGTAAAAACTTAAATGTAGCTGCCAGCTGTCCTTTCTGTCCCCACAGCTTCGGGGTTGGAGTAAACAGAATGGTAAACAACACCTCAGCCCTGTGCATCCTGGGCTAACAGGTGACGGACATGGCTTTTTCTCTGACTACAAGATTAGCCCAGAGTTACAGAGTACAGGGGGTGAAGCTGCACACTGGCTAATGGGTGAGCTTGCTGGACGTTATAATGTTGCTGTTTACATCAATATGACCTTAAAGGATCTCAGGAGTCTGAGAAACATTTCCACATTTGAAGATTTCCTCTGTCTGACTGGCTAATGGAGACATCAACAGCTGGCCCTCTCCTCCCTCCCATTGTCAAAGACACAAAACCCCCTGCCCTTGAAGAGTCAGTTAACTTGGAATAACTTGGAAACATCTGAGAACCCTGAACCCAAGCCTTCTCCAGTTTGGTTTGCAACAGAA
This sequence comes from Halichoeres trimaculatus, assembly GCF_033239565.1. Classification (NCBI taxonomy): domain Eukaryota; kingdom Metazoa; phylum Chordata; class Actinopteri; order Labriformes; family Labridae; genus Halichoeres; species Halichoeres trimaculatus. The sequence goes on from NW_027437184.1 coordinate 38,696,606, forward strand.
GTTTCCATTACATTCCATGCCCCGTGGGCCCCTGGGTGCCCGCAAGACCCACTTTGGGTGCCCGTGAGGCATGTTCCAAAAAAGCAGCACTGGCCCCAATGGAGCTCATTTCTAACATCATTTTTTTTTTCTGTAAATCATTAATACTAATCGTGAAATAATTAACAATGACCTGTGAGCACTCTCTTCACATAGTATTACTACTTCTTCTATGATTAATGTTATCAAAAAGTGGTCTGTGCAATTTTGTTGAAAAAAGTTTTTTATCAGACAAGTAGCCCTGTGTTTTGGCCACTAAGAGGGCACTTTAGTGCGGGGTTTTAAACAATTGTCCTCCCTGTGCACACCAGCAACCATAAAGCCCCATTTCCACCAAGTGGTTCAGCTCAGTTTGTCTCGGTACAGCACGCATTTAGTGGCGTTTCCTTTGACAAAAACTCAGATAGGTCCTCAAATCACCAACCTGTACCGTCCCACTTTTTGGTACCCTTCTGTTGGGGTGTCACACATACTGATCTGACCCAGAAGGTGGAGCTAGAAACACTGCAATCTGTTGACTGGTTGAAACAATTTCCCTTGCGTGACAGCAGTAATAAAGAACAACACAGAACCTCTGTGATTACATCTCCAGTTGACATCATGAAGCTTGGTTGCAAAAAGCCACATGACAGTCACATAGAAGACGAACTGCTGGATGTTTTTATTGTTCCTCTTTGTTAACTGTGTCACTTTTATTTTATTTTTTTTCGTTGGATTTATTAGCAGGGTACACTGTGTCATGCTGCTATGCCTTCACTCTATCACATAGCTGATGCAGCTATCAGCATCCAGCTTACACTCCACCAACCTAAAAGTGCACAGTTGGCTGTGGAAACACAAACAGGATCGGGCTTTACTGATCCAACCAGTACCAAACCATACGAATCCATACCGGACCAGGGCTTGAGACATACTGTTGCTCTTGGTCTGATAAATGCCTTTGACTTGCATGTTTCCTGAATGCCAGCAGGGGTCACTGCTGAGCCTTCATTCCTTTCCACTGTAAACACTTTCTGTCTGGGTTTATGGAACCAATCTCTAATTTTGAGCCTCTTTAGTGCAGATTATAGTTCAGTTTTTTCAGACACCATTTCTGCCATTACAGTAAGGAATCGTTTCCACTAGCATCATAAACAAACTGAATATTAGAGTGCTTCTCACCAGCACAAGCTGTTCATTGGTTGTTCTCTTGCACTTCAGCTTCCTTAAGTAGTGAGCATGAAGCCAGAGCTTTTACAAAGACAACCTTAAATTAATTTATAATGAACAGCCCCCTTTACAGATGTGGCTCCTGCGTTGAGGTAAGAGTTAATTAACATGGGTGAAAGACACAACTTTTCATAGCCTTGAGTCTCTGAAGCTGTGGTCAGCCCTGGTGTAAAGGGATCTCTGCAGTTATGGGTTAAATCTGTGCTTTCCTTAGCAGAGGCCCCCAATGGCCCAGGAAGAGGTTTTGCTATGTGTTAATGAGTAACTGTGTGAACAAGGTAGTCACAGCCTAAAATCAACCTTTCTTTATCATCTTTTATTTATTTAATGCGCAAACCACCAGTCTCTTCTTCAGAGTCTTAAACCCAGTGATAGAGTCCATAAACCCAGGGAGAAAATGTTGACTAGATGAATAAAGGGTCAGCAGTGACCCCTGCTGGCACTCAGATAAAATGCATGTCAAAGCATTGATAAAATACCACAGTATGTCCTGCTTCTTCTCTGGTTATTTCTGTACCTAACTTTTCTCCAGAGGATAGGAAACAATGGGCTTTCTTTACCAAACAAGCTCAAAGTCACGTCTGTTCCTGTGACACATGCTCTTTTTAAAAGCATTTAAAATGTTGGTTCCTATCATCATGTTACATAAATTAGAGAAAGAGTAGAAAGTAGACTGCTGCTGCTGGGCAGATGAACCATGAAGCTTGCTGCTTATTTCCAGCTCTGCAAACAGAGTGACCCCTGGTGGCTACTCAGTCATATAGCAGCCTATAGAGAGACACAAGGAAACATTAAACCTCACTACACTCACTAAGTCTAGTTTCAGCCTTGTACCTGAGCAACAACAGCCCAGAGAGGCTGTGTATCATAAATTAAATTGCAGTGTTAAAATGTACCAACGTTTTACTGATGCTACTCAAATCTGATTTCATTTTCTGATTGGTTTGATTGGCTTAACCCTGGTATAGGAAAGGAAAGGATACATTTTCCTAAGTGCATCGCCACATTTCTGCTCATCTTCCATTTGTTTCAAACTTTTTCAAAAGTTTATCTTCTTACACTTGGAAAACTTTGGCTCTCAAAGAAGCACTTTCTTCAACACAGTCACATTTGAAGCATCAGATGCCGATATTACAAAAAAACCCTTCAGATCCTTGAAATCATCCACCCACCTACCTCAGAGACAAGAGTAGCACCCAGTAGACAACAGTTTACTTTGGATAAAAAACATCAACTGGATTTTTGAGAAAGAAAACTTTTCTATTTGATGTGAGGGCTTTCATACTGTCTGAGTTATTTCCTGATTGGGATCTGTGCGTCTGCAGGACTCCGGCAACAATGGAGTCAGGCCAGAAGCGCTGAGTCGGGCGGTGCTGGGACTTCATCTTCTTGGCTTTGGGAGCCGGGTCTGGATTACTGGCGTCCAACATGGGCTGAAGGATACGCCGACGAGCATTGATGAACCTGTGAGGGACGAGGGACAGAGATGGAGGGGTTATTGCTGGGGATCAAGAAACAAATCAGATACTCTTCTTTTAGCATAGCAACAGCTTATAATTATCATCAGAGCCTCTGTGAGCAGAGCACTTAGCAGTATGACAGAAAAAAAAGGAATATTTGGGAAAGAGCATTTGCACACCAACAGTATGTTTTAATCCTTTGTGTGACTGTTAAAGAGCTCATTTCAGACATGTACCACCTAATATTACTGTCTGACATCCAGGCTGTGAAACAGTCTTTATTAAATTAATTAGTCACTTACAGACAAACAGCTTTTTAAAAGAAAGGACAGTGATCAATGACACCCCGACATCACAAGTCACAGCTCATAGATCGTAAACAGGCCACAAATTCATTCAGCTAAATTCATTTGTGGTTACCGCCTCAGAGTGGCAGAAAGAGGGAGATGAGTGGCAGCATTGCTTATTTACTGTCTAAAACTAAAAACAAATTCAAAAAATGGGTGAGAGCTATTGAGTGACTGATTGAACGAACAAGTCTGACAAACATTCAGAGCTATCTGTTGACAGGCTACTAAAAGACAAAGAGAAACTGATGGATCGCCGCAATTTACTGACACAATCCAGGCAACAATAGCTGGATCTGTGGTTTCCATTTTGTCAGTTAATATTTATATTTTTGGGTTAATTCATACCTTAAATAACCAAATCACTAAATGTTAGCATTTTTCATTCAGCCATATTTTTTTATGAGTGAAACTTTTTTTGTCTTTGTGTGATTATGAACCTTTTGCTCGGCATGATTTGTAAACTAGCTTAAACTGAGGCTAACCCAGTTTTCTAAACAAGGGGGACTCCAGCACAAGCAGCTGTGGCTGTGCTGTATAAAGTATTTGATACTAACTTAACTATCTGGTGTACTAATTTGTTGTTATCTGTTTACTATCTTTTACTTTCCTATCTGTTGCTAGGCGCCGCCCTGTTGGCTCTGGCTGCCTTTTGCAGCAGCTCTCTCTTCTTTGTCATTGTCTTGAATTTTTTTTTCATCTCTCTTCTTTGTATTTAGAGGATCATCACTTTGTATGGTTCATTGTTGGTCACAGACACCAAACTTTTTGTGGCTTTAGCAATATTTTTACTACTTTTCTCCTGTGTTTGTCTGGAGATCCTATGTAACCATGGCTGCATTGTTTACATGTGAAATCAGCTGTTAGCAGCCTCTAGCATGTCAGTGCTAACTGATGCAAGGCCTGATGTTTCCCACAAGGTGAGGAGAAGGAGGTGTGGACAACGTGCTGGTTCTCAGGTGTGAGCTAAGAAGTGACGACATGGACCTGTCCTTCATCCATCGTTATTGGGAACGTAAGATCTATCTCCAATAAGATGGAAAAGTTAGCCATGCTAACCCATCAACAGAGGGAATATCAGAAGGCAGAGTAGCATCATGCGATTCACAGACATGACTAATGGAGCTAACATCAGACACCAACGCCACATTGGAAGAGCTTCGCCTGCTGTGAGCAGACAGGTTCCAGGAGACAGAGACTGAACAGACTGCTGAAGAAGCTCAGTCCTGGACCCTGTGGAGGTGGAGACTGGCTGACTGGACAATGATGGACAAGCTGTCAGCATCTATTTACCTATGGACCTTTTTGCACTTTCTTACTTCTGTTTTCTTCATTGCTGCTGTGACTTAAATTTCATTGTATTTGTTACAATGACAATAAAGTTCTATTCTATTCGATTCTATTCGATTCTTTTGTACTTAAATACTGTTGCGGAGACTAAAGGTCAATACAGTCTATGTTAAATACCTGATTACTTTCAGGCATTTAAAGAAGCAGGCGAATACACACAGACTGCGAAGCAGGTGGATAAACAACAAAACGGAGCCGGGTTCTCCTAAAAATGCCAAAAAGAAGATCCTCCGGGGTCGTTGCTCGAAGCTCTCTGTATCCAGTTTAATTTGAGAATTTTTTTCTCTATTTTCAGTTTGTGTGGGGATGAGGAGCAGCCGTCCTTAGGTGGTGTGTGTGCTCAGAGAGGGAGAGGCTGTAGGGATGCTGCCAAGAAACTTTTTTTTTTTTTCTACAAAATAAGAGTCATAGCGAGATAATAAGAGAAATATTAGTGTTCACTTCCCGTTCATATTTTAAGTTTATCCTGCAAAATTCGATGGGTATGTTTGATTGCTGTGTTTGTTTCTTCGCTAAACATCTGAAATCAATTTCTGTCTTTGAGTTTTCTTCATTTTAAACTGTTTAACTTTCATATCAAACACAGTAAATTGGAAATAACTCCCAGGTACTGACACTTCCAAGTATGCCAGGAAAAGGGGATCAAAAACTCACTCAGAAAATTTGCTGTCTTTTTTTAAGGTTAAAATAAGAAAAAAAAAAATCCAGGCACACATTTTGAGGCTCAGGGGTAATTGAAGTGTTAATTAACTAAACAAAATAAAATCAGTTTAGTATCAATGGATAATAAGGGACCAGACCAGTGGTCCCACTCACCAATCCCACAGGTAACATTTACAATCTGATCAGAGATAATATCACAGTAGCCATAGATATGATGAATGAAACTTGACATTATGTCATCGACACCTAATAGACTGGCAGGTTTTCATGAATTTCTAAAGTTAACCAGTATGCTACAGAGATTTGCTCACAGAGCAGCCTCCTCTGTCCTCTGGCTTTTTTTTTTTTTTAACACAGTTTTTCTCCTTTGGTTTGGCTCATTTCTTGAAACAGAAATTACATTCTCAAAACAGCACAGACAAACCTCCAAAATACTTGGAATCTGTTTACATCATAATTGAATTTCTCATTAATTTCATCAAATTGCTGATGCCTTTGTTCATTTTTGCAAATGACAAATACAGTTAGCCTAGAGCTAGTACAGTTAGCCTAGATTTAGCACAGTTTTCAAGTACATACATCTCGCTGATCTAAACTGATTGTTGATTTTCAGTCTATTAATGGTCAGTCTCTCCAAAACATGTCGGCATCATTTCATTGTATGAGTCACCTCATGCACAATTGTCTGTTCAACTGTCAAAATTAGTCAACAACATAACAACATGTATACCATACATGAATCTCTTGGACCATTTGATAAATTGACAAATAGAAAGTCAGTTGAAACTAGAACTCAAAGGAGGAGAAAAACTGTAATATATCACACAATTTATACATATTTAAAAAGGGTCCCTGCTTTGACCCTCCATTAGCTAGGGGGCCCTTGGTCTGAAAAACACTGAAGAATCCTGGTTTTAAATGTTATCATTGAAGCGATTAGATTGTTTCCCCTCATAACAAAAACTGAATTTAACATCTTCTACCTGATCAAAAACACCTAACATGTAGAAACTTTAGAAAGTGAAAGACTTTTCACTTCAACAGCATCAGCATCCAACGCCAGAATCTGCCAAACCACAGGAGCTACATCAGAAGTTTGACTCAACTCCACTTTAAGTTCTGACTGAGGACAGCCTGCCCACGCTCAATACAGCCAGGTGTTCCCTAAGATAGCTCCATATCTGAAATATCTGTGAGACCGCCAAGAGGAACGGCTGAAGAATGGCACTGAAAGGAGGGAGCAGTCTAAATTCAGTTGTACATGCGTAATATGTCCAGATGGTGGCGCCACAGTGTCAGAAATGTGCCAAGGAGCAACAACAAGATCAAAATATTTTAATATTAAACCACTTATTGTGGACATGAAGGTAATAATTTCAACAGAAGCACCATCAGTTTGTGCAGCAGTACTAACTTTTTCCTCCCATAAAGAGAAGAGCAACAACACACATGAACCACACCAATAACATGACTTATTTCATTGGATCATGGTGGTAAAATAACCATCCTGCACAGTGTCTGCGTGTCCACATGAGGACAGGGTCTTACCAGTTGTTCACTTGCAGGAGGGTGAGATTAGTTTGTGCAGCGATCTGTCGTTTCTCATCTTCTGTGGGGTAAGGGTGCTGAAAACAGAGAGGGTTGATATCTCTTATCATGGTTTGAGCCTTTAATGCTGAAAACAAATACAGTCACTCTGGTTTGTAAAGGTAAAAACATGCTCCAGGTTCGCCCAGCGGCACACTCCTCTTTCCTCACCATGAGATGCTGAAAGAGCCAGGAGCGCATGATGTTGGTGGCGTGTTTGGGGAGGACCCCTCTCTTGTTTTTGGATTTCTTGTCTTCGCTGTCCAGAAGAGACGCAAGGTCCACATTGACCTTTAAAGACACAACCAGAAAGAGAGGAGAGGCAGGGAGGAGGAGAGGAAGGGAGGAAGAAGTGGATGGAAGAGCTTAGTTATTGTTGCCAAGGAAACAAAAGGAGACTACCAATTACCTGTCTTTTTTTCAGTAGCAAGGGCAGAAACACCTCCTCAGGTGTCCCCATGGTAACTGAATTTGAGTAATGGTACTTGAATGAAAGAGGCAGAGCCCTGGCAGTGAGGGGGGGCAGGGGTCAGGGTTTGGTGCTCACTTTCAGTCAGAAGTTTGAGTGTCGCAGCAGTGTGTGTACTGTGTGTGTACAGCAGTGTGTGTACAGTGTGTGTACAGTGACCGTGTGTCTGTTTGTGTTCAGCTCAGCCTGTCTTTGTCTTCTCTCACACGTCATTATTTACGTGTGATTATTTTAGGCATAAGTAGTGACTGAGATGCCCTTTGACTACTGAGGCGCTCTGGCAGCCTGCAGCAGACACACCCTGTGAGTGTGTGTCCTTAAACCCATGTGTAGCTACAGATCCATGTAACCCATGTATCTAGTCCTTCCTGTGTTTTCCTTCGGGGTTGTGGGGGCTTGGAGCCTATCCCAGCTGTCACTGCGTGTGAGGGGGTTTATATCCAGAGCAGGTAGCCAACCAATAACAGGGTGTTTAAAAGTGACCAATCAACCTAAAGAGCATGTCTTTGGACTGTGGGAGGGAGCCTGAGCACCTGTAGAGAACCCACACAGCTGGGTCGTGGAACCAGGAACGTTCCTCCTGTGGGGACCACAGTACAAACGTGCAGCCCGACTTGTGGGATCAAAACTAAAAGATCTGAGGTTCTTTTTTTAGACCAGTGGTACTTTTAGCTTGCTTGGACAGACTATGGTTAAATGAGTTCAATTAAGGCTGGTCAACTGTTTGAGTGTTTCAGAGATTGGAAAACGTTTGATGGATCTTGAAGAACAGAGGAGTTAGAGAGGAGGTATTCAGCTGTTTTTCAGTCTTAATTCTGTATCCCCGTAGAGGCTTTTCATGATTCACGATTAAAAACAATCCGTTTTTTTCCTCACTGCTGTTTTAAAAAATATATTGATTTCATCCTCTGTCTGAAACATTTGTTTTAGCTGCTGTCTCTTTAAGGCTCCTGCTGCTGGATTTAGGTATTTTTACTAAATTTGAACCAATGGAGGTTTGACAGTCTTGCACATTTAGTCTGAACAACCAGTGTTATTACTTCATATCTATGCAGGAAATACAGGGAGGCAGAATACCCCCTCTTTAAGTTTTGCCTCATCAAATACAGTAACTTGCCCCTGTCCTTACACTGGAAGTGTGACACAGTAAACACCTCTTCACTCGTTCATTCTGTGCTGTACGGTGAATGTCTGAATGTAACAAATTTTGTGGTTTCTGATCTTAGTGTTCCAACAACATAAACATTAGAAAAAAAAGTTGTAGTTTTCTTTTCCTTTAATGGAAGATTATGAGGTTGAAAATGAAACAGACTCCATGTCCCTTGTATTTAAAAAGTGTAAGTTAAAGGGTTAAAGCCAGGTGATAACTTGAGCAATCTTTCACGTTTAAAAAACCAAAGGTTGATGAACAACAAGAACAAAGCTGGGGGAGCACTTGGAGCTCTTATGACCTTTTTAAGTTTCATAACTAGCAGTTGTTTGAACATTTTACATCTTTAAACCTCTAAGGTCGCGACACCATCAAGAAACAGACAAATGGATCTTCTCCTGGAGGGTTCGCTCTATGTGTATTCTTAGTTTCAACGAGACTTGTGGAGGCTAAAATCCTTCAGAGATGAGAGTACTAATGAAGATTACATATTCATAAGCATACAGGACAAACTGCATGCATAATAAAAACGCTCTGGCAGTAAAGAAGGAGAAACTGAGCTCTTATATGCAGATTGTGGTTGTGGAAAGACATAAATAACAGACCCCCCACCTCTGTAACACACACAATACCCATAAACACACATCCACACACACTCAAACCCTCCTCAAACTCCCCTCATAAAAGCAGACTCATTAGATTTGCAGCTGAGTGTCACATGGGTGACCCTCGTCTTATCCGTGTGTGTGTGTGTGTGTGTGTGTGTGTGTGTGTGTGTGTGTGTGTGTGTGTGTGTGTGTGTGTGTGTGTGTGTGTGTGTGTGTGTGTGTGTGTGTATGGGCGTGTTCTAGGGGAAAGCAAGGTTGAATTAATGGCGGCAGCGAGCTCAAGAGTGTGATTACTTGGGGCTTATGGGCAAAGTGGCGACAAGGCTGTGTTCAATTCCCTGCTCACATGTAGCCCTGCTCCTCAGCTGGGTGCTGCAGGTTCACAGAGACCTCCTCTGACTGTCAAACAGAGAATTACCTGTGTGACACTCAGACACACTTCAGGAATCGACCTGCTCACAGAGCCCTGCTGCAGCTCCCATCCTCAGAGGATCAATATGAAAAGAGGAGGACAGTGGACACGACGTGGAAGTATAAGTTCTACTTAGAGGGCTCCAAATGTGTGTGAAAATTCGACCCACTCTGTGTTTGAATGTCTATAAGAACAGGGAAATGGTTTGGCCTAGTGGTCAGGTCACATGGGCCGTTGCCTTCAAACAGGGTCAGACTCTGAGCTGCAGCCCTGGTTCCTGCGCTATAGCCCTGAACCATCATTCAGCCCAATTTAAAAGAACAAAGCCACTCCTCATCAGAAGGGTGCAGAACAGGACTAGGCCCACTGCAATAATAAAAAAAAAAACATCATTTTTTTTTTTTTTATTAACTTTTTCTCTGAAAAAAAAAAAATTGAGTTTTGACTTTTTGCTTTACGAATTCTGATTTGATCTCAAAATTCTTAGAAAAAAAGTAAGATATTTTTTAACTTTAATCTCAGAACTCTGATTTTTTTTTTTCTAAGAAGACAATAGTTATCAAAAATGACTTGGACGTTCAGTGGCCCTAATCCTCTTCCGTAGCAGGGACTGTGAGGATGAGGTCTCTGAGTTCTCTGGTTCCTGGGTTCCTGACCTGAAGCGCTAACACTACAGCAGAGATTTAATTTCCTGGGACCTCTCTGGACCTGCACCTGAAACTTCTCGTGTGTTTCTTCCTCTGCATCATTTAGAGTCACCTGAGAGGAAAACACTCCAAAGGTTCATCACCACCATCCAGAAAACCATCAACTGCTCTCTACCCTCCCAGGTTTCCTTTACTGTTTTTCGGGCCTGTAAAAGAGCCCAGACATGCTCAGGGACCCTTCACTGTCAGGACATCGCTTGATTGATCTGCTTCACACAGGTAAAGGATTCAGGATCATCAAAACCAGGACAAATCGGTTACAAAACAAGGTTTATCTAAATGCAAGTTTTACCCGGACAACTTTTTGTTCACTGCAACGTAAAAATAATGACAACAACGAGTGAGGAGGGAACATGGTGCAGACCCCTGATGGTGACCCTCAGCTGTAAAATGTGAGTTACTGTGTCTGCAACTGTTTGACAGTCGGCACCACATGCTATAGCAAATTACTGTAAATCTGTAAGAACATTTCAGTGGTAAAATCCTTATGTTATGCTTCAATGCAGCACTGTGAAAAATAAAAAAAAAAAAAAAAAAAAATTGTTAGATAATGGTGAATTACTACACGCAGCAACCCTGCTGCTGGTATTTAAGAGTTATTTCACAGCAAACTGGTTTTGTTGTGATGGTGTTTTGTAACTGTGAGTGAGGAGGGAGCACTGGATATGAGACCTTGCTGGACATTGGGGTATCGTGTGGGGGGGGCAGGGTTTCTGTGCCCCACACGGCACAGAACATGTATTAAATGATTCTTACAGTGTGCTGGCCTGTTTTAAAATGAAGTTTAAAAAAGATTACCTGAGGGTTTCTTCCGATTACATTTAAGATACCACTGCTGGGGCTGTATTTCAATTGGAGCACAGACAGTCTGTGACCCCCGCACAACATCTCAATGCTCAGCAGGGTGTCATATCCACTGAGTTCCCCCCTCACTCACAGATACAAAACCCCGTCACAACAAAACTTATTTAGCTGTAAAGTAAGTAAAAAACTAGCAGCAGGGTTGTCCATATTTACAGTTATTTTACTTTTATATACTGTAATCAAATATACAGTGTCATACTATGAAATGTATTAACAGGAAAGTACTGGCCATCCCTGCTGCCAATATTTATTGTTCTTCTACAGTAACATTGTTTTACAGTGTAGGCAAGTGTTGATATTCCCAGAATGCATTGTTTGTATCTACCATTATACCAAAATACAGTACGTTTCTTTTTGGATTCTGCTGTACACCAAAGTTTTACAGTGTATAGGATATTAAACAACTTAATAACATCCCTGGTCCCAACAATCCCCTTCTATTTTTTTTAAAGTGTGCCACATGGTAATGGGTTTACTAAGGTTGGGTTAGTGCGTCACGATGAGGGTGTGTCATTCTCGCTCTGTCTGCTCCAGGTTCCTGTCAGTTAAGTGAGGTTTGCTCTTGCCCCTGTAATGTGCTTACTCATGGTGGGTTCAGATGAGCTCAGACTTCTCATCTAGTCTTCATGTTGGGTCTCTGTTAATAGAATAACATTTGCAGGTCTACACCTGATAATAGTTTTGGGAAGTGAGAGAATTTAATGTGTGTGTGTGACTGAGCAGAAATAGCTCTGAGCTCTTGGAATTGCATGGCTTTGATTAAAAGTTGAACCTGACAGTATCTTAAAGGCTCCCTCAACATGATGGAATAAAGTGTTTCATTCTGTCAGCTGCGAGGTGAGGAGGAGCTCCTGTGAGAGATGCAGAGCTCCTTTTATCAGGACTACAGGAGGTTTGGGTTGGGACAGTGTGAAGAGTGAGTGGGTCAAAGCCACATCTGTGGAGCTGTGTTACCTGTGAGTTCTGGATCTGGATGGTTCCCGGTGGCAGCGCCTGGGTTAACACTTGCCCTTGCGATGTCACCATGGCAACCGGCTGATACAGGGTCCCACCTGAGGGGATAATTTGCCGTCATGAGTATTAAGTGGCTTCAGCAGCGACTGGCAGCCACATCCTGCCACTGGAGCCCTATTAACTCCCTGTCAGCTCCACGCAAACAAAAACGCCACAAACTAGAGACGCAATGATTCAATTCAAGGTGCGTCACCGTCCTTTAACCTGCAGAAAAGAGAAGAGGGCTGTTTCTGCTGCTGGCTTAATTAGGCCTGATCAACACACTCTCATCACAGTCTGTTTGAGCTCCTCAGTGTGTACGGATCAAAGGCACACACATCGATTTATTTGGGGTTAAAAGGGATTTCCAGAGGGCAGGATTAACATTTCACTGTACAGGCTTGACATTATAAGAAGCACCCCGTGAAGAGCCCCACAATGGATTTATAACACACACACACACACTCACTCACACACACACACACACACACATAAACACACGCACGCACACACACACACACACACACACACACACACACACACACACACACACACACACACACTCACACACACACACACACACACACACACATAAACACTCACACACACACACACACACACACACACACACACATAAACACACGCACACACACACACACACACACACACACACACACACACACACACACACACACACACACACACACACACACACACACATAAACACACACAAACACACACAAACACACACACAAGTAAAGCTTGTCACAACAGATGTATATGTAATAAAAACATCAAAATACCAGCAGCTGAACTGAACATGAATCTAATCAACCTGAACCAAACACCAAACAGGTCTGCAGGATTTCAAAATGATTCAAAGTGATTGGATTGTACATTGTTGTCATAAATATCTACCCAAAACAGCAAGCAATGAGTGTCAAAGTGAAAACATGACATGAAAAATGTCTTTTGGTGACAAAGCATGTTGGTGTATGAGCTGAAGACGTGAAAACAGAGAGGCTGTGAAACCTGCTGCATTATCACTTCTCCATCACAGGTTTAAAATTATCACTGTGCTATGAAGGAAGCTGACATACACACTATTAAGGGGACTGCAGCACCACCTTTTGGCGCGGAGTCTCACACACACTGACGTGAGGACGTGACTCTTAACAAGGTGTGTGCTTCTTTAGGAAATGAATAGAGACCAGGTATTAAAGGTATTTATCAGTACAGTGAGGTAGAGCTACACTTTGAAACCTGACAACAAGCTAACTTTGTCAGTTTGTAGCATAGTATAGCAGCCGGCTTTATTTATCTCTACTCACAGCCCGGTGCTCTGAGATGTGCTCTGAGCACAAACCAAACCACTAGGCCATCTGCTCTCCTGGTTTGATGACGAGCTGACTCTTCATCATGAAAGATGAAGAAGCAGTTCAAAGTGCAGTGAACTGTCTGTCACTGCAGGTGATTATTATTTGCACCTTACTCCACACTGCCATCTACAAAATGTACAAAATATAGAACTGTTGTCTCATGTGCACTGGTTCTTTTTTTTTTTTTTTGCTTTTGTTGCACTATTATTTTTGAGTTTTCACAGATGTTTCCGTTCTCCTTTGATATCTTTACATTTGTTTTAATTTGATTTATTCTTTTTAACTATCTCTTAATTTTTAAATCCATATTCACGATTTTTTTTGGAAATATTTACTGTAGCTGTATGTTGCAGAAGTGACAACAAACCTTGAACCTTGAACTATCGATCGGCAGGAACAGAACAACAGCTTTACACTGAGAGGAGAGTCCAGGATCAAATATTACACTCAGATATTAGACAAGAGGGAGTGTTCAGAGAGAGAGACGTCGTTTCAAACACTTGGTACAAACTTGATACTGATCTCTGATAGACTACATGAACAAATTAAAAAAAGTCCTGACTAAAAGTAAAGGCTGTAAATTGACTAAACCCATAAAAATCACGACATCAGATATTTAATGGAAGCAGATTTGAATATATTTGGATGTAAGGAGCCAGAAAACTCAATTCGTTGCTGAAATCCTCTCACTCATCTTCAGATGTGACATTACACAAGGAAAAAAATGCATTACTAATCCATGGATGAAATGAAAATGCTGATGTTTGAGGGTTTTAATCCCTCAAATGTTTATGTTTGTTGTCAAATGCTAACCTGAGACCACTTGGGAGTTGATGGTTGTCATGGCCACATTGCCCTGTTGCAGACTCCCGGCAGGCACCACAATCCCAGAAGGGTTAACAGAGCTGGAGACAGAGGTCATGGATGGAGAGGAGGTCTGAATTAGTTCCTGGGGGATCACAGAGAGACACTAATGAGTGAAATCTGAAGAGGGATCTCTACTGAGTCTGACGCTGATGAAAGAGAGGCTCTACCCTAACGCTGCTCTGGAGGGACGGAGTCAGACAGACGCAGAGAAAGGGGACTGACCTGCTGCATGTTGAGACTGGTGTGTGTCGGGGAGTAAGGCCCGCCCAGGTCGTTCCGGAGGAGGTTGTCGCTGTGCATCTTGGTCTTGAGGCAGGTGATGTAGCGGTTGCAGAAATCTTTACAGAGCTCATTGACCTTCTCCAACTCCAGTAAGTGGATCCGCAACACCTGGATGGCCTTTACCATCTGAGGGAAACCAGGAATAATCCATCAACACCACGCACCACACACACAGTTTGTTCCATCATGGGTGAAGAAGGGGAGACAGCTTGTTGATCTGCTGCAAATTAAAGCGAGTGTTTCACTATTTGGGGGTTTCCTGTTTCAACTTCTTCTTTTTTTTTTGCCCACATTGTTGGGAAGACCTGTTTGTTTCTGTTGTGACCAAAGTTGTTTTCGTCATTGATGGTGATGATGACAACGACAAAACATGGCTCATTGATGACTAAAATATGACAAGACGTTAAAGAGTTCTCGAGACTTGTGAAAATATCAGGTGGTCTGTCAGACGATCAAACCGTACGACGAATCTGCCTGCTGTGTGTGTAATCTGTCTATCAAAACCGCTGCTGCATCCTGTCCTTGTGTGGTCACATCCACTACCTGGCATTCACATTCTGCACAAAACACACAGACCCCTCTTTGACCCCTGTCGTCACAAAGATGCATTCGGGCAACAGAAGCGGTGTTTAGCTCCATTCATTCAGACGAGTTATCGTTCTTTTCTTTAAACACTAAATTAAAGCTTTAAGCTGCATTAAAATGTCTGGTTGTTCTGTGCTCAGAAAAGATACTACACCATGGAGTCAACTTCTGTTCAGTTCTGACCGTTACAGAGATACCAGTGTTTTGGAGCAAAGAGTGACCGCGCTAAGTGAAGACCCTCAGCTGAATGTGTCTGTGATGGTCGGCTAAGAGTCACCACTTAACAGGGTCACACTTCACACTGAAACACCAGCAACATCTGTGGCTGTTTTCGATTTATTGTGTCTTCTTTATCGGACCTCAGGAACCAAGTTTGACTGCAAATAAGAAATCCTAACCGTTGATATTCTAAATCCAGTTTATACTTTTTGAATTTAATTTTAAAAAATGGTTTAGGGCTGAGGTCATGACCAAACATGAAGAGTAAACAATAAGTAAACCTATAAACTATGATTGGAAAAAGATTTTAAGTTCAAAGTATTTGATAGAAGCACAGAACAGCAGCATCACAGCTCAATCAAAGGGAAAGTCTAGGCTGGAGCTGTCAGTCTGATAAAGAATCTGGTTATTTAAGTGTTGAGGTTAGCTGCAACACTTGATACAACCTTACAACTTTGATTCCACTTTCCAATCCGTATTAACCCAAGTTAGTTTGTTCAAAGACTAATCCTTGTTTTTTTTTTAAACCTCAAACTAGACCAAAGCATTTTTGAGTTTTTGGCAACTAAAACTGGACTGAAACTGGACTGAAACTGGACTAAAACTGGACTGAGACTGGACTAAAACTGGACTAAAACTGGACTGAAACTGGACTGAAACTGGACTGAAACTGGACTGAAACTGGACTAAAACTGGACTGAAACTGGACTAAAACTGGACTAAAACTGGACTAAAACTGGACTGAAACTGGACGAAAACTGGACTAAAACTGGAAAACACGAATGACTACAATGTGACTCCAACTAAAACACATTTTCATCTAAAAGACTAAAACAAAAAGTAAAACTGCCAAAAGCAACACTGGTTGTAACTTCCAGCTGTAACATGTAAAGCTACGGTTGTTGTCCACTCTCTGATCATGTGACTGAACACTGGCTAGAGGAGAAACCTCCTGGAGATGTAAAGGATAGACAGAACATGATTCTCCCTCTTCGCCTGTCCGTCCATCAGATGCCTGCCACTCACTCACTCCCAGCAGCTCTGTAGTTCACTCCTCAAAGTCATAACTCAAGGTCAACAGAATGGACGGAAAGTGCTTGGCCAAGGAGGAGATAAATCAGCTAATTAAACCGCGCTCACTTAATCAAGGGACCAGTAACTCTTGTGCCATCACAGCCAGTCAGGCCCCGCGTCACGTTACGGCCCTGAGGAAGAGTTAGAGCCCTCTGGGAGGGACGCCGGCACCCCGCGCCTCATAAAACACACAGATGCAGGGTTAATTGACTGTTCAGCACTTGTCGGCAGGCTGTCCAAAGTACTGTAGCAGCAAGAGCACTTTTTTTTTTCTTGTCTCTGTCTTTGTCTTCAACTCCTCCCCCTCTTTTTGTCTCTGAACATGATCAGCATCCCCCTTCTCCTAATTTGCAATTACTGCTCACTGTTGGGATGAAGAGGACGAAGACACAAAGGAGGAGAGAAATCATATGCTGCAGATACAAAAGTGTTTCAACATATTTAGTGATTCTCTTCCTCTTCGTCTGTCATCATGTTTTACAAAGTTAGATAAATCAAAGTGCTTTCTAGATTCTGGAGGTGTTATTCCAGCAGAGCTCAGTTCATAAGGCTGTGAGACGGAAGGAAGATGGCTGCTTAAAACAGGTTGACCATATTTCTATTTTTTTATAAACTGGAATCAGATAAATAAAAAACACTTAAGCCAAAGTGATGCAAAGCACAAAACGCTGAGGTCATACCAAGTTGTCCAGCTCCGGGTCTTCACTGAAGAAGGGCTTGTGTTCTCGCTCCTGCTGGTGCACAAAGTTCTCAATGTCCACATCGAAGCTGGCTGACGTGATGCACTCGGATCCCTGCGTGGCCTGCTCGCATTTCTCAAACAGCAGGGCCAGCAGAGGGAAGAGAGGATGTCTGAGGAGAAGGAGACGGAGGAAAAGGTTTGGTCACTCATCGTGTGACATGTTATTGACAGCTTGTGTTCCCAGCAGAGATGTTCAAATGAAAGATGCACAGACTGGGAAGTTCAGAGTTGGTATCATAACCAGTCAGCCGACTCTGAAACAAATGTTTTTCTTCATCAATGTTTTGAACTATCATGAGATCTGATGTTTCTGAGTTATCGTCCTGTGGTGTCGCTGGAACAAACTGCATGTGGTCCATCTCTAACAGACACTGAAATACTCTCACACTGCCATCATTTGATCTGACTCATCAGATTATTTTACTAAACAGTTTGTCAGACTTATAAACTCTTCCCCCTAAGAAAAAAATAGATAAATAAAAAAATAAAACCTCACAAGCTTTACAACAATTACAGTTTTTAATGCAGCACAACAGAAATGCCAGCATCAGTGCTCAGAAATTACCTACCGATGGGCAAGTTTCTGTCCAGAGAGCCACCTGAATTTATATGATCAACAACATAAATCTAACACTTATGATGGTACCAAAGGTCATATTTCACTACTTTAGTGATACACAGGTGTGATATGTTTAATTTCAGCTTTCTTTCAGCGGTCAAAAGTCTGTCACATCTGAAATCAAGGTGAGGGATGTATCAATATATTCAGCATTCATGAGATGCATGAAATGATTATGTTGCGACCATAGAAAACAAATTGTCATGTAAATGTTTAAAACTGTCCAATTCTCATTGAGTTTCACTTCCTTTAATTTCTGCTGGATTTCCGGTCACAACCAGTAGCACACTCCCCGCCCGCCCAGGAAACTCCCCTGCTCATGCATGTATTTGTTTAAGGAGAGGAGGGACAAAGTTTGCTGCATATCTCAGCAATCGCATGTTTGCAAATGCAATTTTTGATATACAATCAAAGGGTCTGCTTGAATCTTTATATTGGTGTCATTTTATGCATCAAAGGGTTGAATTTAACATTTATATTTTAATTTAGAGGAGAAATGAGAATATTGCGATGTGTTTTGTGAATCCCAACATAGCTTAGAAATATGGAGATATTGGTTTTAGGCCACATCAATCAGCTCTATCTGAAAACAAACAAAAACAGCATATCTGATCAAAATAAGCCTGTTCCATCACTGATGTCTGATCAGACAGTGAGGGGGGCACTGATCATGAAGGTTTTGAACGGTGTATTTACAGTGTATTTGTATCCAGCTGACACGCTGCCTTCCAGATGAGTGTGGTTAGCTGTGCTGACCCATACTGGACCTGCGGGTGGAAATGGGGCTACAGGATCTCCTCCTGTGACATGTGGGCCTCAGACACCAAGGTCTGCCTAAGGTCTGCTCAGTCCCTCAGAAGGGTTGGCCAGTGAGGGGGAGGGGGGTTTGTGGAGTGGGAAGCCTTAAAGAGACAGCAGCTATAAGAAAGGTTGTCAGAGGCTGAGTGAGGGTTTTCTGAAACACTGGTGAGAGAAAAATAACCCTCTTCAAAACTGAAAGGCACTTTTCATACCAGCCTCTGTCACCAGTGTGGTATTTTTTAGAAATGCAACTTCCGTGCTCTTTTAGTATCCTAGACTTACATGCTGATCTTGAAAAAGAACAGCTTTTGTGGCCGTTATGGAAACTTAAGGGTTCAGCATCGTATTCCATATTCTTTATATTTGAAGAGAAACGAGTCAACAAACACTCTGTAACACAAAGTGGATACTGGAGGGAAAATACAGCAGTTTAAATCAGATTATAAGAACATCAGTGTGTCTAAGTTAATCTCAGTTAGGAGGTGTTTCTGTGACATGTAAACATCACAGATTTTCACCTTTGATCACTGGGTTTGATTGTTTTGAGCTCAGCTTAATATCAAAACAACCTATTTTTGTAAAACATACATACATGCCCTTTGATGACAATAAATAGTATATAAGAGTAAACATGCTCCAGTCTTGTGTTTACACATGTCGACACGCTCCTTGGAAATACAGATCCATCGGTTAACTTTGTTGTTTTGAGACTTCTCACTGTCTCTTTAAGAAACCGTCTCCCTCCTGGCAGTATTTGAACAGGTCAGCAGATCTGCTTCTTTCCCCAAAGGAGGAGCTGAACATATGGACACGCTTCAGCCTGAGATCAGAGTCGGGTCTTTAAGTTGAAACGACACGGTGGAGTAACAGAAGCAGTCTGCACGGAGTCACCTCCACTGTCTGCTTTAGGGGGTGTCACTGGTATAAGATCCACCACACACACGGTGTGGTGGTCCATGGCGTGCTGCGAAATGTACTGCATGACCAGTTATTGAGCGGGAGGAAGTCTTTCGCCTTTTAACAGCTATGCCACCAAAAAGAGCAGCTCACCCACTCCTCTAATTTCATCACATCTTTTTACAAATATTATTTTTGACATTTGTTCCCGAGAGACATTTTGGTAAGGGAATCTCTGCCTCTATAAAATTTAGACTCTATTGTTTATTCACACACACACACACACACACACACACACACACACACACACACACACACACACACACACACACACACACACACACACACACACACACACACACACACACACACACACACACAGATGTGATGAGAACTCTGTACAGACCACTGTCTCATTCAGATGGGATGAACAGCTAGGCTCATCAAACAGGTCTTTTACTGGACTTTAGGTTCCCCTGATGATATGAGACAAAATATACTGCTCATACTTAATTCAAAATTACACCTTGAACTCAAAGATAATAAAAGATGTTACTAAATTTGTATATATAGCATATGAGCTGAGATTTGTGCAACTAAAAACTTAATCTGAAAGACATTTCCCACACTTCATACCACACAGATAAATTCAAACTGATGTGTGGTAGTTATGAAGTCTGGGAGATGTTATCTTTTATAAGTGATCATTTTAACTAGCTGACTAGTCATGATAATTGTGACCCAGTCATTGGTTGGTCCCAAAGTGTTTCAGAGGAAAGTGAGATAACCTTTTTGACATACTACGAAAACAAACTGATTTCTGTGGTTGTGAAATGACATGGAAAGCGTGCTTGAACAAAAAAAAAACGCGAATGTATCGTTAATTTTAAAGCAAACCTGATAAAACCTGAACCAGCTCGATTAGTCTTCCTCACAGGCAGAGCCTACTGGACGCGACACTCCAAGTTGAATGAATTTTAAAACTAAATCTGAATTTTGCGGACTGAACCTGAATTTTTATGTTGTTTTAAACTAAGAAATATAGAGAGTTAATTTTTCAAGTTGTTACGTACAATTTCAAGCCAAACAAATTTACCTTCAAAACATGAAATTCAATTTTGGATCATGACTTTTGGATTAAATATAACACTCCAAATTACATTTAGTGAAAGAAATCTGAGCCCATACTACAACGTCCAAACTGAAGAAAGTAAAACTTGGCAAGTGCAGAATAATTCACAGTGTTGGATGTGAGCTGGTCTCTTGTTTCAGTATTTACAGTGGACTGAACTACTCTGGCTTCACAGAGAGAAGAAAAAGAAATCTGAACATTCAAACCCATGATAAGACTTTTAAAGCACAATCTTAATTTGAACCATTTTGATGAACAAGGAAAGTAAAACTTGGTGAACAAAGGAACACACAACGTCTCTGTTGGCATGTTCCCAGCAGAAGAAGAAAGTACCTGCACACATACTTGGTTTTTGTAGTTGGGCAAAGACAATCAGCATGATGAGATAGAAAAATAAAAAATAAAAAAACTCATAGAGACTTACAAAACGATTAGACTGACAGGTCACATGCAAACAGTCTGAGGACTGAGTCAGTGATTAGTGCCTGACAGAGTCTTGGATACTGTAACATCCTGACTGTGGAGTCAGCATCACGGACAGCTCTGCATCACCAGCATTAACCTGCAGTCTGTTTCACAAAGCAGGTTTAATGAAAACTCAGAGTCTGTTAACTCTGAAATAGGGGAAACTCCAGGTTGATCAGAGGGAAGTTAATCAAATCTGAGGAAGAGAGTTAACTCAAGCCTGTTTCACAAAGAGGTGTAACTAAAACTCTGTGTCTGTTGCTCTGGCAACTGAGTCTCTGGATCTAACCTGGTCCAGAGCAGGTTTTTCTAAATGAACTTTGAGTTTTTCTCTGTCTCTGCCCTCTTTCAGAGCCACACACCATTTCATTTCCTCATTCATTCATTCAGTCAGCAGCCAGTTTTGATGTAGATTTGTTTAGACGTCTGTCATCAAAAAATCAGTCAGTAGTTCATCGGGCACAGTGTGTGCTATCGACCTTTTTCACTGACATCCTTTTGTCAACAATCCTGAGGATAAAGGTGTAGCATTACTGCACAGAGAAGTCAGGAGTTGATCATCAGACTGTGCATAGATGTACTCACAATTTCAGACAGTTACCTTATTGAGTGGTACCGTTTCACGTCTCAGTCAATTATTTACATACACAACTTCATCCGTCCTTACATTTGAAACATCACTCTCAATCATGCACTCACTTCCCAAGGTGACTGGCAGCTGAACGCATGCCCCACCATGAAACAGCTTTTACCTGCCTTTGTGGTTTTCCCTTTCTTCCTGTTGGCTGAGTAGAAGTCTGTGTTAGTTTAACTGAGCTTAGTTATTTAACAGAACATGATGTTGATGAGAAAGCCATTTATGTGTGTGAAAACAGCATTATTTATAGTCAAACAGCCACTTAATATTTACTCTACAATGTGAAGCATGTTAAAAATGAGGAACCCTCCATGAGATGATGCTGAGATTTTACCTGCATGAACAATGTTTCTATATTTCTTTCTTAGCTGCTGCCAAATGTGCTTCAGCCCCATGAGATTGCAAAGGACTAGTTATACTAACATATTGACCCGGGCAGCAATCCTCTCCCATGCTGTCTCCCTCTCTTCAGTTGGTGTAAAAAACACATCTCTTCTCCTGCTGTCATGGTCTGTCATTGAATCTGGGCTCCATTGATGATGGTTTTTTATGGTTGGGCTGCACACAGTTCAGGTACAACTCCAGGTGAAACTACTCTGAGTTGATTCAACAAACTCAAGTCAGCTGTTCTGAAAACAAAAACTCAGAGTTTACTGTCTCAAAGTAGATCAACTCAGAGTTCAGTATTAGACTCAGAGTTTATTAAATCTGCTTTGTGAAACAGACCCCTGTTCACACACAGATAGCACAGCAATGGGAAAGTTCAAGGTTAAGTGTCTTGCCCAAGGACACTTTGGCATGTGGACATGAGACCTGGGATTGAGCCCCAGACCTTCTGCCCATGAGATAAGCAACTCTATCACTGAGCTACACCATCCCCCAGATACAGATACAGACAATAACATTAACATGTAGCTGCATCACTTTGAACACAAATACACACCCTCTGGATCAGCATTTGTTGTCAACACAGCCTTCCTGAAAACCTGAATACCTGAATACCTGAGCACAGACTCCAGGATTACCTACGGTACCTGGAGCGCCATCCTGAGCTGAAACCCTTAACACTTCTCACTGCAAAACAAATCTCTACTGTCTCCATCCCTGTTGCTCCTACTGTCTGCAGAGTGACCCCCCCCCGACTCCTCATGAAACACACTGAATCTGCCTCTCTGTGCAGAGGTTAGCAATTTTCAGAGATGCAGGACGCGGAAGTTTTCCACATGAAAACGAGGGGAGCAAGGCTGCTAAAACGCTATCATTTGTCCTCACGCGGACCCTGTGGACGAATGAAGCATGAACCAGGAGTTCACCAGTATTGTGTCAGATGAGAGTCATGACAAACAAAGAGGGCTTACACATGTAGAGCAAAGAAAAGACAAAGAATTGAGCATAACCTATTTAACAGCGGAACACAGGGTCACAGAGTCCACGGGTGGACTAGGCTAACGTTAGCAGAGCTAGCATCACCAGCCTTTGCTCCCAGGTGGTAAAATAGTTTTAGTGCAGCAATGTTAAGCAGAGCACTATGTTGGTTAGTATATAAGCTGCTGGTTGAAGGAATCTTCTGGAGGAACCAGGACTCTGATGGTTTTGAAATCCAAAGCTTGAAAACAAATGAACCCCGTAAAGCCTGACCCCTTGACAAAATACCCAGAAAATACCCAGAAAATTATTTTCTTTTCTGAAACTGAGATGTTTATTTCTCCTTTTAAAAAAATCCAGAAATCTGATTTATTTCTTGTATCACATTTGATAAATTGGGCAGTTTTGGCGAATGTATAAGTAAATACTTGTGATTTCATGAGAGCAGTCATTTTGAAAAGGGCCAAAACACAACTTTAGCTTCCTGTAGTGGAATGATAATCCTTCAGGTGGTAGCATATTCATTTAACATTATTTTAGCACGTTTTGAAGAAAACTATGTATCATGTTGATGAGATAGAGGTCTTTAAAACTCATGTATGCAATCAGGTACACTCAGGGACACAGGGCTAAGGCTAGGGTTTAATCCTGATTCATCCTCCAATGGTATGTGTTTACTTCATGCCTGCTTCCTGAATGTCCATATATTTCACTTTTTATTTCCCAAATGTGTCATTGTTGTGACCATTGCCCATGTGTGTGTGTGTGTGTGTGTGTGTGTGTGCATGTGTGTGTGAGGAAACATTGCAGGCACAGCGCTGACAGGGAGGCAGAGTGGGCCCCTGCTCAGGCTCTAACCCATGGCTCTCATTTGCAGCCTTTAATAGTCGTCTATATTATACTCTAATCTGCCTGATCCCAATTTAATGCTGCTCCCTCAGCCAGACGTGGCTCGAATACTAAGCAGGAGAGTCATGTGCGGAGTGGAGAGCCCCAGCCTTGTCTGTTTCATGTCTGCTGGTGGTGGGGGGGTTTGGGTGGGGGTTGAGGAGACGTGGAAGCAGGGGGACTCTCAGCTCTGCAGATGGTGTCTTAACAAGTTCTTTACCCCAACATTCAGCCTCTGTGTTATTTCTGTGATAGAAAGAGCTTCATTCTGCCAGTGGGCTGAGAATATTTCACTTTTTTCTCCCTGTTTGAATCTAAGTGTCTGTAAACACAGAAGAAGAAGACGTGTCAGCCCACTAGTGTCAACAAATCCACAGTGTGCGAGTCGTGACTTGTGTTTTCAACAACATGAAGACGTAAACTTGTAAACACTAACTCATCTGTTGTCAAGAAGACGTGCCACTGTGCTGCTTAACAACCCTGGGGCATTGTGGGTAGGGTTACAGTACATGACATCTTTATTGACTGGTAAACAGAGCTCTGTGTGTCTATGACAGAAAAACCTGAGCTGAAAACAATCAAACCCAGTGATTAAAGGTGATAATCTGTGTGATGTTTACACGCCACAGAAACACCCTCTAACTGATACACACTGATGTTCCTATAATCTGTATTAAGCTGATGAATCTCCCCTTCAGCATCCACTTTCTGTGGCAGACTGTTGACTCGTTTCACTTCAAATATAGAAAATATGAAATATGATGCTGGAGGTGTTGTTCTCTGTCTTGTTAAGATGTGCTGTTGAATTTAAGAGCTGAAGGAGGAGTTTGAGAGAAGTTATTTTCCTTTTTTTCCTATTTGAGCTTTTTTTTTTTTTTTTTTTTTTTTACAATCCTGAAGTTTCTATAACCACAACAAAAGCTGTTTCTTCATACAGTTGAGCATGTGAGCCACTGATACTGAAGGAGCATGGGAAGTTCACCTATCTGTAGCTAACTGATTTCAGCTGCTGTCTCCACAAATCTCCTTCTCTCTGATTGGCCGGCTGTCTGGGAGCCTGTCAGGGTCAAAGCTATGGGCAGACCTTGGTGTTTGAGGCCCACCCCTCCATGACATCACAGTCAGATGAGGCATGGTGGGCTGTGGTGAGCCCTGTCAGGAAAATGGCCTTCTGAATATATTTAAAGTTTAAGAATTTCTCTGTTATTAGGCCTAATCCACAAAGATCCCAAATAGCAAGCGTTCAAAAGTTGCGCTAAAATGGGCTAAAAATGTGTATGTGATATTAGTGGGCGTGTTGCAGGTGATTTACAAAGACTGCATGCGCAATTGATAACAAGAGCAAACCGCCCTCTTTAAATGAGGATTTAGCGTGTGCTACCTGCTGCCACCATGGAGGCTTTGGGAGAGCAGAGTGACTGTAAAGGAAAAATGAAGTTTGAGGCCATGGAGCTGGAGGTCTTGGTGGAGGAGGCGAGTAAACACACTGCTGATTTGGGAGGACAGATGTGAAAAGATGAATGCTGAGAGCTAAACCAGAAGATCTGCTCGTGAAATAAAATGAAGATGGTCTGTTACCAGGTAGTGTTTCTGACAGTCCACACATGTTAACACACGCAGGAGATTCTCTTGATCCCTCGTCTGTCATTGCACCTCTGCCTCCTTCTCACCATAACAACTGCATCTTTGACACATGACACAAAGCATGGCAGCTTCAAGGAGTCGCATGCTGAACAGTCAGAGAGACATTTCTACTTTGGAATGACCATGTTATCGTGCAAACAGAATAATGAACCGAACAGGAGAGGTCAAGTGTGTCCATGAATGCTCCTAGTTTGTCACTGTTTTTGACTCAAGGCAGGCTATGGCGCCAGCTACTTTTCAGAGGAAGGTATTTCCATTTGATTTAAAAGCCATAAATTAAGTGAAGTAGTTTTTTCACTTCACTAAGCTCCGTGGAAGGCTTTGGTGGGCTGGGTTTCACCCCTGGGCCGCCTGTTAAAGTTCATTGATCCAGGAGATCCTCATGTGATGACATCATCATTTCAGCAAGTCTTGTGAAGATCTTGTAACAGTTTTAGTTCTAAGCGTTTTGATCAGTTCGCAGACAGATTCAGGGATTTCTACAGCAAATGAATATGCAGTGGTTTAAAAATCTGCACGTTTAGTCTGAACATCCAGTTTTGTTATTTCATATCCATGTTTACCCATGTTCATCTCTTCCGTTGCCAGGCGCTGCCCAAGTAGCTGCCTGTTGCAGCAGCTCTCTCGTCTTTGTCCGTTTCTTGTAATTTTTTTCTGGTGTGAGCTGGGAGGTGACGACGTGGACCTGTCCTTCCATCCATCGTTGTTGGGAATGTGGGATCTATCTCCGGTGGGATGGACGAGCTAGCCGTGCTAGCCCAGTGGCATCGTGCTGTTCACGGACGTGGCTGACGGAGCTGACATCGGACGCCAGCCCCACATTGGAGGAGCTTCACCTGCTGTGAGCAGACAGGATCCAGGAGACAGAGACTGAACAGACTGCTGGGGAGGCTCAGTCCTGGATGTCGTGGCAGGATGTCGTCATCTATTTTCTTGTGGACCTTTTTGCACTTTCTATACTCTTTCTTACTTTTGTTTTCTTAAATGCTGCGGTGACTTCTGAATTTCCCCTTTGGGATAAATAAAGTATTTTCTATTTCTATGTTTAAAATGGGAAAGCCGAATACCTCTTCTTTAACTAATCCAATTAACACACTGAAAAAAGAACCAAACAGAGTAAAAACACAAAAAACACTAAATGCTTTGATACTTTTTGTTTAAGATACTGTTAAAAGGATGAAAACTACCACATGAAGCTCCATAAAATCACCCAACACTACTGATACACCCTTTAACCAAGCTCTGCAGACTCAGTGCAGCATATGTAACATTATGAATAGGCTAACATAATCATTTCACCACAATCAGCTCCAGTTAAAAGCCCAAATGAACTAAAAAATGCTCCATGTTTGCTCCTCAGCATGAACAGATCACAATGCTCAGATGTTTTAAGTTAAATGTAGTTCCTGTGTGCAATCACAGAGCTCACAGAGCTTTAAACCTGATCTGTCATTGTTGCTGTGCAGATTTGGAGGAAATAATGTCAAAGTTAAGAGCCACAAAGGCAATCAGGGTCTGCACGAGGAGACGTCTCTCCTAGATGGTGTACCAGTGTGCACAGTTGGACCTCCAAACTCAAAGTGTGTTAAAAACACCACCCTTTGGCGCTTCCCCTGACCTTTACACAGGAAGTTGGGATTAAGGTAGATGGGGTGTGAAAAAGCATGCATTTTTATGAACGTGAACATAGCTGCATGTGTCAGTGTGCCGAGTGTGCAAAGTGTGTGTGTGTGTGTGTGTGTGTGTGTGTGTGTGTGTGTGTGTGTGTGTGTGTGTGCGCGCTGGGGGTACTGCATGGTCATGCAATGTGTGTTTTCCAGTTTCCCCCTACCTCCTGCCACCATCCTGAGTCCCCCCCCGTGTGGGCTGCCAGAAGCGGCAGGTTCTATCTGCAGTGCGGCGGAGTGGAGATTGCCGACTGGGGGATCATTACAGGGGCCATAAAAGAACGATTTACAGGACGGCCAGAGAGTGGAGTCAGCACGGTCCCCACCCTCCAGCACTGCACCGTGCTGGGTCACCAACCAAAAGCCCAAAACGCAGAATCAGAGGCCAGCAGGGAGACGTGATGACTTAAACATGAAGGTGAGGGACTCGGCAGAGCAGAGGCAGCTGCTTTATAGTCCGTACAGGATGGAGGAGGGAGTAAGATGCAGCTCCAGTTTGTTGTTGGATCAGAAAGTAATACACTTTAAAAGTAGCACATGCCCTGCCTTCAGCATCCTCTAGCTACATCAAACAACTTAATGTCAAATTTACCAGATTGTTCATGTGAGGCTGGACTTCAGGGATCATCTCCTTTGTAAATACTTAGACATTCAAAAACTAGTCTGACGATTCAACCACACAGCATTTTACATCTACAGAGGAGAGCTCCAAGTCCAGGGTGGGAAGATTTGCTCTACCTGCTCATAGACTATATACAAAGTGGACAGTGTGGCTCTGCCATTTACCATTTTACGGTTTTAAAGTCAAAATTCCTCCGTCACAGGCGCAGCCGTTGGCAGCAGTTGTGCAGCCAGAGACTGCACAGGAAGGACTGTGAGGGATTCTAGAAGAATCTGAGTGGAGTGGGGTGACAAAAATAATGACTATTTTTTTCTTTTAAGAGTCTTATCACTTCCTGACTCTACCTCCCCACATATTTTACAATCCATGAAAAAAATACACAAGAACGGCAGCTGTCAATCATCGTTAAACATGATGTAAAGCCTCGTTTTTAACCTCATATAACTAATGAAAATGAAACTTTTCAGAAAAAAAGAAGACCTGAATACAAGACAGCCAAATGGTAGCTTCAAATCACCACAGCAATCAGATGTGTGAAATATTTCTACAAGGAGTATTAGGTTTGAACACTCATCTGGAATGGCCGGGGGGGTCTGACCTATTTGAGCCGAGCCAGATGATGTACCTGCTCTATGTGTGGCTTAACTTGTGGATGCTAACTCTGCTAACACTACCTTGGCTTCTATTAATCATTCATGAACAACATTTTTCTCCATATAATCTCTGTTTTCTTTTCCCTGGTCTTCTTCCAAAGCCTATTTCTCTAAATTCAGCAGCTGGCTAAGTTAAGGCAGCGCACCCTCTGTTAGTTGACGGTACTGCACGCAGTGAATCACACCAAGCCATCCCTTCTTGTTGATATCAGACAACATTATCTTTAAGGCAGCAATGAACTCATGAGTCCACGGCACAGTGAAAGGACCTCACACTGGACGTGAGCTGCAGATATGTGACCTCACTGCTGAGCACATCTAAACTTCATTACTCAGTTTAATTTATTTATTCTTTTCATTTTTTACATTTCAACAACAAAAGCATGAATGGGTGAATACATGCGTGTATGAATGGTGAATGCATGCATGTTTTTAAAGAATGAATAAATGAACATGTGCATAACAGAATGGATGAGTGCATGAATGAATGTGGAAATGAATGAATTAAAATTTAGGATGAAAAAAAAATGGAATGTATTCATGAGTACAGGGATGAGTAAATGTTTGAACACCAGGGTAAATGATCCCATGAACAAACAAATTAATAGATAAAGGAACACATGGAAAAATGAAGATTGATGAAACTTGATGAATACATGACAGATTGAATGTATTAATGAATACAGAAAACAAATAATGTTCAAGTAAATGATTTGATAAATGAATGGTGAATGGATGTTGGACTGTATGAATGAACCAATGAATAAATAAAAGGTAATAAAATATGCATAATTTAAAAAAAAGAATAATTAACACATGTATTCATGGATAAATTAATGCATAAAAGAATGCATGAATGAGTTCACTCTGACAATAGCTTTAATGTTTTCATTGGCCCCCCTTATTCTTGTAAATGTATAGTTCATCCATTCACGGCCACAGGTCACAGAGTGACTTTCTGATTATTTTCAGTATCTGACCAGGACTGCTGGTCAAACTCTAGCCAATCAGAAGTCCTGTTTTCCCTCCAAACGTTGAACAGTCACAGACACGTGCATGAAAAGCAGCTCCAATCAAAGCAGCATGGCTGTCTTCAGAGCGGGACGTGTTTGTCTGCTCTCACAGTCATCTGTCAGGCCACCAAGGGGAGCGAGGGGGGGCTGAAGGTATGTGTTTACGTGAATATTTGAACGAAAAGAGAGTGAACCCCCCACCACAAACACACACACACACACACACACACACACACACACACACACACACACACACACACACACACACACACACACACACACACACACACAGCGTGCCCCTGCTGTTCAGCAGCCTAATCAGGCCTGCTGTACCCTGTATGTTAGAAGCCAGTCTGTGCTGGAGTCTTGCTGCGTTTGCTCCCGACAAGGCCCCCGTTTCCCCAGGCTACGTGTCTGAAGCACACCCTGTGTAAGGGTGTCTGTATGTAGGGTTGGGGTACAAATACACACTCTCACACACACACCCACACACACTCACACACAAAGTACCCCAGGCACTATCTGAATAAATCCTGTCTACTTTTCTCTACTTTTCAAACTCCCCTTTTCATTCTCGTGTCTGGTCCTGAACTTCACTGGGGGTTTTGTTTCTCTGAGGCCTCCCAACCAAAAAGCCCCATCCACTCTTTGGTTTTACAACTTCTCTCCCAACAAAAACCACATCCAGCTCCCTGCTTGGAATTCAGATAGGGAGCCAGAACAACCCGCACTTTTCCTCCAACAGAGGGATCAGAAACCTGCTCCTTACAGGGGAGAGTGACGCAACGAGGGAGAACATTTCAAACCTCAGAGCTTCACATTTAGTGACCACTTTAAAGAGCAGGTTTAATCTATGCAGTGTTTCTGGTAATGTTACAAAAACAGAACCAAACCTCAGCAAACATCCAGCTCTCAGCTCGGTCTGTGACCCAGAGCTCTAAAATGGGATCCTGTATGTTCTCCTTATGATCCATGTGTGGAAGCTGGTAGAGCTTTTTTCAATCATGCAATATGTCCTCACCTCGATGAAAATCCTTCAGATTGGAAAACCCAGGCAGTATGTGTTCTTTGTTTGTTTTTTGGACACTGAATGTGTCATTTTTCAGACATGCATGTGAAGCATGCAATAAGAGTAAATCCTGTCTATCAAACTGGAAACCACACCCAAAAGATGAATGGACAGATGTTTTAGACAGCTGTTGCTGGAAATAGATATCACCATGAAAATGACGTTTTTCTCCTAACAACACCAAGGTTTGCCTGTATCCCCTGCCACACACTCCTGACACTGACGCAGACCCTTTAAGACCTCCACTCACGGCTCGGTCTGAGAGGTTCAGGCTTTAATAAATTAATAAATACATTTAAGGCTTCTAGGAGTTAAATATCAAATCAATGATGAAATCATGGTTTAAAGGAGGAAGTATACAATAAAGATTTAAAAGCTGGAGTTTGTCTGAATTCTGTGCGCTCTAACTAAACCATGAATATTCAGAGCTTGATGTGGTTGCCAACTTTGCAACTTTGTTGCCATATTTGGCAACTTTTCAGAGCCCTATAATGCCTTTTTCTTTTTACAAAAAAGTGACTGGCAGAAAATCTAGAGATTTTTCTGGAGTTTGGAGACTGACATGAAAGCACGTATTGATCTCCACTCTCAATGAGCAGCACAGACACTGACAGGCAGACAGTCCTCCCTGCTTCACAGCAGTCTCTCCAGGCTGCAGCAAGAGCAGGCCACGGCAGGCAAATAAATCGTGCTTATGTTTGTCTCTTTTGGGTCAAATTTCCCGGTCCCAAGCCCAGATAAAGGAGGAGGGGTTTTATTTTGCGATTTGAGAAAAAGCAAGTTTTATTTTTTTCATGTAAAAAAAAGAAAAAAAGAACTTTTTGCAGTGGAAAAATACCAAAGCTTAAAAATAAAAGTCAAGATTTGTAGTCTAATGTGTAATGTTGTTTTCTTCTTGTTTAAAAATGATATCATGAAACTGGTATCCAAAGGATTATTGTTTAGTGTTACGGCTGTGTGTTTCCTGTGTGTTCCCTGTCTCTTTCTCCTTGTTTCCAGGTGAGGCTGCTGATGATCAACCAGGCTCACCTGGACTCAGCTTTCAAAAGCTCACTGCTGCTAACAGCTGGGTCGGCTGCCTTGCTGCTTCTCCTTGGGGATTTCTGTTTAGCGTTGTTTAATTATTTTTGGGTGTTTTATTAACGAATCCCACTCATAGCGGTTTAAGGTGTGTTTTAATATCTTACTTGGGTCTTTCGGCGATTGTTAATGGCCCCATAGGGCCACATTTTGGTCAGGTGTAACATTAGGAACTACAAGGTATGAGTAATGGTACAGGTGTTGGAAAGTTTTGACTGATGCTCAGCCCTGTATTTTAGCAGATGCTTTTTCCAAAGGGATGTACAACACTAGCAAGAATTTAGACAGTCCTAAAGATTCACTAAGAGCTGGGTCTGAGACCTTCTGACTCTGTCTCCCCCTGAGGACAAAGAGGAGAAGGCTCAGATCAAAGCTCTAAGTGTTCCCTGGACAGATGAGTTTTCAGACATCTCTGAAAGTAGAAAGGGACTCTGTGGATCGTATAGAGTTAGGTAATTCATTCACCATTTGGGAACAACAGAGGAGAAGAGTCTGGCTAGAGATTTGGAGCCACGCTGGGCTGGGAGCACCAGGCGTCTTTCACAGGCAGAGCGTAGAGGACCAGAAGGAGTGTAGACCTGGATGAGGGACCCCAGGTAGGAAGGAGCTGTTCTCTTCAATGTTTTGTAAGTCAGAAGAAGAGCTTTGAATTTGAAGCTGCTACTGGAAGCCGGTGAAGAGAGATGAACAGCAGGGTGAAATGTGCTGTTGTGGGCTGGTTACAGACCAGACGTGCTGCTGCATTCTGGGTCATCAGCACCAGGTCATGAGTACCTTGTTGGCCCAGAGTTCCTCCATCATATATGAACGCTGTCACATGCTTTCTGTGTATCTCAGCAAAGCAGGTTTCTTGTACCTTTTTTCTTTCTTTGTTCATTTTTGTTTCACTGAGAAGTTTGTACACTTACATTCAAAAATCTCATTATCATTTGGTCTGTGGTTAACCTGAATGTTTTCATAAAGAGAGCGATCAGATGAGCAGCCAGCACAGAAATAATACAGACTGAGTCTGGTTTATTTTTTTTTATGTCAGTGTGACACATGACACAGCATGAGCTGATAATTCTTAAAAATATGCTGAACTTTCGATCTGAAAAAAAAGAAAGAAAAAAAACTGTGTAATTGTAAACTGTAATTGTATGCATGTTTCTGCAACCACGGACTTCATGGTTTCACTTCACAAGATGATGGAGTTTATTCCCATGGATTTGCTAATATATGATCTTTCCTTATCTCCTCCACCATGCATGTCTGCCCTGAAGCTGCAAGCTAGTTTCTTACATGCCTGTTTGTAAAACGTATACACACTCAGAAAGCATGCAAACACATCTACAAGGAACCAATTCAGTGTTGCGCCCTTTCATAAACTGGTCAGTGAAGGATGAAAAAAAGGAAATCACACGTGAATTCATCAGTAGGAAATTATTCTCTTCACGAGTTGAAAATAAGTTAAGGTACATTTCAGAGAGAATGTCTCCAGAGGCTATTCTCCGACAGCAGAGAGGTGAAATCATTTCCCTGAGAACAGATAACAGAAATAAGTAAGTTCCAGGAGAAAAGAGCAAAGAAACGGAAAACAACTTCCTTTCTCATCCAAAGTCAAGCAGCGAGGAAACTCATAAAAGCCAGTATCTGAAAGAAACAGCCAATAAAAGTACTTGAGCTTTGACACAGTTTCCTGCATGGAGCAGCGGCTGAGTGCAGACACATGCTGACCCGCTAAATGGAGGAGGCCCGGCCTGCTTTAAGCCCGTCAGACATGCGAGCCGGCGCTCTGCTGGATGAGCCGCACGCTGCTGGAGGAAGCATTGATGCATTGTGTCAGTGAGGATAAACAGACTCTACGCCGCGTTACACAGGCAGACAAATACTGGCCGGCACAAACGAGGATAACGCCGTGTGTGACGTGTGAAATTAAACACACTCCCTCCTGATGTGTACAACACGACACATTTCCAAATCTGCTGCTCCTTCATGGCATCAACAGCCAGTGCAGACAGAAGCACAAACACACACCGGGCTAAATAATGAATCCGTGTTTCTCTCCCAGATTGGCGACTGTCAGCATGACGGCATGTCAACCTTCCCACAAAGACACACACAAACCCTTAAATCCAGTCTCAATGCAAAACACCCGCACTGACCAGCAGGAGAGAGGCTTTCAGCAAAGACCCACCATGGAGGGAGTAAATGATAATATGCAGCATACAGAGTGCTGCATCTTTAAAAAACAACCAGGCTCTGCCAAAGCACAGGGTAAACCCAGACTCACTCCTCTGTCTTTACTGTTTGATGCTGGAAATGAGATACACACCATACTCCCTCTGAAAACAAGCAGACATCAGGATGTTATGGACATAAATCTGAAGGGCAGACTGTCTTTTATATCCCGTCTATGTACAGTTGACCTGACCACTGAGTGTTTGCATGCTTTGTTTATATATTCAGCTTGTTTCCTTTGTTGCTTTAATAACTTTATCCAAATTACAATGGCTTTTCATACATACTTAGAGCTTTTTAAAAAAAGTGACACAATAATTACTTTCCCTTGTAAATAACAACTTTTATAACGTATTTACTTTTGTGTTGTTGTTGTTTTGTTTTTGATGGGAAAAGTAACAAATAAATGAACGACGTTTTTAAAGTAATATGCCCACACTGTTTATGACACCTCAGAGGGGCAGGGCCTCACACACCAAGGTCTGCCCATAGTACTGTCCCAATCAGAGTAAAGGAGGTTTGTGGAGCTGTGACCTTAAAGAGACAGCAGCTAAAACAAAGCATTTAATAACTCAAAACTTAAAGAGGGGGTATTCTGCTTTCCTTTATTTTGAACGTGGGTATAAAGTGACGGCGATGGGTGTTAAGACTAAACTTGTGCACATTTTTAAACCTCTTCATGTTCATATGTTGTCGAAATCCCTGAATCTGCCTGTAAACTCACTAAAATGCTATTTTTGGATGCAAAGCATAAGATTTTCATAAAACTTGATGAAATAATGAGTGGCAGGCTAAAACACCAAGGTCTCACAAAAGCTACAGGCCGTCAGAGGACTGGCCAATCAGAGGGAAGGGGGTTGATGGAGCAGGAAGCCTTAAAGAGACAGGGCCTGAAACGATGTGTTTCAGACAGAGGCTGAAATAAGGGTTTTCTAAAACACCAAGGGCAGAAATACAGGATCTTTTTTTTTTTAACTGTAAATCATGTAAGCTACTGGGGGCACCAGAGGAAAAAAATCAAGCCTGAAAAAAATCACAACACCCCTCATTAAAAGTTGGTTTAAAGTGAATCTTAAAGCTTTGATCACTACTTTATTGTTTTGTTTTGTTTTGTTTTGTTTTGTTTTGTTTTGTTTTGTTTTGTTTTGTTTTGTTTTGTTTTGTTTTGTTTTGTTTTGTTTTGTTTTGTTTTGTTTTGGGTTTTTTTTGTCTGATTTGTCGCTAGTTTAAAAGGTGATTGAAGTTCATCTCTGAGCTGCTATTTAAATTGAAACCCAGACATATCCATGTGAGCGAAAAGAGCCCTTAAAACCCACTCTTTAAGTCTGACCTGAACACAGTGTGTTCTGTAAACACAGCTTCCCAGCCAGTTCCCATAGATCACGAGGACATGTGTTAAAAAAGACGAACCCTGTTCTGTTTTTCTTCTAATTAAAAATCTGTTTCCATGTCTGAGCAAATCCAGCTCCCCTCGTCTGCAAACACTACATCCAAAACCTGAGAAACAAAAGCCCCCCAGCTTTTTAATAAGATGCAGAAAATCCAGAAGGATCTTTATAGTAAATGCCACAACTCATTAGTCTAATTACCCTATCACACATTTACTCTCTGCTAATAACAGAGAGTGCAGAGAAACAGAGAGGGAGAGGGGGGAAACCACACATCTCCTTGTAAAGTTAGCATTCCAGCAATTAGTGAAAGGCACATTAAAGCCCACACAGACTTCCTGAGCAGAAATAATTAAAGAAGAGTGGCGGAGCTGTTGATTCTTGCCTCTGTTTTAAGTCTACAGCCCCCGTATGGGCTGCGTGTAAAAGCAGGAACACCCTCAGATCAGAATGTGTTTAAAAAGAGAGAGCACTATTTGTGTCATTTTGCATAATTTGACTCACCGTGGGAGACGTGACTCCTGAAGTCAGATTTAATTGTGTTTTTAACAAGGTAACAATGTGCGTTCAGCAATTAACTGCATGCATATGCAGAATGAGAAATAAACCCAAAGCTGAATGTGCCGAGCCTCCTCTGAATACAGAGCAGCACAGATTTCTCTGAAGAGCTACAAATAATCCCGCTTTAACGGCTCCTGCTGCTGATTTCTTGCTCCTGTTTCTCCCCGAGCTCCCCGACTCTCACTCTGCTGATTGT
Source organism: Halichoeres trimaculatus (assembly GCF_033239565.1). NCBI lineage: Eukaryota > Metazoa > Chordata > Actinopteri > Labriformes > Labridae > Halichoeres > Halichoeres trimaculatus. The sequence goes on from NW_027437184.1 coordinate 38,732,529, forward strand.
GACATTTTAATTGGCCGTCATACACATTTACATACACACTCGGCTTCCTCTACAGTCTCCATGGTACCATTTAACAGGTAAGTAACTCCTGTTAACATCTTCCTTCTGTTCTCATCATGTGTGTGAAACACTCTTTAAGTGAGGCACTAATGATTCCTGATTGACAAATTTTAACTTCCAGCACAGCTAGGAGACAAACAACACCAGCTTTGTTCATGTTTGTTCATGTTTTGACACTGAATTCACACAACATGAGAAGTTTCCCATCACAGGCAGACCTCTGCTGTCTCTTGAACCCTGACGTTATGTCCACTGGTCCCATCCTTTAAGTTGTCCTCCTATAGTTTGCTCTCCAGTGGTTTTCCTCCAGGGACTTCACTTCCCTCTGTTCTGTTGTGTTTTGACTGTGTTTTGCCTCTCACACCAGCTGTGTGTTCAGTCCAACAAGCTGCATGACTGACAGACAGCTGGGGTTACAGAGCGAGGAGTTCCTGCTCTTCCCTCTCCATTGATCAGTCTCTCTTCATTCATGTTGGGCTGTAAAACCTCAAACCTGTTGACTCCTGGTCCGACTCAAATCATTATGTCCCTTTGTCCTTGTGGTCAAGATAAATACGGACTGATTTTGACACAGTTTGTTTTATTTTGAAAGTCACTGAGTGTCATTAGGAAGTTCCTGGTCACGACTTCCTGTCCCGCTCAAGCTTCCCTACACTGAATGTATGAGTCACAGCTCCACGTCCGGCAAAAACAGGATGGCTCAGAACTACCTGCCACATGATGGACCAACCACGCAGACAGACTGCTCAGAACAGATCCAGTGTGAGTTGACAGATTGACTTGAATGGAAATCTATCTGATCCAGTGCTGTGACGGAGCACAGACAGACTGGAGACACATCTGGTCTATTTTAGCCATTAGTCTGCAGAGCATGCGCGTGCATACAGTACCTTGTTTTTATAAATGTACTGATACCCTTTTTCTAAAGAGGAACTGCCTCCAAATAAAGTTTAGTAGTGGATACCATTCAGTGTGTTAGTCTGCTAGCTTAGCACACAGGCTGTATTTTCAGTTCCGTTGGTTGAATTAGTTGCTGAGTGAGTTTAAAGGATTTTAAGTGTGTCTTTATAAAGTTTAAAGAGAGGAAACTGTTTTCTGTTTTTATTTTTAAGCTTGTACTGTCTTATCTCAGCCTCTGTCTGGAACACTTCTGTTATAGCACCTGTCTCTTTAAGCTGTCCCGCTCCACAAACCCCCTGTACAATGATTGGCTGGCCATTTGGTGGACTTGGTGTTTGAGGCCCGCCTCTCCAAGAATTTATGGGAATAAACTTGGAATTTAAAATAAGGAACTAAAATATAGTCAGGGTAAGCATATTGTAGCATAATTTCATCCATCTATCTATCTATCTATCTATCTATCTATCTATCTATCTATCTATCTATCTATCTATCTATCTATCTATCTATTTATCTATATCTATCTATCTATCTATCTATCTATCTATCTATCTATCTATCTATCTATCTATCTATCTATCTATCTATCTATCTATCTATCTATCTATCTATCCATCCATCCATCCATCCATCCATCCATCCATCCATCCATCCATCCATCCATCCATCCATCAAGGGAAAGCACAGCCCAGCTGACAGCATTTAACTGCAACATTACGCTAACGTCTGTAAACACTGAGAGACAAAAAGTATTTTTCAGATGAATTTCTCCTGCTCTCCACGTGGCTGGCATGACAGTGTGCCATGTGTCTGCTCATTTTAAAGGACAGGATATTAATAACCAAAGGCTAATTAACACCAGATATCTGAACCTATCTAAATGTCTAGTTAAACTGGAGAGATGTGATTTTAAATTACACTTTTAACACTGATGGTGGCTGACAGCCAATACCAATGGTTAGGTTCTGCTTGGAAACATGTTTTCATAATGTTGTGCACCCATCCATTGTCTTAACCACCGTGCACATCTCAGGGTCATAGGAGCATAGCCGTCAGGGAAACTATGATATTTCATCCCTCTATACCTGAGTGGGTCACTTCACAGAAGGTACTGGAGTATTTTCCTTTCAGTCAAATCCAAAACCTGACAGGTATCCACTCAGGGTGGGGGTGGGGTGGAGTCTATCCCAGCTGTCACCAGGGGAAAGTAAGGGAACAACCTGAACAGGCCTCAAGCTTACCTGAAGAGACAAACAGCCACTCACACCTATAAGAGCTTCATAGAGTCCAATCAGGAAACAGACATGTTGAGGGACTTTAGGAGGAAACTGGAGACAACCCACACATGCATGGAGGGAACATGCAAACTGTAGAACAGGGACCTGACCCACAGCAGATTTGAACCAGCAACCTTCTGGCTGTGAGGCTCTGGGTCAGAGCACAGATGACCATAAACAACTGGAGAGGCCAGATTGTGTATGTTTGTGTTTCTGTGTGCACGCTCCACTTTTGTCATCATAGAAACTCTGTCTGAGCTATACATGGACACACACACTTTATGGAAGCAGAACAGTTCAGTAGCTAAGATCTTAACTCTGTTTCTCTGTCACTCAGCTGATGAGCCGAGAGCTGAGACCACGGGAGGAGCAGAAACTGACGCCATGTCATGTTTAACGGCTTGTGTAAGACTCCTTAGCTCTTCAGTGGTAAAATGTGGAGAGCAGATACCTTCATGGAGAGCTGGCTGGGTGGAAAAGGGGGTACATGTAGAGGCGGAAGTGGAGCTGGAACAGCCCCCTCCCCTTGCCTCCCCTCCCCTCCCCTCCCCCAGCAGCACCAGCACCCGGAGCTGCTCCAAACATGGCTGCTCACATCAAAGGAGCCGTGTTTCTCAGAGGAGTGTCTGAGGACTTAACTGCAGCTCGCCTCACAGGGGCTCGCAGCTCCTCAGACAGCGGCAGCACAGACCCGCTGGGGGAGCCCGCGGAGCAGGGACAGATGCCCGACTCGTTCTGCGGTGTAAATGTTACAGAGCGGGCCGCGCCAGACGGTGCAGGGCAGCTCCAGTCTCACATCACACTACAGATTTATAGTAAGCTGCCGGTCTGCGGCCTGCACCAGGAGATCAGCCAGCTCGATTAAAAATGTCTGTGTTTTGAATAATTTAGCTCATAAATAGATAATACAAGCTCATTATAGCGCTGCATCAATATTCTAGAGATAAGCTGAGAGGGGAGCGAGGTGCACACTTTTTAGACTAGTTCAAGTTTTTTATTTCCAGCTCAGATTTTTCTCTCGTTTCCTACAACTAACAAGCTGATGCCTTCGAGGGCGTCTGTGAGGAGAGTTAAATAATGAAATGTTGAACATGCCTGTAAACACCGTTAAAGAAGGGTGAGAGAAAAAAGAAGAAGAAGGCAAACAGCTGATACACAGCTTCATTTAAACCTTTATGATGCCTTTTCTAGCAGCTCACAACACAAAGTCTCTTCTTTTTCTCCTTTGGTTTGGCTCATCTCTTGAAACAGAAAATACATTCTCAAAACTCTAAGATCATTTGGATAAACAGTCTTACAGTCCAGCACAACGCCATAGCCCACCTGCAAAAGGTCATACCTCTTCCAAAATTGTTCACTCATGCTTCAAAGGTAAATTCCTTTTCCACACAAAAATAAAGTGCCCCCCAAAATGCAAAGATCCTTCTCAGTTGCTTTGGCCCATTTCTTGAAACAGACCAGGGTTCTGTTTCTCACAGCAGGTTTAATGAAAACTCAGAGTCTGTTAACTCTGAAATTAGGGAAACTCTGGGTTAATCAGAAAGGGAGTTAATCAAACCTGAGGAAGAGGGTAAACTCCAGCCTGTTTCACAAAGAGGTGTAACTAAAACTCTGTGTCTGTAACTCTGGCAACGGAGTCTCTGGATCTAACCTGGTTTTTCTCTACCAACTTTGAGTTTTTCTCTGTCTCCGCCCTCTTCCAGAGCCACACGCCAATTTATTTCCTCATTCATTCAATCAGCAGCCAGTTTTGGTGTAGATTTGTTTAGACGTCTGTCATTAAAAAATCAGAGTCAGTAGTTCATCAGGCAGAGAAGGTGCCACCGACCTTTTTCACTGACGTGGCATGTTCTTTTGTCAACAACCCCCTGGATGAAAGTGCAATATTACTGCGCAGAGAATTAAATATCTATCAGGTGTTGATCATCAGACAGTGTGTCAGTGTGTAGATGTACTCGCATTTCTAGACTATTCTCTTTTTGAGAGGTACAGTTTCACAGCTCAGCCAATCATTTACATACACAACTTCATCCGTCCTCAAATTTAAAACATTTACTGCTCACAGTCATGTGCTCACGTCCCAGCAGATGTTATGTGTCGCACTGCATTTCTTTGCAAACAGAAGTTTTTTTCTATAATATCAGAGATTCTGGGTCATTAAGTCAGGCCGCTGTACGCAGAGCGAGCAGAACGTGAGCCTCACCATGAAACAGCTTTTACCTGCCTTCGAGGTTTTCTTTTCTTTTTCTAAGTCTGTGTTAGTTTACATGAGTTTAGTTATTTAACAGAACATGATGTTGCTGAAAAGCCATTTGTGTGTGTGAAAACAGCATTATTTTTGGGACAACACTTAATATTTACTCTACAGCCCCCAAGGTCTGACATCACACATTGCACTCATACTCCCAAGGAAAGTTTAACCTTTATTATTAGTAATAAGAGTAAAAAGAAAATGTATAAAGCCCAAAATAAAAAAAAAAATCTCTCTGTGATATAAACAGGTAAACACATAAACAAGGGAAATCATATGTGACCTGCAGTGCTGCTGATGAAGCTGGAGTTTAATAACTAACACTTCTTCACTGGTTGCTGTCCTCACCCTCCCTCTCCTGGACACCGTCCACATGCTGTCTGTCTGTCTGTCTGTCTGTCTGTCTGTCTGTCTGTCTGTCTGTCCACAGATCCTCACTCACATCACAGCCTGTTTTCACAGTCATGTACAGAACATTTCATCTGGATGTCTGGGATGTTTCCCCTGACCTTCAATTTATCAATTTATCAAATGGTCCAAGAGATTCATGTATGGTATACATGTTGTCATGTTGTTGACTAATTTTGACTGTTCAACAGACAATTGTGCATGAGGTGTCTCATACAATGAAATGATGCCGACATGTTTTGGAGAGTCTGACCATTAATAGACTGAAAATCAACAATCATTTTAGATCAACGAGATGTATGTACTTGAAAACTGTGCTAAATCTAGACTAACTGTACTTTAGTTGCAAAAATGAACAAAGGCATCAGCAATTTGATGAAATTAATGAGAAATTCAATTATGATGTTATTCTGTTTCAATAAATGAGCCAGACCAATGGAGAAAAAGTGTCATAAGGATTTACATGATTCTCTGATGTGTAATCACTAATAAAAGTCATTATGAAGTGTTGAAATTTGTTTTTAACCTGGATGTGTGGTATTCTGTGTTCCCTGTCTGAGTGTGGCAGAAGCAGATTAATTCCAAAATAAGATCTAAACCACTTGAAGAGTGAAGCTTACCTTTGAAAATGGCTGTTGGCGTGAAAGAGAAATAAATTACGATTTAAAAGTCTGGAATCTCAAACAAAACATCTGTGTTGGCCTGTTAAAATAATGTCTTTTGTAACATGTTGGTGTTAACAATCCAAGAACATGACAGAGGAAACACTCCTCATTGTCTCAGCCTATGATCAGAACCATGGGGTGAAGAAGTCTCCCAGTTTACACTTTACAGAGGAGCAGAAACAACCTGACTGCTGCCAGGGTATCAGATGCATATTTTAAAGCCAATTTACCAAACTCAAAGAGGAGTGAATTCAGGGAGCTTCTGCTCTGCTTTGATGAGTGAAGCATTAACTGAAGGTGCTCTTTGCTTTACAAACCACGCAACGTGGAGAATTGAAGAAGGCAAACCTTCAAGTACAATTTTCAAAAGCTTTTATGTCACGGTGAGTTGATGCAAATACATTAAAAACAACACTTGTGTTTGTAGCACATCCTTGGCAAGTAGCACATCAAGTCAATTTAGTGCAATTTCTTAAAGCTGGTGTGTTTGCTACAGAGAAAATGCTCTCATTATTCTGAAGGACGAGCACGCACAGAGGGATTCAAGGGCAGAGCGATTCACATTAACTATGAACAGATAAAGAAGTAAACTGCTTTTGTCACAAATAGCTGATTTAGAAGTTTTCCACCAAAAGAAAAAGGTAAAACCTGAGCTCCCTGTGAGAGGATGAACCTACCTGTAAACGGCCCTCTTGTCAGACTCCAGCTGGGCCTGGGGGTCGAGGGTCACACTGACAGAGGTATTTCCTGCTGCAGAGGCTGCTGGGATGTGGACCTGGGGGGTCTTGGTGGATTGCTGAGTAGTGCCCGTCATCTGGTGAGACAAAAACAATGACAGGATTCATTCATGCTCCTTGTTAGCTCCTGTGTTTTGGGGATTCTAAGTGTTTCTGAGGCTGCTTAAGACTCTATGCTACCATTAGCTACATGCTAACACCACCACCATGCTAACAAGCCTAGTGAATAGAATGTGGTTATTTAACAGGGCTGTGCACTTAAAACCAGGCCTTCAGTGCTCTGTCTGAATTAGTCCACCTCGTGATAACTACTTTGTCACCATAGAAACCATCGTATGCAGAAATGCAGTATAAAGGGCCATTGCATCAGAGATAGATAGCTCATGTTGGCTGAATAAATGCCTTTACTGAAGAAACAAAGCCAGGGTGCACAAGTCTCCTTCGACTGCAGCTTCAGCTGTGACACATAAAAAATCATTAATAATCGCTGACGGCTAAAACACACCAGTGTCTCTGGCCTGGCTCCCCTGTCAGCTGTCCACTCACACCGGCTGCATGTTCAGCCTGACAAGCAGCGTGACTGACAGACAGCTGGAGTCACACACCCGGGAGTTCCTGCTCTTCCCTCCATTGATCAGTCTCTCTTCATTCCTTCTTCTGGTTTGTTTTATTTTGAAAGTCACAGTCAGGTACGCCTGCACTACCAAAAAACACCCAGTGACTTTCAGAATCAGATGGTCTTTATCTGGACTACAACAACAAATGGACATAATGCAGGATCTTATGACATGTTGAAGGAGTGGGCCTCAGACACCAAGGTCAGACCAAAGCTTCACATCCTACAGGCCTCCAGAGGACTGGCCAGTCAGAGGGAAGAGGGTCTGTGGAGCAGGGAGCCTTAAAGAGACAGCAGCTTAAACCAAGTGTTTCAGAAAGAGGCTGAAATCAGGGTTTTCTAAAACATCAGGGGAAGAAAAATACAGACTTTTTTGGAGCTGTAAATTATGTAAAGACCCTACAGGGAAACCAGGGATGGTCTACTCTATCAGCTTTTTATTTATCACTATTTGATAATTCAAAGGTTGGAGGACACCAGCTCGAGAGCCACCCACAGAAGAGCTACACCTGAAGCTGAAAATGGCTGTAGAGGCAGAGGAGAGGACAGAGATTCAGCTCTGTCTTTCCTTCAGACCGCTCTGATGCCTACAGACCAGACTCCAGGTCACATTGGAAGCAGACTGGACCCAAATTAAAGCTCTCATCATTGGTTGACTTCTCCTGCCTGGTGTCATGAACACGCAGCAGCTTGTGATCTCTGAGTAATCTTTTAATCACTCTTCCAAAGCCCAACCACGGCGTGACGCTGACAGACTCTAAATGAGGGTGTAGCTGGAGTGAATCATTGTTGACAGGTCAGCGGCCTCGTAATGAAGCAGTTTAGCAGAATGAATGATGGGATAGGCTCAGTAATTGAACAAGGCACGCTCAGGTACAAACTCCTGCTCCATGTTTATAATTAAAGTGTTTTCTGCTGCTGAATATTCAGCCACGCTGCAGACGTGTTGGTCCAACACGCAGACGATCTCCACGGGATCTCTTTGATGTTATTTGTGATGTAGGCTGATGTGATGAGGAAGGTCTGTTGTCTTCTTCATCCTCTAGCCCACTTTCCTCTCTCATTCCTTCTCTCTCAGGAAATGAGTGGAACAACTGCACCCCCACTCTCTTTCTCCCCTCCTCCAGTCAGGGTGGGATGGGAGGAAGCTTCAAGTCTTAATCCCAGCACCAAATGGGAAATAAATTAGCTTCTTCACACTTAACTAGCTCTCATTTGCATTTGCCGAGTGCGCAGACTGCAGCTCGGGAGCTCTCCCTCGGCACTAATCCTCCGGGCGAAAGTAGACGGAGGTGGTGTGGACCAGGAGGAGGAGGCGGTCGGATGAACCTGCTCCCTCCATCACACGGTGTGGTCTGTAGCGTGTGACAAATTCTGTGTCCAGCTGCAGTGGGGCTTCATTTTTCACTCTGACCTGGCTGCTGGGGGCTGGTGTTAGAGGCCTGTGGGCCGCTCAGTGGGGAGTGGGTCTTCACTTTCTGAAGGTATGGTAGTTTGATTCCAGCTCCTGCTGTCCACATGCCAAAAGGTTCCTGGGCAGGATACTCCAAAATCACTTCATAGTACAGGCAGTGGTGTGTGAATGTGGACGGTCAGGACTGATGGGAACTTTTACGACACTATAAGAGAGTGAATGTGTCGTCCAGATAAGAGCTACAGTCCATTTAGCTTTAACCTGCAGCACATGTTAAGCTGGGCACGCACTGAGCCATATTTTAAATCCTTTGATTCAGCTCCATCTCAAACTCGATCACTGAGTTCAAAAGTTCCCAGCCCACGAATCATGTTCTCACACTGAGCAACCCGATGTTCTGATGCCACTTCACTGCTCACACTATCAGGGCCTGATTTAGGAACAGGTGAGGTCCATGATGAGCGCGCCAACATTTTTTTTGATGTTTTTTAATTTTTTATTTATATACTTTTTTTTAAGGCTACAAGTCACACAAGATTTTCAAATATCTTGAAATGATGTGAATTCATCATTTTCCAAATAAAAATGTATATTTTTTCAAAAATACAAATCAACTTTTTACATCAAAGGCTAGCTGAATCCTCCTGTGACCAGAGGCATCCCATCGTCAAAGGATATTCTCCTGGTTCACCTCCACTTTCTGATGCACATGCATGGTCGCCAGGCCTGTCAGTGTCGTTGGACATGGTAGATCTGAGCCATGTCCTAAGTCTTCGCATGGCTGAGAATGACCTCTCACAGGCACAAGTCGTCACTGGCAAAACAAAGCACGCATCATGTGACTCGAGGCCCTTGAGTAGTCGCATCATCATGATGCTTGCTCGGCCAGCTGATGAGCCAGGCGCTCAAGAAAAAAAAAAATCACTCTCCAATAAGAGTAAATAAACTGGCTTTGATCAGATGATTTGACAGGTCGAACTAGTGCCGAATTATCTAAAAAAAGTATATTGTGGTCACCGAGGTGTAGATGGGCGGGGATGTGGTCTACATAGTGCTTATAATAAAAACACTCTAGTTTTTGAATTGGGTTTGGCCCACTGCCAAGTGCGTCACAGGGCACATTTGCGGATATGTGCATCGGCTGATCAAACAGCTGTTCACCACAACACGCACACAGGCACAAACAGAACACAAAGCCCATGGATGTTTACCACAATTTACAATTTACAAGCGGTTTAAACGTTTTTCTGAGTTTGTGTTTTATTCGGTTGGACATATTTGGCGAAAAAAAAAAAAAAAAAAAAAAAACTCAGAAAAAAAATTGGTGAGGTCTGGACCACCCTGACCTCACACCTGGCTACGGCCATGCACACTCTATGTCCATGCCTCGGACTCTGTATTTCTTCTATGGTGTGTGAGAGCTGTACTCATGGATCCAGAACGAAGAAAAGATGTAGGATAGGAAGAAGAGGAACCTGGAAGTGGGAGACGCACCCTGAAGAAGCTCAACTAAAACAAACGAGCTGCTTTGGCAATTTGTGCCATCCTGTGTGGAGGAACACAAAAAAAAAAAAAAAGGAAGAGACGTGTAAGGGCAAGGAATCGGCCTCTCAAACGCGAGAACTGGAGGTGAGCTGCAACAGCTGAGTCGCACTTTAGGCCGATACGACCTACACTTTTGACACTCCTGCTGTTTTTCGTCTCTTCAGAGATTGCCCATGCTCTGGGCAAGAGGTTGTGACAAGTGGACTTGTGGCGCTGCTTCTGCTGTTTGATACCTTAATGAGGAGCAACCAGGTTTTTTAACATGTTTGATTTTCTTGCAGTCAGCGGCTGAAAGCACTTGGTGAGGTGTTAATCTCTTCTTGTTACCACAGGTATACTACACAAGGCATGGCATGACACACACCTGAACTGAAATTCAATCTGTATTTTGCATGTTTCCATGAAGCTTACGGATAACCGCCAAATGGAGCAGTACCACAGCAAATCATAGGGGCAGTGTTGCTGTTACTAGCTGATAAGTAGCTCAGTGAGACACAAAGAAGAAATAACAATGGTGGGATGTGCTTAACAGCTTTACCAGCCACCACCTCCTACAACTCTGCCTCTGCTTTTGTCTTTTATGTTTTAGGTACATTAGAAAAGTCCTCCACAGTCGCCATGCTTTTTTTTTTTTTTTGAGTTAGTTGTGGTAAAGTTTTGACTCTGGGCTGCCCTCCCTGGTGGATGTACTGGTCAACAGCAATGACAATGTAAAGGATGTAAGGAAGTATATGAGCAGTGATAGTAACATTGTTTGTAAGGACGGATACATTTTGGTGCGTAAAGGGAGGGGAAACGGCCCTTTAGATGAATCATGACACTTGTTAAACATTACAGTTTCAGGGCATCGACATCACAAGGCGTCATGGGGGTCAGTAAGTAAGAAGGAGAATTTCTGAACATATAGTATGAAAAAGTGTTCAACCTGCAGCTAACAGCACAGCAAACAAGGTGGCGTTAATGAGGGATGATCTGGGGTTTTGACTCTTTGGTTTCTGAGTGTTTTTGCTTTTAAAATTAAAATTAAAACTGGAAGCAGTTTGAATGTTTTGATGTCAAAATTTGGAACCCTTTCCTCATCCCTAACTTGATTAGTATCTGTTTTTTTCCTTTGTGCATTGACTGATGACAGCAGAAATGAGCCATATTTGGACTGTTTTCTTTCTTAAAATGTGATTTTTCTATGGTTTTTGCAAAACAGTTGTATACAGGCTGCAGCTCATAAACTCTGAAGGGTTGAAATGTTGCAGAAACAGAGGTGTGTAAATGATGTGAACAGGTGCCAGAGATCATGAAGACAAACATTTCTTGAAATATGACATATGTAAAATATGAGATGTGAGAGAGGTAGCTCCTGCTTTAGTCCGTCGTTTTGAAACCCTCCACATTAAATAAAAAGAGCTCAGACAGCACAGACAGCAGGCTAACGTATCTGTCATGGTGGAAAAGAGACTGATCCAGTTTTTGAAGGTAGCCCAGTGAGGCCTCTGACCTGTTGGCTCTCCTGGTACGATGGTGGAGGAACACTCTGGGTGGCCATCATTGTCACTGCAGGTGCTGAGGATGCATGTTGCATCATGGGACAGCTTCACATCCAGACTGGTGAAGAAAGACAGACAGAGAGAAAGCCACATGAAGGCGGTGCAGGCAGAGATGATGGAGTCTATTACAGCAGCAGCCACCAGGTGCTGCTATGATTAAATAATAGAAGCATGCTGCAGCTCGCTCTGCTGTTAACGCTCCTTTTTCTGGAGTTACTCATTTCTTCATTCTCTGCTCTATCTCCACTCTCCCTGTGTGTGCGTAGCCGACAGAGGATGTAATAATACAGAGTTATCAGCGATGCAGATAGGAAACCTCCCCACAGAAACACTTTACATAGCAGCAGGTTCAAAACAACACCCAAAACAACCCGACGACTTGTTTACCAATTACAGGCCGCCATGCTTGTTTACTAATCACAGTAAAGACGGCTTTAAAGCCTGGAGTCGGAGTCACCTTGGTCGTCTCTGTGTGTTTGCTGCTGCTGCTGCTGCTGTTGTGCTGTTTTCGAGCCAATCAAGAGGGCTAATTAGGGCTCTTGTTGGTGGGCTAATTGCTATTGGCCGAGACCCCACAGGGCTGAGGGGCCGTACCCTGCGGAATGCTGCTGGAGCTGCGGCCCCCACCCCCACACAAAGGAGCTAATTGGTTCAGAGTTACACACACATATACACACAGACTCACACATATTAACACGCACAGGCACACACACATTTACCCCCCACTGTCAGCCTAACGTCCTATAGGAGAGCACTGCGGGGCTCCATCCTGGAGGGACGCGTAACCTATGTGTACACACTGTGTGGAAACGTCCTAAATTAACTATCTGACCTGAGGGGGAGCATGTTTGGAGAAAAGTCACTGTGAGCTCTTTCACACCTGGGTTAAATGTTCAGTCCAATAGAAACTATGACCTCAGCTTCTCACCATTTCACTGGGCTACACTGTAAAAAAAACCTGCAATGTTTATGCCTTATTTTAGTGATGTTGTCTTATTTAAACATAAACCAATTTAACCTGGCAAGTCAAGAAAAGATCTCTTAATTCAAAGAAAAACATGATGCCTGATTGGCATCTTCACTGTAAAAAAATCCATTGTAAGATAACACTAAAATATTAGTCGCAGGGTTGACAATATTTTACTGTTTTGTCTGTTTTTTATTTTTACAGTGCTGTCTTTCAACATAACAGGATTTCATCTTTAAAATTTACAGCAAATTCTTACAGTGAACAGCAGGGATCTCAAACTGGTGGCATGGAAGGCCAAGAGGCTGCAGGTTTTCTTTCCAACCAAAATATCCACCAGCTGATTTCACTGATTACCTCACCTTCAAGTTGAGAGCAGGGACTAATCAGTGAAATCAGCTGGTGGAGTTTTTGGTTGTAAAGAAAACCTGCAGCCTCTTGGCCCTCCATGCCACCAGTTTGACATCCCTGTTGTAGAGTAAGAAAAAAAACACCACTGGGGTTAGAAAAAAGTATTTGAAGTCGAGATTTTAGAACCATCAAGGTATTGATTAAAGTAGTACTTTTTTTTCACCCTATTGACAGATTTTTCCACTATTTTTAAAAAATACATGTGTAATTTTTGTTTTGAAATAAGACATTTTTATAAACCTGTCAGCTGGATGTGCTTCATATTAAGTAAAATTTAAAAAGCTATACTGAAATTGGGACATAAACACTGAGATTTCAGTTTTTTGCAGTGTATTTGCATTGTTGTGTTATTTCTTTGTTTTTTTGTTTTTGTTTTTCTGCCATTTTCTTTGCAATTCAGGCCTCATTTTTATCTTAAAAACTTCAAGTAAGACATATTTCTGAAACAAATTTTGACTCAAAAAAAAAAAAAAAAAAAAAAACACAGTAAACACTTATTGGTTCCAGTTCTGCAGCGTGGGGCTCTTTAACTCATCCCAGTGTTGTTCACAAACCATTTCAGTCTGCTCAACTTACTTCCCTGTAGTTCTGTTATTTCCAACCCCCCTAAAACTGGCAAAGTCAGAGACAAAACAAGCAGCTGAGGCCCTCCTAAAATTCAGCAGCATCTGAATCCGTCGCTGCTGCCAACATTCTGATGCTAAGTGCTGGTTTAGTTTCATCGACGGCTTCTAATTTGAGGTTTTAGCAGCAAATCTGCATGTTCTGACATGTCACACTGTGCGTGTGTGTGCTCAGTATGCATGAGCGTGTGTGAGTGTGTGAGTGTGTGTGTGTGTGAGTGAGTGTGTGTGTGTGTGCAGAGCAGCGTTCTGATTGTGTCGGTGTGCCTTGTGTACGTCTCGGCGAGTCATTTTGTGTACTGATTGCGTCTTTGGGTTTCTGTTCTCATTCCAACTGGTATCAGCTGAGAGGCATCTCCTCTGTTATCAGGCCTCATTTTAATTGCAAATGCACCGAGCGTGTTAGTGATTAAATGGAAAATTGCACATTAATTGATGAGACTGAAGATAAAGCAATTCCAATTACTGCACAGTATTTTAGGCGGCCTCTCAAGTTTCGCCATCCCTCGAAGGAACGAGTCACCAAACGCCAAATCTGAGCAGGAAACCGTGCTTCCATAAATACACACACGTTACAGGCACACAAACATGTGACACCAAGGCTGCTCAGGCACGGATGTACATACGAGAACAGACAGGAACAATAAAAAGAGACGCTAGCACGAGATGTTTAATTTAAACAGAATTAAACACATGCCTAAAAAAAGCCCTGAAGGTACAAAACTCCTCCAAAAATGGAATATTAAGTATCTGCCAACTCCTCCGTCTGAACTCAGCCAAGGTGTGCGCTGACACAATAAGATGTAAAATTCATTTCGGGGACAAATGACATGTTTGTTCCTCAACAAAGGCCTTTGAATTATTACAGAGCTCATAATGCATATCAATTGAAAAGTGCCTGTAGACGCAATCAAAATTCAAAAGCAAGCACAAAATGGAAAATGAGAAGTAGGCATAAAATTATTCCAACAAACATCAAAGGCTTTTTGTGAATTTGGATTGGAGGCAGTCGCACTCTTTCATCGGCGTCTGTGCGGTAAGAAACACTTTTCAGCTTTCAATTTTCCAACAATTCTCAGGAACAGAGCGCGCCTCTATTGTCCTGATGTAAGGTTAGTCGGAGGCAGAGCTGCGGTTTCACCCCATTTATCCACGCCATTGAAACCAAAACCCTTATCTGGTCACATATGATGTGATCAAACCTCCACACTTCACCCATGTCCAAAGCTTTTCCTCCTCTGCTTTGGTCCTGAGGAGGGTTTATAGTAAAGTGTCGGACTTCTATTAATCCAGAGCCAAGGTTGGAGGAAAAACTGATCCTCCTCCTGATTGAAGCACAGCAGGAAGCAGGAGGGAGACGGTTTCTTACACTTCAGTCTGTGAGCTGGCAGGAGTTTAACACCAGTTCAAAGTCGGGGTTTACTCGTGCCAAATTATCAACACCTCCCTTTGCAAACCGCTCGAGCAGAGCAGCAGCGACAGAGACACAGGTAGATTCAGCCGTCACGTCAAACTGAAAATAAACTGTGGTGATTCGGATGTTTGATGCCGCTGAGCTGTGATGTTCTGTTTTTTATAGCGCTCTTGAGCACAGCTGAACTCTCTCCCTCCAAACTGAGGGCGCTGATGATGATGTGAAGAGATGTGATGAGTGTTTACCACCCTGTGTGCTCCTATCAACACCTGACTTTAATCTTCTAAGGTGCAAAGTCTTATTTGACTCACTAGCAAAGTTTATACATATTGAAGCATATATATCTGCAGACATACAGTATAGCATGGATATGCTAATGCTTCAGGCACAGACTGATGGCGCCTTCAGGTGGTGGTGAGTTTACAGCGTTTGAAAGAAGGGACTATCTTAAGCTGAACTTTTCTGAGGGTGTGGTCACACTGGCCATTTGAACCATGCCACAGTCATGCATGATTGCCCCCCCACCCCACCCCCTGCAGCGCCGTTCCCCAGCTGGAGAGTACGGCCAGCAGTCACACTACTCCAATACAAACCAGACTTCAGGCAGACTTCATGGCCCGCCTAAGTCATGGTGAAACGTCTGTTTATTTGAAGCTCGATCTCATCAGAGTCATCAATGAGACACAGAGAGCACTGCTACAACTTTAGAGACTTTTTGACTGATGGTTAGTCGTTTTGGTCAGACACAGCCCTCTAACACCCCACTACTGTTCAAAAGAGCTGTTTTGTCTTTAAGAGAATGAGCATCTGTCACTCCACTTCTGCTCTGAGCATTCACCAACACACCAGATGATCGACCAAACTCTACTTTGATTGAGATCTCCCAAAAGCTGCTTCTGGACAAGACTATAGCGCTACCTACTAGGGTTGTCACGATACTAAAATTTTCAACTCGATACCGATACTCAGGAAAATATTCGATACTCGATACTATTTTCGATACCACAAGGATGAAAAAGAAAGAACCTAATATTTAAAAGAAACATTTTTATTAACAAAAAAAAATGCAAATAAAACCTCTGTTGCAACATGTAACAATTAACAGTACCACACACACAACAAACAGTTGTGTAAAAAGAAAGTTTTAGGCCTGAGGTAGTGCAAAAATAAATAAAATAAAGACATTTTTACAAAACTTTGCCTGATTTATGCACTGTCCACTAAAAACAGCCCTGAGACCCACATAGGGGCCTCCAGCCACAGGTTGAGAACCACTGCACTACTAGATTGTATTTGAAGCTTGATCCTTAAAAGATTGCTCACATCATGAACAATATGTGACCCAGGAAACCTCAGGATGAATTGATCATTTAGAAAACAGTGAGTGAGTGAAAACAGCAGCTCTGATGGACTGATGAACAATGCTGCATTTTGATTCATCAAAAGGTTGACTTGTCTTTTTTAAGTCTCTGTGTTAATTAAAAATGTGCTCATGAGCTATCAAGACACAGTTTGAAATATAAAATCACACGTAGTGACTGACGATCTCTCACTGTCTGCTGGTATGCGTGTCTATCTGCGCCTTTACGCACGCCGGCACAAAGAGGAGCGCGTACACGGAAAGTGAAAGTTTAAGTTACACAACCATCCTTTAATGATGTTTTATAGTGGTTATATTGTGGTTCTTGAGGGTTTCTAGTGGGTATAGGGTTAATACCTGCGTATCTTGTATATTACACAACACAACCTCTGCGTCCTCTGTGCTCCTGTGCCTCTGACTTGAGCGTGAGAAATCGGAGGTGTGGCATGAGTGCGGGTGAAACCATCCAAATGTGTGAGTCTCACGGCGAATGCGTGACAGTTGGCAGCCCTGTTTATAATCATTAACGTTACGTCAGCCTTTAATCGCTAGTTGTGGCTAATGGCTAACAATTATTTGTGTCCTTATGTTTTCCAAGCTCGTTAGCCTCGAAGACAAAATACCTCCAAACAACACTTTTACCTTTTTCATTTTTGACCAAAACGGCTTGATTTGGCCCGCCAGCAGCACCAGCCATGCTGTTTTGTTATTGAATGCATCACGGGGAGGGGGAGGGAGCCTGCTCTCGTGTGTGTGTGAGGAGGCAGAGAGAGGGGGACGCAGCGTCAGCGGCTCGGCATCGGGGGGTGGGGGTTGGGGGGTAGTATCGATACTTTTAAAGTGAGTATTGTATCCGGATACAACATTTTAGTATCGATACTTTTTTAAGTATCGATACTTTTGACAACCCTACCACCTACAGGTCTGGCATGGTTACTACAGCATTTTCACTCCCTCAGTGTTCCCATGTAAATGCAGATTTTTTTCACTGCGTTTTAGCGTTTGATGAAACATTATTGTGTAAACGAGGTCTTAGTGAACAGCTTCCTGACGAGTTTATGGTGATCTTTGAGTAAATTTCAAATCGTTACCAGCAGATATCCAATAGCACTTTTCCTTGGAATGCCCATCCCTCATTAGCAGGACAGGAGTTTGTGACTGGAAACTGCCTTCAAACACCAGGAGACTTTCAAATTAACACAAACCGTGTCAATCAGTTCGTATTTATCTTGAGTACAGCGACTAACCGACACAATGAGCAGAGCCAGACCAGGAGTCAACAGGTTTGAGGTTTTACAGCTCAACATGGAAGAAGAGAGACTGATCAATGGAGAGGAAGAGCAGAAACTCCTGGGTCTGTGACTCAATGCAACGAAACAAAGTCGGACTGCAGATGTATCTGGTGTATCTGGTGTACCCGAGGCGTCAAGCTTCTCGTTTGAATGTTTTGATACATTAAATGAGGAGCAGCTCATCTCAGGCTCATGGATTCCTCGTTCCACTTGAATTTCCTGACTGATTTTAAACCCAGACCCTAAAAAAGATCTTCCTGATATATATGTGAACATTTTTACTTATTTCTCTCAGTATTGATTACAAACCAAGACCTCCAGGCTATTAAAACTCTCCATGCTGCTTTCAAAACGACAAAAAGTCCAAAATAAATCACCATTTGTGAGAAAGTCCGTTCGCTTTCATTACTCTCAGAAATCTTTGAGATAACAAACACCCCGCTGTACGTGCTGAGATAAATACTCTGCTTCCTTTGATGCAGATTTGGTAAAAACAGAAAACAACAGAGCAGAGGCTTATCTGACTGAACTAGTGATCAATTAGATCCACCTCCAGGATCCTCCGGCTATCCTCACAGATACCTCATGCATATGTATGAAAAACAGCGACAGGCTAGCACAGCTTCACACTCAAGGCTAGATTTAAATCTCCAAATGTTGAAACTGTGACAGATTGCAGCACTTTAACATGTTCTGATACCTAATCTGATATCAGAGGCATGAAGGAGGGAAGCATCTGATCCTGCTGTCTGTGGATGAGAGCCGCGGAGGAGATGTGATTCCCCTTCGTACACAGCTCATTTAATCTGTCCTGTCTGAGTTTGTTAGTTAAGAGGTTGACCCGCAGATGCAATGAATAACATTTGGAAGTGGGTATGTCACCTTGGTCAGATATTCTGCATCTTGATGCCGTGCCAGAGAGGGAGATGAATAAATAAATCAGGTGTTTTTGAATACGAGAAGGATCTAATCATCGCCTTATTGTCAGGCCTGATTTACAATGCAAACACCGGCAGACGAGGCCTTGATGGTGGCGGGTAAAATGGTGGAGGGAAGGGAGGAATGGTAATGAGACTGGGGCAGAGGGGGGAAGGGAAAGGGGGGGGCTGTGTACACATTTGTGGTCAGACCCAACACAGAAATCAAAAACACACAGCGAGAGCGCAAACAGCCCACAAACACGGGGGAGTGGGCCTGCATGCAAACACCGCAATGTACATTAATGCACAAATGCCAACATCGAACACGGAGAAAGAAAAGCTTCGACCTGTGTCATCCTGAGGGCAACATCACACACACACACACACACACACACACACACACACACACACACACACACACACACACACTCAAGACACAAGTGCATACACAGCCGGAGGCAAAGATGGTCTCAGCAGTGGTCTTAGGGCAACAAATCCCCTCCAGGCTAACGCTAACTCCTCACATACTGCAGTCAAGACCCAGACCACACTCCCAGACCACCTCATTAACCTGATCCAGCAGACCCCCCTCTGCCTGCTCACACCAGCCCTCACTCACACTTCTTCTGGTATCATTTATTCATCTGCTTCTGTTGATTAGACTCATCCTCGCCCACAAGACCGACACGGCGTGGATCTGAAGGTCGTTTCTGCGTGTTAGTGGACATTGTTAACTCCAGGTTCATGAAGATCACGGAGGAACTGGAGAGCTGGATCAGACCGATGTAAGTCTGCGTCTGAAGGGGTCTGTCTCCAGGTGGAGAGGGAGATGTTAGTGTTTCCTGTCTCTGGATGACTGTACCTGCTCAAGGATGTTCTGCTTCTTAAAGGTGTAGTCCACCAAATACACAAATGTAAAACAAAAGGAAAACTCTCTGTATGTGTTACAGCGTACAAACATATCTCTGTGCATGATTCAGTCACACTCTAAGATCCAAGAAGTAGACCAACCCCTCCTGTCTCACTAAAATAAAGAGGTGACTGTTGGTAGAGTTGTGTTGCTCTCAGAGAAATCATATTCAGATTTGTTGAACAAATATTTCAGCTCAATGTCTTGGATTTTACAAAATACCAACATTGAGCTTAGTCGGAGCATCAAGCCACCATCATGTGTAATTACAGGGGTTTCTTCTTGATCTGGCTGTGTGAGATGCTTGATTCTGATTGGTGGAAATCCTAAATGATGGTTCTGACTTTCCCTAACATGAGTAACACCAGAGGTAAACTGATCACATTTGAGATGGAAAAGCAGTTAATGAGTGTACTGAATCAGTAGAATCAGTTCAGTACAGTGATTCATTCACGGAATCGTTCAGTACTCACCACAGCTCTGCCTGTAATCCGAATTGAATATGCTCAAGATAAAACAATCACATATTGGGGTGTGTATTGCTAAGAACCTCACGACTCAATTTGATTACAATTTCCATTCTGAAGATTGCGATTCGATTTGATATTGATTCGATTCCATACTGATTCGATTTGATTTAATTTTGATGTTGCTCTCATTCGATATATGCTTTGATTTTTGGTTTTTGCGCCCATGTAAACATTGGTGGTATGTCACCTTGTGCTTTGGAGCAGTGAAACAACCCCATCGTCAGACTCTAACACATATCACATCCTCCGCCTGTTCTGTTTACTGCGTTAAGCGTACAAATCACTCACTGACTGTTTGACTGAGAGGAAGTGTGAATGTGTCAGGCCTCTGCCTTGGCCGAACACACACACACACACACACACACACACACACACACACACACACACACACACACACACACACACACACACACACACACACACTGTACTGACCGAAACACCATGGAACTGGCCACGATTGTTGTTTTGTTTCACTTTTCTGCCTCTCGAGACTATTTTATGCTGTATCCTGGGTTGATTCTGCATGTTCTGATGTTGCATTTCATTCTTTTAACTTAAAATAAAGAAATGACTGAATCACAGAGGAAACCATTACTTTTTCAAGTACAGGCGGTCCTCGAGTTACGAACAAGTTCTGTTCCTATGACAAGTTGTAATCTGAAATTCTGCATAAGTCTAAAATATTTATTTTGACTTTTTTCAGTGAAAAAAAAAAAGCTAAAAACTTATGACAAATGAACAGATAGGTCAATGCTTTTGCCATCACAGCCTACCTGGCAGAGCAGCATGTAACAGGATGAGTAAAAACATCAACTGGAAGAACGAGGATGATGAGGATGTTCACTGTCCCTCTGGCCATCCTGATGTTGATGTCATGTCACGCCCCCCAAGCCCCCGGCCTTCATCTGATTGAGCCACTTGGGAAACTCTCAGGGGCAAAGCTCCTCACACTTTATTGGAGCAAACTTTCACAAACCGTTGTCAGCAGTGAACACGTCAGGGGGCTCAGGGTTTGAGAGATGTGTAAAATTGGAAAGAGTCAGATCAGAAAAGGACAACTTTTTATTCCAGCTCAGAGGAACCAGAATTTACAGACAAACATTTTCACTTTTTCTCCAAGCGAACGGTTTTATAACTTAAAAAAAGGGGAGTACCATCATTTTCCACAGGATCCATCCTCCAGGCACATCATCACATCCTAAAACATCTTCCTCCCCTTCCTCCCTCCCTCACTGAGCCAACATTAAAGCGCTCCCCCAACTCGTCCTTATCAATTTCCAATGACATTTTATGCTTGAATTTAAATCTTTAACCTTTCCAGTTTATTCTCTCACACAGAACTTCTTAATGAACGTCCTTCACATATTCAAATTCTCCCTGCAGTCATAATGAAGACACCAGGATTTCCCTGGGGTATGACCGTTAGCAAGATTCATCGCTTTCTTCCTAACTGCTGACAAAGGCACCAGTGCTCCAATTTGACTGCAACCCGTGTATTCTTTGTGTTTATGCTAATGTTTGTTTGGATATAACAGACTCCATGTGATTGTCTTCCTTCCTGCTTTTAAAATTGAGATTGAAGCCTGTAGTCAAAGGGATGAGCTAAAACTACAGTACAGTGGAACATTTTTGTAATTCCCCGAGGACAGGCGGTTTGCATGCAAATAACCTTATTAGCATAGCTAAAAGCCCTTATTATAATGAGGAGTGTTTTTTTTTCAGGGGAGACTAAACATTTAAGACAAAGATGAAGAGATGATTCAGGCAGCAGGTGAATGAATGTAACGTCTCTGATCATCTGTATGGAGGGCCCTGATTTGTAACCTTATTACCTTACCTGAAAAGATAGAAACAAGAAAAACAGGACAGGTGAGGGTCGTGTTTCTGTTTTATTTCAGCAGCTTAGATTTAAATCTGTGAAAATAATTCTGGAGACCAGCAGAAGGATAAGAGGGATTGTTTTAGGCCTGACAACGTGGCTTGTGGGGATGCTGGAGCCTGCCTCGAGTGGACACCCAAGGAACTGTTTAACCGTGAATTTTTTTGACAAAAACTCAAAAATGTTATTGCACATATCTTTGTTAGGGTTGCAACAATGCACATAATTCATAGTTTGGTTCGATATGTTTTTGTCACAGTTGCATGCTTTTCTTGATACTCGTCTTTTTTATTTCTTTTTCTGAAGTAATCTTTGCCACCATGTCTACATTATTGCCACAACTATCACTCCCATCCCCACTTCACAACCCTTTTGTCTGTGTCACTAAAAAGGGGGGGGGGGTTCAATGCCTTTTTACTTTTAGTTTATTGAAATGACCATCATGTGTTTCAAGTTAAAAGATCTTGTTTTTTGTTGTTGTTTTTGTTTTGTTTTTTCGTTTTTTTTTTCTATTGAACTAAATTAAATGTATCTGGCGTGGCTAAAGCTGACGCATTCTGCTGTGCACTATGACACCATACAAAACAAAAACAGCACCATGCAAAAAAGCAGCACATTAAACAAAAACAGGTCTTTACAAAATGAATAAGTCTCTGATGGAGCTACATCTCACCCATCTACTGGAGTGTTACTGCTTAAAGCACCTAAACACTTTAAATGAAAGGACCACCTGAAATGACCATGAACCCAAAAAAGTCCCAGATCTGAAGGATGGTGGAAGGTAAAGCATTCGCCCTGTGGTTACAACGAGCACAGATCCACAGAACGGTCAGCACAGAGCCCCTCTTCAGCGTCTGATCAGATGAATAAATATAAATTTGTGTATTGTTTGGTCCACATGGCCAACTGCCCTGAGGCCACTGTATCTAACGGTTCTATACAGATACATGAACTGTTGCACCCCCAATGTTTATATTGTTCAAATTTGATCTTCATCATATAACATTTGTTATCTGTAATCATCTGTAATCAACTGCAGTGTTTTGACCTTCACTAAATCTCACAAATCAAATGATTTTTTCTTGTTTCTCTTCATTCACAAGTTGTAAATAACTCCTAGATATTGAAGTTCCAGGGACCCCTGAAAAATGGGCCAAAGTTCTTACTCACAGGACATTTTTTGACCGTTTTATAGTCCCAAAGGTCACATCAGCATCAGTGGTACCCTGTCCCCTGGTTAAGCTCATAGCTCCCAAACAGTCAACAGTTCATCCACATGAACAGCTGCTTCTCCTCCACTTCTCCTCTGTCCCTGGGTGTCCTCTGGTCCTCTTCCTCTCATTCTCGATAAGTTCACCCTCTGTACCATTTACACACCCAGGGTTTCCATTTCTACTGTTATGCTGATGATATCCAAACTTATACTTCCACTAAATCTATCGCTGTCTCTGACCAACTGCCTCACTGATATATAAATCTGGATACAAAGAAACTTCCTTCAGCTAAACTGTGATAAATCAGGCCTGAAATCCCTCTCTACAGCCTCTTGAAAATTCTCCCTAACTGTTGATGATCACTCCTTCATCCACCTCCGTAATCTGGGTGTTATTCTGGACACCAACCTCACCTTTAAACAACATGTTGCTGACATCTCCAGAACTGCCTTCTTCTATATCAAAAACAGCCTGTACTTTCCCACGGCCCTCCTTCTCTGCTGCTGAAACCCTCATACAAGCTTTCCTTAAATTCAGACTCAACTGCAACAGCATCTTATATGGTCCTTCTTCAAAAGTTCTCAAGAAACTCCAGTTCATTCAGAATTCAGCTGCCTCTTTACTCACCCACTCCCCGTCCCGTGATCACACCATGCCCGTCCTTCATGACCTCCACTGGCTCCCTGTTCCCTACCGCATCCAGCTCAGCGTCCTCCAGAGCCCTCCATAACCTGGCCCCTCAGTATCACACTGACCTGCTCTACGTCCATAATCCAACTCGTAGTCTTCGCTCCTCTAACGGTAACCTCCTTTCCCCATCACAAAGGACCAAGCACCCAACCTGGAGTAACAGCCTTCACTGTTGGTGCCCCTTCCCTCTGGAATCCTCACAAACACATCTGCTCCAACCTTTACACATTTAAATCCTCAAGCTCAAACTCATCTTTTCAGAGCTGCTTTTAACTGTTGGTCTGTAAATCACTCTGTTATTGTGTTTGTCTTTAACGTCCATTTGCATATGTTTTGCAATTTGTAAAGTGTCAAAAAAGTTGAGGCTGAGGAGTTGAAGGGGTGGACACAAACAGCGTGGACACAAACAGCGTGGACACAGACAGCGTGGACACAGACAGTGTGGACACAAACAGCGTGGACACAAACAGCGTGGACACAGACAGCGTGGACACAGACAGTGTGGACACAAACAGCGTGGACACAGACAGCGTGGACACAAACAGCGTGGACACAAACAGCGTGAACACAGACAGCGTGGACACAAACAGCGTGGACACAGACAGCGTGGACACAGACAGTGTGGACACAAACAGCGTGGACACAGACAGCGTGGACACAGACAGCGTGGACAGAAAAACAGCGTGGACACAAACAGCGTGGACACAGACAGCGTGGACACAGACAGCGTGGACACAAACAGCGTGGACACAGACAGCGTGGACACAAACAGCATGGACACAAACATCATGGAAACAAACAGCGTGGACACAAACAGCGTGGACACAGACAGCGTGGACACAAACAGCGTGGACACAAACAGCGTGGACACAAACAGTGTGGACACAAACCGCGTGGACACAAACAGCGTGGACACAAACAGTGTGGACACAAACAGCGTGGACACAAACAGCGTGGACACAGACAGCGTGGACACAAACAGCGTGGACACAAACAGCGTGGACACAAACGCTGGACAGAGCAGCTTTGGTGAACTTCCTTATGCTCTGTGGTTAAAGAAACTGCTGCTGCATCATTTCCTTTACCAAGCACACACACAGACATGAACACACCCTCCTGGGAAGCAGGTGGGTGGGGTGGGTGCAGAGTGCCAACATGCCGTCCCCTCCCCTCCCCTCCACACACAGAAATAGAAAGTGTTAGAGTGGCTGTGTGCTGCTGGAGGCTCAGAGAAGCATGGAGGAGATGATGTCTGATAGAAAAACATGGTCCTGCTCTGTGCATCACAGTCCCACTCTCAAAGCTGACTCTGTCTGTAAACTACACTCTGCTGATCTTCAGGAGGAGGAAATACTAAGATGCAACCTCTGGTCTGAAAATAGGAAGCAATGTAAAAGTGTTCAAATCTGCAGCTCGCTGAGCGTTCGCTTGGGGCTGACTCCAGAAGAACCAGAAACTACAAACACACCAAGCTGAAAAAAGATGTTTTCACAGCAGGAATAAAGTTTTACAGCCTGTCACAAAATAACATTTCAGTCTGAATGGCCAAATCTTCCAACACACACTGCATGTCCCAAAACTTCCAATACTGAGTGAGTAAATAAGTACTCAGAGGGCCTATAGGAATCATGTCACTCTTCTTTTTCAGTCCACATGGTGCTGGAGCCAATCCCAGGTCAGACTGATGCTGAATAAAGGTGGATGAAGGCAGGTGTGATGCCCACTGACGGGGTCTTTATATATATTGATATTTGTCACGGCAGCATTTGTACCGTCATGTTGAGTTTTCTTCCCTCAGTCAATGTTGTGGTTGCTGGTCTTGATTTGGTAGCAGGGTGTAAAGGCTTCAGTTCTTTTTGTCTCATTTGTTGGCCACTGACACCAAACTGGGAGTGCTATTTTGCTGTGAAACATGGTTGCATTGTTTATGCAAGCTAACCAGTGCTAGGCCCAATGTTCCTTGTGAGCTTAGGAGAAGGAGGTGAGGACGACGTGCTGGTTCTCAGGTGTGAGCTAAGAAGTGACGACATGGACCTGTCCTTCCATCCATCATTATTGGGAACGTAAGATCTATCTCCAATAAGATGGACGAGCTAGCCGAGCTAACCCAGCAACAGAAGGAATACCAGAGGGCAGAGTAGCATCATGCTATGCACAGACATGGCTAACGGAGCTAACAGCAGACACCAATGCCACATTGGAAGAGCTTCACCTGCTGTGAGCAGACAGGATCCAGGAGACAGAGACTGAACAGACTGCTGAAGAAGCTCAGTCCTGGACCCTGTGGAGGTGGAGACTGGCTGACTGGACAATGATGGACAAGCTGTGGTCTCTGATGAACACCTTTTTTTTTTTTTTGTAATTGATACTCATATGATTCTGTTTTCATATTCTTGGAATTTTACACTTTTTTGTATTGCTACTGTGACTCTGACTTTTCCTTCAGGGATCAATAAAGTACATTCTATTCTATTCTATTCTATTCTATTCTATTCTATTCTATTCTATTCTATTCTATTCTATTCTTTAACAAATGATAAATCTCGGTGCCTCTCTCCTATTTGACAGCTACTGACAGTTGTAAGGTGGAGCGCTCTTTCATGTTACTCAGAGCATGGTTTGTCCTGATCCATTAATGAAGCGACCTTAAAGATCACAATGATTTCTGACCACTGTGTGCTTTAGCTGTATTTCTTGCATGAAATTAACTCCAATAAAAACCAAACCTTGAAGAGTTTAAAACAGTCTATGTGAGTCTAAACCAGATCACACAGACTGCAAAGATTCAATTTTCTCACTTTGTGGAGAAAAATGTCCCAGAGCGCTGTTCCTGTTCTTTCAGCTGGAGATATTTAATCAACACCTTTGAATCAATACAGTCTTTTTAGGATCAGTGTTCAGTCAGTGTTTTGGAAATTCTTCAGTAGGTGTCTGTGTAATAATCTGAATAATGAACCAGGAGCTGCTGACGGCTGAGTGAGAAAGCCGCTCAAACCTGTTTCACTCTGCTATAAAAACCTGCACACTGTACACAGTCAGATACATACCAGAGAGCTAAAGCTATTCCCCTTTACACTTCAGTCCAGCCAAGATGCTGTATGTAGTTTAAACTGACTGTATGTTCATCAGGAGCAACAACAGTTCATCAGATCCCCCCAGGATCAGGATCAAGATGGTACAGTAACTTCTGTTTTATTCACATCGTCATGTTTTCTTCTAGTTCTAGGACACACACACACACACACACACACACACACACACACACACACACACACACACACACACACACACACACACACACACATACACACACACACACGTGTGCACGTACCCGTGCGCATACTCCTGTGTGTACCTGTGATCCATTCAGCTGTGCTCTCTCAGACCCAATAACAGCAGCTGAGCATTTTAATGTTGGAAGGTGTTGCAAGGGTTGAGTGTCTGCAGTCTACACACACACACACACACACACACACACAAAGGAGGAGCATTTCCTCTGCTAAGCTGATAACCATCAGGACACTGAAGGCAGAAAAATTCAGACTGAAATTGGAACGGCCGAGCTCATAGAGAGGAAACGTAATCTACAAGTTTCCTTCTGAATCCTTCCAGACACTTTGCTCTGCCTCTCTTTCCATCTCACACACACACACACACACACACACACACACACACACACACACACACACACACACACACACACACACACACACACACACACACACACACAGAGCAGTGTATCTGCTGCTGCATCTGTAAAGGTTATCACAGTGAGAGTGTCAGTGTCAGTCCTCCACAACTTTAGCGACACGTTTGGCTGACAAGTGAGTGATACATAAAGGAGGCTCATTTGATTGGACTCTGTATGAACATCTTCCTGGTTTGTCAGTGAAGTTACGGTGCAGAATATGAGGCTGCAGTTGTCACTCTCTCTTATCAGTTTGAAGGTGAGTCAGTCAGTGTTTGGTCAGACTTTCCAAATAATCTCGTCAGGGGAAACAGAAACATAAGACCAGAAAATTTACAAATAATTAGAGCCTCTTACTGAGGAATACAGCTTGTACAGTGTCTTCAGAGCAAAAGAGGGAGACACTGGCTCTCAGATTCTTTTCTGGTGATTGGTTTCAGACTTTTAGAAAGGAGAATATCACAAATGCTCAGCTGAACTTTGAGGTAAATGCAGTCCATGATATCTCTAAACATCAACAAAAGATTATTGAAAATGTCCCCCAGAACAACCATTAACCCTATAGAGCCCAGTGTAGCACCAGCTATATGTTTTGCATACTGAGTTTTGATTGGCAGTTGCTTTGACAACCTATAAGAAGAACCAATCATCCTTTTTACATATAGAATCTGGGAAATCACTTTCACATAAAACAAAAAACCCTAAACATTTAATTTATTTATCTATTCCTTATTTCTTGTTTGGTTGATTGATACATTTTGTTGATAAATTTGATGTTTGGCCTACCTTTTTTGTTTTCTTTTGTTTGTTTTTTTTCTTCTTAGCCAACTGAGATATAGAGAGGGTTAGATGCCTGGGTGGGTATCATACGATGAAAACGTTCTAGGAAATGTATTGAAGTGGTTGTGTTTTGATTAAATTGGACTAAAATATCAATTAAAACAACAACAACAACAACAACAACAACAACAACAACAACAACAACAACTAAACAAACAAACCAAAAAAAAAATTACAATCTAGACCACAGTTGTTCACATCACGGGGGGTTCCACAGAATAAGTGATGTTCTCTTGGGAGAGGCTTCATTCTGGCACTTTGAAAAAAATCACCTGAACACATGGAGTTCAGTCAAGTACGATTTAATGTTGTCACTTTCTACTCAGTCAATTACGTTCCATCATCATATATTTACTGTTACTGAAGTGTTAATTCAAGATGCTACGGACAGACAATACATCCAACCTGACAGGAAATGCTGCAAACAGACTCCAATGTTGTACAGATTACTACCTTTCAAACCCTGATGGAGCTTAGCTAACCACAATCCCCTCTGTCCGTTGGACAATCGATTCCAATTGTTCGTCTTAGTCCCGCTGATTAATGCAGCAAGAAATACGCTGCAATAATTTACCACTGTGTGCGACAGTAATCCTCCATACCTGCTAGCTCTTCCATACTGTTCTGAGAGTGCCTCCAACATGGCCGAGCTCCAGTTAAAGAGGTCACATAAAAACACTCTGTAGCAGGGCTCACCAGCCTTT
The DNA here is from genome assembly GCF_033239565.1 of Halichoeres trimaculatus. Taxonomy (NCBI): domain Eukaryota; kingdom Metazoa; phylum Chordata; class Actinopteri; order Labriformes; family Labridae; genus Halichoeres; species Halichoeres trimaculatus. Next base: position 38,761,385 of record NW_027437184.1, read on the forward strand.
TCGAAACAGAGGGCTACCTCAGGGGAAATGAGTGATACAAAGGGCTACTTGTCTGATACAAACTTCCTGAACATGGATTGCTTTTTAATAGCGATGATAATAGTAGTAATACAATGTGAGGAGGCTGGTCACTTGTCAATGTTAATCATTATTATTAATGGTTCACACAACAACGATGGGAGGAAACATGTATAAATGTCTGGAAGTAGCTCTATTGGGCCCATTCTAGTGCACAACTGGAGATAATCAGGCTTTAATTCATAGATAACAGTTTATGATGTCACATTCTGTGTCATGTCCCTTTAGCCTGCTGTGATGAGGATGGACATTGTTGAAACAGAGGTGTCAGCAGGTGGAGGTGATTTTTTGTGGAGTCATGAGTAGAGGGATCACTTTGCTTTGGGTGTCAACAACTGAACTTATTATTTTCTTCAGACCAATTAGAAACAAGTGTTAAGCTTTCTTTGCAGAGGCCTGCAGCATTGCATGTTAGCTTAGCATTAAACGTAACATGCAGGCAAAAATACCCAGATGACTTGGAGTTGAGATGGTCTGCAGACATAAATAGGAGGAGAGTAACCATGGAAACACAGCTGATGTCATGAAAACCCGTGTTAACAGGCGACAGGTTCAGGTGCACACATGTCTCAGAGAAGGAAGATATTAATAGAAGATGGCACATTTAGATTTCACCGTATAATACGAGCACACTGGTGACAGCATGAGCACAAAGGCATATCAAAAAGATTAATGTGTTCATCTTCTTCCTGAAGAGATACTGAAACAGGCTGGAGTCACGAGAGAACACAAACTACTTGAAGTTTTTGAGAGACAGGTGATCCTCCGACATATGACCCCATCACGTGACATGTCTGAAGTCATCTCTAGTGGACTGTGGGAGAAAATCCCAAAACAATCTGAGCTCATAACTGATGTCTGAAACGTTTCAGAGCCATGTGTAGGTGTGCATGTGCAGAAACTGCAAATGTTGGACTCAACAGAAGGAGGATGACTGTTTCAGACAGACCCAGGTGTCTGCCCACCACAAATACCATCACACACCGATCAGGACAAGGAATATTTGAGGAGAGTGGAGGGGGATTGTGTGTGTGTGTGTGTGTGTGTGTGTGTGTGTGTGTGTGTGTGTGTGTGTGTGTGTGTGTGTGTGTGTGTGTGTGTGTGTGTGTGTGTGTGTGTGTGTGTGTGTGTGTGTGAATGAATGTTGAATTTGGTGGAGGCTGGACAGCATGATAGCCTCTGAGATCATCAGCAGACCAGTCGGACTCTTTGAGCGCCCACAGAAAGAAGTGTCCATGAAGCAGTTACAGCCCTGCCAGGTCAAATCTAAACCAGTTCCCCATTTTTTGTTTCTTAAAAACATCAACACTTGTATTTCTAAGAACAAAAAAGCAGTAATGATAAACGCAGGAAGTCCTCTTCCAGAAAGACACCTCCCCCCCCCAAGCTCATGCTCATTCCCCAGCTTAACCAAACTGAGATCTGGAGTTGTGATCGAGTTGTGAGAGCATGTCTGACAACTTGATTTTCATGTCTGAAAATATCTGGCTGTGAGGTGCATGTTTACACGGCCGGCTCATGAACATATCAGAGCCTGAATGATCCACAGAACATCTGAGGCTCACATGTGAAAGGAGATGAAAGAGTGAGCATCCTGCTTTCCCGTATGGTAAACATGACGTGACAACATGAAGTGACAATCCTGGATGTTTCTTTTAAGTGTGTGCAGATTTTCACACCTCTACATGTTGATATGCTGTAGAAATCCCTGAATCTGTCAGTAAACTGATCAAAACACTACGCTCTAAAACTGAAACTAGATCTCTGTGGGACTCACTGAAATGATGATGTCATCGCATAAGGGTCTCCTAACTAGATATGTTACAGTGGTGGGCCACAAACACCGAGGTCTGCCCATAAACCCACCCCCACTGGCCTTGTTAGCCCGATAAGTAACAACCAACCGAAATGTAACATGAAATGTAATTTTAAAAAAATGTAATAAAACCCAAAATGTAATAGCTTGAAGCTAAAACGAAGTTTCAGACACAGGCTGAAATTAGGGTTTTTTCCAACACCACTGAGGGAAAATAAGAATATTTTTGAGCAGCAAATCAAGTAAAACTACACTTTAGGGGCAACTCTGGGGGCAGAGGGACAGAGCCAAAGAAGCACAGTCGCCCTCTTTAAGACACAACACTATAACTAGGAACCAAGGTATGACTTGTCATCCAATAATCCAAAAATACAGTAACCTGCACATCATCCAAGTATTTATTGTTCTTGACTTATTGTTAATTCTTGTACTTATTTTTGTATTTTTGTATTTTTATAAGTGTGATTTCTCTAATTTCTAATTTGTAGTTTTGAATTCTTCATTTTTTCCATTCTATTTTTGCTATTTCGGTTTGACACTTTGTCGTACTGCTGCTGTAACACAAATATTTCCACCATGATGCTCTTTGCTTAATTCAATAACAAGGCATTTTTTTGACTTTTGTGTGACATAAAAACAAACAAATGAACAACAACTGCAACAACAACAAAAGACCCTGACTTCTCTGAGCTGAAATGTTTCAGGAAGAGAAGAAAAACCTTCAAATGATACTTGATATGTTGCACGACAAAGAAAGTCAAAGGTTTTAGAAAAAATGAGAGGAAATCAGTGAAAACAGTTTAATTGTTTTAACAAAGCTTCATGTTTTCTGGAAACTTGGTTGAATTTTTATAATTGGAATAATCGTTAATCATTCTTATTTGACTGATTTCCCTGTTTATGTAGTGTGGGCAGTTATTTCTAAATACAAATAAAAAGCATCTGAAGCATCTTAGCTTTATAAGTGAAGCTGCACATACGTTATCAACCTGTTTCCAAATCCAGCAGGGGGCGACTCCGCCTGTCTCGGTTATGTCAAAATGAACAAAAACTCCAATCTATCTTCCAGAAAACATTCAGACACATTGGTTTCAGTTCAGTGTGCAGCTGTTCAGAACAGAATGTAACATTTCTATTTGTTAAATTCTCTTAAAGAGCTGCTAAATGCTTGTCTGGCTCTGCTGATGCTCTGTGTAAATGTGCAGCACTAAAAAAAAAGGATCTTCTCACAGAGGTCCAGTTGATCCTAAACTGCAGCTGTCAAGGAAAGGAGTCCGGCAGAGGAGGAACAAACAGAGAGTGATGAGGATCTCAGCCACTGAAATGTGAAGACCAAATAATGAGGCCAACAGCAGCCCTGTTTGCTGCTTTTGGCTGGACAGTCTCTGTTTGTCTTAGTGTCGGGGGGGCAAAGAGAGCCAGCGGCAGGATGGAATTTGTGGAAACGCCAAACAAACCCATATTAAATTTCTCCTGAAATGCCATGGGGAGAGGAGAGGAGCCGGCGAGGCAGGGGAGGATGGACAGAGGTGGAGAGGAGAGGAGAGGAGAGGAGAGGAGAGGAGAGGAGAGGAGAGGAGGGACTGCAGAGAAGAGTGGGTAAGAGCTCCAAATAAGACAGAGCTTGGCGGGTTGAAGGGTAAATATTAGAAAAGTGGGGAGGGGAATGGGAGATCCAGGTCATCCTGGAGGTAAAAGAGGAGCAGGAGGGACAGCAGCGGGGTATTTGACCCTTTCACTTTCATTCCTTTTAACCCTGAAACTCACTTTTTAAATGCACAGAATATGACGTCTATTTGATCTCTAACCCTTTAACGTTGCATCTCAAAAAAAAAAAAAGAAAAAGAAATAAAAGACATATTCGTTTTTTATGTTGTTGGAGCACCAAGATCAGAAACCAAAAAAAAAAAAAAAAAAAAAAAAAAGTAAAAAAATGTTTGAGCTGTAGAGGCGACCCAGTCTGGTTTTACTGAGTTCACCATATATGTAATGAGATACAGTGACTCAAAAATAATTCTCTCCCAAATATTTCAGCAGCAGTTTGAAGGGTTAAAGTGAGCATATATGTAAAATAGTCTTTAAAAAATGAACCCTCAACTCCACTGAGAGTTTCTGAAAGGTCCATAAAGAACAGACAGAAGAGGGTCCAGTCAGCAGGCTGTTCACCGTTAAGTTAAAGTGTGGGGATTCTGGTCTCGTTTCTGTTTCAGGTGAGTCTGTGTCAAAGCTCTGAGTAGTCCAAACATGGCTCCTCAGAAGTGACTCATTTTCTGTGTCTAAACTTTAAATCCCAACTAACCAACTCATCCAAAGGTAAGAAGAAAATGTCTAAAAATCCAATTTGAGCATTAAACATGGTGTTCAAAGGACCTCCTTTAACCGTCACTCCGGCCTCCTGAAGGTGCTGACTGTTACTCCACATGACATATTTTTCCGTCGTCCACTGTAAGTCCATTTATGATGTCCACAGTATTTCCATGTAACAGCTACCCAGAAAAAGAACAATCTTTGTCCATGGCTGGACTTTAACCAGCATCCCTCCAGTTCCAAAGGCAAATCCCCATGAACTGAGCTGCTATCACTGCTGCTGCTGCTGCCACTTATACTTCTTATCCTACGTCCAGTTTCTGAAGGTGTCAGACTGTTCCTGTTCATGTTCCTGTAGTTTCATTTGATTTTCTCAGCAGCAGATAGTAACTGTAAATACAAAGGGGTTATACACTTCCACTTCAAAGCTGCCGCTGAGCCAAATGAAGCTACAGGGAAATGAACCTCAACAGGAAAACACATCACCATTTCAGAATGGAAACAGGAAGTGGAAACAAACACAATTTTACTTTGATTCTAAACTAATGTTCAGAATTGGTCATCCAATGACAATGAAAGGACGTCCTTGGAATGTCTCTTCGCACAGTGGGACTTATGCCTCAAATACACTCAATGCGTCTGCAGTGCGATCCGTGTTGACTGCGTTTGTCAACTCACACTAGCCGTGTGTTCAGTAGAGCAAACTGAAAGACTGCCGGACAGCTGACAGCCAGTCCATTGATCAGCCTCTCTTCATTCATGTTGGGCTGCAAACCTCAAACCTGTTGACTCCTGGTCTTGCTCCACTCATTGTGCCCATTTGTTGTTGTAAACAAGCTAAATACAAACCAATTCTGACACGGTCTGTTTTATTTGGAAGTTACTTTTTTGGAAATTTCTGTGCACTACTTCCTGTTTCAGTTGATCTTCCCTGTGTTGCATTTATGCATCAGAGCTCCGTGTCCAGCATCAGTGTAAGTTGACAAATTTGAGTGTAGACCTTTCTGATGCATTGCTGTGACGACACAGAGACGCTTTGCTGATAAATCCAGGGTAAATTACAGCCGTCCTTCACTCACTCCCACTAAGACGTCCACTTGACGTCGGAAAAGCTGACACCGACATGTTGAACTGCATATTGATGTCCAAACAGGGTCATGGTTAGACATCCAGATGGTGGACCTACGTTAAGCGTTGTGTAGACGTCCAGAACTGGTCTTGGACTGACAGAAGTGATTCAGACTTGAGCTGTTCGTCCATCAGACGACTCATAGGCAGGATCACAGAGTGGAGTTAAGATGGCAGAGATGGGATCACCAGATCCTCTTGGACCAGATCCTCCATTCGTTCCTAAACCAACTGAAAATCAGAGTGTAGCAGGGAGAGACTGCCAGGCTAGAAGATATAAACTTTTACTGATCTAAACCTTCAGGTGGTTTACCAAGCCTGCTTTCATTCAGCATTAAGTCCCTCCAGCACAGAGGTGATTCACTGATGACTTGTGTTAACACTTGGTGAGAGCAGTAATAGATGGACGTTTGTGTGCTTCCTTTAAAGAGGAAAGAAAGACGCAGCAGAGAAAACAAAAGCTGGGAGGGCTGCTCAAAGATTTATACGCACTCCTTCTTGGAGGGACAGAAACAAACACTTTGCAGCATGTTTTTATGTTTTTATAGAGGAATAACTCTCCCCAGCTATCACAAAACACAAAACTGCAGGTGCATCAACAACAGCCCCCCTGAGGAGAGTTTCTGACAAACCAGAGCTGCTGCAGTCTGTGAGCCAGATCCCGGTCTGCTCTCAGCTACTAAAGTCCCCCCCCCCCCCCCCCCCCCCCCTCCCTCTTTCCCTCTCCCTGGGCTAAAGCGACATCTGGAGCGCATTAAGGCGCTAAGGACACCGGATCTCCCCCGAGCGCCTGACTGGATGGGTGGCCCGCTGCGGCCCCCTTTCAGCAGCAGGACCCGGCCCTACCTGATTGATGGAGGAGCCCCACACCAACACTTAACACCCACACACACTGACAAATCCCACATAACTGACACGGAGCGTGGACCACTGGAGCACTGCTCCTGCTGCTAACAGGGATTAGCATGGACATGTCCCCCAACCTCTCTGGGAGTTTGATCTATAAATCATGGAGGCTGTATCTGAAGCCCATCACGGTGATGTTTCCTCAGACTTAGTCAGCTGATGTTCATTTGGGTTTTCTTTGGACTGACCCACATGTGGAAGCAATGATGGGACTGAGGTATGACTCTGCACTTCATAGACTGGACCAAGAAATCTGATGAAGCTTCTTCTACAACCTGATCACAAATAACCACCCCACAGTGTTTGACATTATCTAACTGCTTGCTTGGCTGTTAACAGTATTTCTGAGGAGTGTATGGGCTCCTCTTTGGGTGGTTAACACTTCAGATGGAACAGATTAAAGTAGAGGGACTCAGCATCTTGACATCACACGTTGTCTGGACACTAAATGAATGACTACGCTCAGTGAATTTACTCAGGATGGACTACAGCTGCTGAGAGTACCAAGAGCTGTGTGTCACCCCCCCTCTGCTATCTGCTCTGATGATATTAAACACTCACCATGTCCTGCAGCTTTCTGTGTGCATCTTGAAGTGGGCAATGTTTCTTTGGCTCACACATTTTGTGGGAGCAAAAGTGATCCTTTAATGAATCGGAATAATATGTGTACAACGATCTCCTCACATCACAGTAGTCTGCAGAAATGTGGACTCCTGGACAGCGTGCACTCTGCATCAGAGCACTCCTCACATTCTGACGGTCAGGTGGCAAAAACACACTCTTCTATACGATATGTTTGTGGTGTTTTTGCCTTCATTGATAATTTGAGAGGGAGGAAGAAGCAGCAAAAGGTGGGAGTCGAATCACGGGCCACTATGACGAGTGAATAAAAGTGACGCCATTTTCCAAACATGAAGAAAGTTATGTGTTGTTCTTTATTACCGCTGTCACACAGAAAGTGACGATTCTTTCAACCAATCACCTTCTGGGGTCAGATCAGTACGTCTGGTTCCTCGGCAGAAGGGAACCAAACAGTGGGACGGTACAGGTGGGTGATTTGGGGACCTATACTGGTTTTAGCCAAAGGAAACGCCACAGAATGCGTGCGGTGAACTGAACTGAACCACTTAGTGGAGACAGGGCCCGTTTCCACCAGCAGGAGAGCTTCAACCACAAAACCCAAACCAGCGCCCTGCTCTGATGTGTGATAGCGAGCTCCATGGTAAATGAGGCAGAAAGTGTGGAGATGTTTGAGCTGGGTGAGTGAGGGTCAGAGGAGGAACCAGAGCCCCTCACGCTAAGTTCACACAGGAAGCGCCGCACGCGCAGCACCGCGCGCGCAGCACCGCGCGCGCAGCACCGCGCGCGCATGGCGCTTGGCTGTTCACACATGAAGCGTTTTCTGCTGCGCTCTGTGTGTGTGTGATCAGACATCGACTCAGCTCAGCAGATCGGACGTTTCCGTCTGCTCCGTCCAAACTTTACAACTGGCGCTTGCAACGCGCGCGGCTCGCGGAAAAAATAGAGAGAAGCAGAGCGGAGGCACCCCAGAGCGTGAGCCGTTCTGCACGCGGCGCTTCCGCGCGCGTGCTGTGTGAACAATCACATCGGTTAACCCCGGTGCCGATCCGAAACTGCTGTGCGTGGCGCTTCTGTTTCACGCGCTGTGCGTCCTGTGTGAACCTTGCGTCACACACTCATTACTCATTTTACTCATCCACTGAACAATGGATTACAAAACGCCATGTGGTCCTGATCATGATAAGCCGGCAAGGGCAGCTTGGATGTTCTTCTTTAAGCTCAAAGTTGAGTTTGGTTAGGGTTAGGTTAAATGAACCAGCCTCAACTTAAATAGTGATTAATAATGGTTAAACTGCATGGTCACTTTCAGACCATCTCAAAGCCCCCCAAACTTCTGAAAAGGTAAAATGACAGGTGCATCTGTCTCCTACATTTTGTCCCTGAGTAGGTATTTAGTCAACAAGCGGATCTTATGTTACAGATAATGATTAAAGGGCAGTAAATTGATGATTTGCTTCAATAAAGCATTTTCCTTTACTGAATCCATGAAGGGGAATGAAACAACACATTAAACAACAAGCAGCAGCCTCTGGTCTAAGAATAAGAAGCAATGCACATGTGCTAAAATCTGCAGTTCATCAGGTGAGGCTGGCTCCAGAAGAACCTGAGTCCTCAAACACACCAAGAGAAAAACCAAGATGTTTTCTGATAGATGTTAGCGCAGAGACGTAAAGCCTGTCTCATTTCCACAACAAGTGATCATCAGCATCATGTCACTGACATGTTGTCTCTTTATGGGTGAAGGCCTTTGGGTTGTTGGCTAACATTAGTGATGACTTGAGATAAAGCAGCAAGTTGTTTAATACTAACGGGTGGAGCTCTGACCCTTTACCTACTAAATGCTCTGTGTTGGTGCTTTGGCTTCTTCTTCCAGTCACACATGGACTCAAACTTGTAACACCTGGTAAATGATTGTTTCTCATGGTATAGAGGAATTAGCAGTGCAAAAGAAGAAAAACACTAAAACTAAATTGACTTTTTTGGAATTTAGTGAAACGGAGCACTGTCACTGGAGGACATCACAGCTCCTCAGCTCTCCGTCAGCTCTCCGTCAGCTCTCCATCAGCTCTCCATCAGCTCTCCGTCAGCTCTCTGTCAGCATGGGAGTTTTTTGACTTAAGCCAAACTAGAGGAGTTACAGCCATTCAGCATTTTCCCAGTATTTCTGTTGTTTTGTTTAGCAGGGCTGTGTCACATACGTGTGATCATTGTAATGAACCATTCATCACTGGAAAGATTCTTGAGGTTTCCAATGCCATTTGATTGTTTCTGATTGAACAAACTGGGACAGAGTTATTGTAAGAAACACTCAGCTTAAGGCAACGTGTTGTTTGCTCTTAACGGTAACAGGAAGCTTAACACAAAATTTCAAACAACTTCTCATGTTGTAGAGAGAAATGTCTCCATTCAGTAAGAAGATGAGGTTTGAAACAGCAAAGGGTTATGTTTGGTGAGAAAACTTAAAATAGAAACGTTTTTAAGTCTTTGGGAAAGACACTTAACATATAAAGAAGTAGAAGTTTCCATTTGAAATCATGACATCATTATCATGTTACGGTTAAATACTGAATATAAAATAACTGATTCAATAATTAATGTGTTTATCACTGTTTTAAACCATGAGGATCCTGCACAACCTCTTACCTGAAAAAAATAACAATAATCCTCATGTTAGAGACCCTGTGAGGAGTTTCTAAGTGATCTTGAAAAAATCTCCCTTCTAGATATCTGCCTGATCTTAATCCACACTTAAACATGAGATTATCAGCACCAATACAGATTATTCTGAAATGCTACAACTTAACTTTCCAATCAGTCAAGCATGACTGGATTGATTTACAGCACGTCTAAGTTTCTATGACAACACCACACTGTCTGATGACATTTATCAGTGAGAAGAGAGATCTGTGTTTGTCTCTGCTGAAAATGATTTCTGTGATTAATTTTGTAGTGATGGTGGACACTGGAGCCTAACTGTCAGAGAGTGATAGAGCACCAGCTAAAGGCTACCACACAGGCTAAAGGCTGTGAACAGGAGCTAATCTGTTTGTGCTAACGTTGACTGCAACCCACAGTCAGCAGTTATTCTGCAGTGGTCTGTTCAAACTTGAGAGTCTATCAATAAAATGAAGAGTGAGGTTACGTTAGCTCTGATTGGTAGATGACTGGCAGGACAGAACCAGGATTCACTAACGTTACACATTACAGACACGTCTCACAGCACTGAGCTGCCAGCTGAGCTATGAATATGCAGTACAGACTTACATTTGATGTCACATTACAAACTGTAGTGGTACGTAACTGTACTGATAAATACCTTGCCTCATGGTGTTGTTTCTGGTGAAAGGTTGTCTTGAAGAAAGAATATTTATTTGGATCTGGTCTCCATTTAATTCCAAAACAAACACAAGCCTTGCTCAAAGTCACATCTTCATGACAGTGTGTGTGAGACTCCAGGCCACAAGGTGGTGCCATTAAAATACATCCTCCTCACAGCATCTTTAATGATAGTGCGAGTGCAGATTCGATATCTCTGCACAAACAGCCGTCTTTCCTTAAAGCACAAGTGACAAAGTGTTAGTGTTAAAAACACAGCAATGCTGCGTTACTGACACACCCAATCATTCAACAGACTGTCAAAAGGTGGACACGCCTTAAAGTCTGATCCTCAAACGCTGGAGGATAACTGAAACCAGAACTCAAATACTGTCCTTCAGTGATGCTCAGACATGCTCAGTGTGAACAGACCAACAGTTTGATTACTGAATTAAAAACACACTCAATACTGGAGCAAAACCAGCTCAAAGTGGGAACACAGCATGTCTGAAGTATAAATGTTCTGAGTTTAAACTGAAACTATTGTTAAAACAGACTGAAGTCTCCTCTGGCCTTACTGCAGACACCACGGTGTTCATCATTGTGTTCAGCCACACAGAGGAGTATCAGAGAGCCACGGAGATAACTGAACTCTCAGACACAATCTGTTTCCCTGAAAGCCTGGTTTTCTAACCCTCCTCTCAGACAAATAAAGGTGCTGCTGATCAAAGCCCTCCCTGTCTTCAGATTGGCTTTTGTCATTAACACAGGATGGAGGTTTCTTTAGGAGCATCTGCTGTTTCCTCAGCTGATGCTGCGAAGCAGCGAGGAAACAAACTTTCTCACAGGAGGAAAGTTCAAAGCACCTCCTGATTTCCAGTAAATTGCTTCGCCTGATTTGCCATTTCAAATAAATTGCAGCGTTGGCCAAAATTTGCAATTCACAGGAAGTCGTCTCCTCAGCTGCATAGAGGAAGTTAATCCATATTTCACGTTTGAATATAAGATGGAAGCAGAAAGAAAGGGAAGATAGGTAGCTCTTTGCCAGGAGATGAGGAGCGGAAAAGGAGGAGGAGGAGGAGGAGGTGGAGGGGGAGCTGTGGGAGTGGAGGAAAGGCGAGAGAATGGGAAGAAACAGGCGCCATTTAGAGTAAATGGCATCCAAAAACCCTCTCCAATTATCTTTGCCTACCATGCCAGTGAGACTGACTTAATTAAAACGACTTGAGAGGGAGGGGAGGGAGGAAGGAGCTGCCAGTGATTGAGGGGGCAGGCAGGCGACGTATCTGCACGGAAACACAAAGCTCAGGCATCGCGCAGGCTGTCCACCACTCTGCCTTTTCAATTCCCCACTTCAAAAGAGAAGAAAGAAATACTAATAAAAAAGAGAGGGGGCCCTCACCAGACACACACACACGTAATTGTGCTGTTTAAATCCGACATTTTTATCATTGTTGGAATATTGGTTGGGGGAAAGAGGGATGGATAAAAATGGATAATAAAATGCTGTTTTTTGTTCTTGCCTGACTGCCCCCTCCTATAATCCATCTGCCTTCTTCTGAGGAAAACCTCTGACAGTGACCTTTTCGCATGGGGTGTGTTTCTATGGAAACATCGTCTAGCCCCTCAGTGTTTGGTGTTTTTCTGTCATCGAGGAGCAAAAACTGGCTCACTTTCTGACTAAGAGGCAGACGACATCACTTTTAGGGATTTATAAGAGTGTGTATTATTTCCTGTTTTTACTGAAGGCCCAGGACAGAACGGAGCACAGCTACTGCTGCTTAAAGAAACTTAAAGAGAGGGTGTACTCTGCTTTCCCTGTGTTAAACATGGAAATAAAATATCCATCCTGGATACTTAGACCAAACACAGATTTTCAAACCTCTACGTATTCATATGCCGTAGAAATCTCTGAATCTGTCTGTAGACTGATCAAAACACTTAGATCTAAAAAATAGCACAAGGTTTTCACCAGATCTCCATGCAATTTTTGGGAGATCTGGGGAAGACTTCTTAAGATCAGTAAGTAGAGTTCAAAGTGCTTGACAGTGATTAGGGATGGGCTATGAAGTTAAATTTGTGCCATCAGAAACTCAATTTGAATTAAAATATCAAATTTGAAAAAGCATGATGTGTAATGGAATTTAATGTTTTGAAATTGAATTTATTTTTTTAATCAAATTATTTTTTTCATTTGAATTTGAAAGTGTATTTTACCTATGAAAATTCAACTCTTTTTATACTTTCATTTCAAAAACACAGAATTCAGTTTCATTTTACAAAAGTCAGATTCAGTTTTACAATTCAGTTTCAATTCAGAGTGGCAAGGCCATTATATCATCTTGTGTCTGTAAAGGAGACTAACCGAGCAGATTCACAGACCCCTCTACACGTCCGCTAACTGTGCCGACATACCAGGGCTGGTGTGTTAGCTGTTGTTAGCCCGCCCTGCGTTTAGTTCACAAATACCACACGAGGGATGTTAATAACACTGTGGCAGCATTTCTAAAAATATAAGTTGAACAATACTATGTATACGGCTGATTTAGTGTTACAAACATTTGTCAGAAGTGCTTATGAACTGATTATCACAGGAGCTTGAAAACTGTTTAGAATGGGGGGCAGCCATCTTTGATTGTCATCATTTCAGGGATAGCCAGTATTCATTTCTATACCAGCTACCGGGTTGCAGTGCGGGTGCTGTAGTCTATTCCAGCTGTCACTGGGCGAGAGGCGGTACCGGTCGCCAGTCAATCGCAGGGTAACATAGTGGACAGACAACCCTGTGTATTATGTGGTTTCAAACTTGATTATTCAGCCGCTGGTCTTCAGCCATCGTTGAACTGACAACCGTCCCACTCAGGGGAGGAGGAGTACAGCTAGACAAAACACAGGAGAGTCCACAGACGTGTAGAGGGTGTCTGTGAATCTGTGCTCGATTAGTCTCCCTACAGACACAAGATGACATAATGGTCGTGCCGCTCTGAATTGAAACTGAATTGTAAAACTGAATCTGACTTTTGTGAATTGAAATTGAATTCTGTGTTTTTGGATTTTTAGTATAAAAAGAGCTGAATCTTTCTGTATATTTGAATTTAAGGTATAAAATTGTTGAATTTTCATAGGTAAAAAACACTTTCAAATCTATTTTAAAAAATACATTCAATTTCCAAACATTAAATCCCATTACACATCATGCTTTTTAAAATTCAATATTTTAATTCAAATTCAGTTTCTGATGGCACAAATATAACCTCCTAATGGGCACCTTACAGATCTAAGATGATACTGAACCAGTGGCTGGTACCTGGCATATCTGTACTCAACAGCACCAATTAGGGTACTTTTGCATGTTTATGTGGTATTAAATCTTAATTTGTTAAATAATACAATCTGAAAGTTTTTAAATTTAACATATTTTTCTCAGTATATAAACTTGCAATGCTGTGTTCATGGCCAGCATAAAAAAATCACCCACTCTTCTACTCCTTCATAGTCACAGGGATGCGTTTAGGTACCTGAACGTGGAACCGTTTTGGTTTAAAGACCCGTTTCCACCAAGCGGGTCAGTTCAGTTCGTCTCGGTACGGCACACATTTTACAGTGTTTCCACTGACTAATCCCGGGGCAGATCCCCAAATAACTGAGACGAGCTGTCCCACTTTATGGGACCCTTCTGTAGGGGGGCCAGACTTAAACTCATCCAAACTCTGAAGGTGGAGCTACAACACTGCAGACTGTTGATTGGTCCAAGGAATGGTCACTTCCTGTGTGACAGCAGCTGCTGTATTTCTCCTGGCGGCTCACAGCCTTCTCTGAAACAAAGCTTGATTGATCTTAGTAACAAAGAGCCACATGCCAATCACAAAGAAGACAAATTGCTGGATGTCTTCATCATTGCTCCTTGTTCACTGCGTCAAGTTTTTCTTCTACATTGGATTATTAGTGGGGTACACTATGTGGCGCTGCTATGGAAACATGCTATTTTTTAACAGATGCAGCTTTCGGCATCTGGCTTACTGCCTAGTTTGATGTGGAAACACAAACAAGATCAGGATTAACCGTACCAAACCATGCCAAACCGCACTGTGCCCAAACGGACTGCTTGGTGGAAACGTGGCGTTTGTGAATCAGTACTCGGTACTACAGACAGAATTCAGTCAGTACCTGTAAAAGTACCTAATACTGTACCCATTCCTAGCAGTGATTGAACAACACATGAAGACAACACAGTCAGTGAAAACCAAAGTCTCCTGGACCTCCAACTCATTTCAATGACTTTCCCTGTAAGTCATGGAGGTCCCTGTACCAAAAATACTGGGTTTCTAAGATCATATGTCTAAAACTGTTGGCGTTTGAGACATGCTGAAATGATGAGGTACTAGCAAGAGGATCTTCTAGCTGGTTCATGGCCTCAAACTACAAGGTCTGCCCATAACCTAGCCCCTGACAGGTCTTGAGAATTCTGGCCAATCATAGGAAAAGGGGTTTGTAGAGCAGGGAGCCTTAAAGAGGCAACAGATAAACAAAGTGTTTCCCACAGAGGTTGAAAAAAGGGTTTTCTGAAACACCTGTGAGAGAAAAAAGAAAAAGGATTTTCTTTCTACTTATTTCTTTTTTTTTTTTTTTCTGTAAATCATGTTAAATGACTATGGGGGCACCAGAGGGACAGAACAAGGAATAAAATTGTGGCATGATACACCCCCTTTAACTTTGCAGAATATTTAGTCTTTCGGCAATAAATGTGACTGTTCACAGTGTTAGAACAATGTTACTGTTGAGGTTTGCAATTCTGAAAGTGAACACTCCTAACCTGTTCAGGCTCATCCAGTTTTAAAGATGTCACAAATCTCCAGCATTATGAGCATCTCCCACAGCATTATACTAATGGAGGTATAAATCTAGCAGCAGGTGCAGCGAGGTTCACACGGTGTTTAAAATATGTGCATACATTTCCATCTGAGTATGAGAGTATGAGCGGACAGCTTCTTTAGGTCTGAAACATTAAACTTTCCAAACAGTTTCAAAACTCAGCATGCTTTTAAGAAACACAGGAGGACATTTAATTCAGTTTGAAAGGGCCTCTCCCCATAAGCACAAACACACACACACACTCACACTCAGCTGCACACTCCTCACACCTTGATCAGCCAACACAGTCAGTGCTCATGTGTCACAGTGAACACCTGTTACTGCGCTTTTGTCTTGAGAGCTTATTGTCAGAGAGTGCTCAGTGTTTCTCACTGAAGACAACACAAACTCAGGCTCTTTCTTCAAATGTGTCTGCACAGAAGGTTGGTGGGCGCTCTAATTTGAAGTTTAGGTGTGAGAATACACTGTATATGATAATTACCAGCACTGAGACACCACTGTATCCGTATATAAGGGCTGTGGGGGCTGGGCTAAGGCAGCCCAGATTAAAATCAAGGTTTAAAAAAGCAGCTATAATTCAGACTTTGAATGACCTTCCTGGGCTTTTGTTCCAGTATTTATGTGTTTTTGTTTTCGGGAAACATCACGTTTATTTACAGCAGGAGGAAATTTTCTGGCTTAAAACAAACTCTAGATAAATCACATGAAATCAAACATGATGGTCAGGAGACAAAGGATTTAAACAAATGTCTGTCTTTAGCTGTTTTAAAGCAGCTCTTAACAGAGATAGACTGGTAGCATGGAAAACAAGGTCTAAAAAACCTGAGGATCAATGTGGAGCTGCTGTTCTGTCCCTGCTCATCTATAGTCAGTAAAGGTGAAAACACACAGGGTAAAGTGGAGTTTTT
Source organism: Halichoeres trimaculatus (assembly GCF_033239565.1). Lineage (NCBI taxonomy): Eukaryota > Metazoa > Chordata > Actinopteri > Labriformes > Labridae > Halichoeres > Halichoeres trimaculatus. The sequence continues at coordinate 38,777,297 of NW_027437184.1, forward strand.
AATCACTGCTTCAAATTGCAGAGCTGTGGGCACAATACAAGGACTGTTTCACTTTTATGATTGTCCCTAAATGCACCTGCAGTGACAGACAGATGCACCGGGCAGACAGTTTACTGCACTCTGCACTGAGTTGATCCAAACCTCCAAACATCTGACTAAATGTGTCTAAACCTCCAACCTGTTGATTCCTAGTCTGGTTTTGCTCAGTATGTCCATTTGTTGTTGTAGTCAGGCTAAATACAAACCGTTTTTGACGTGCTTTGTTTTATTTTGAAAGTCTCCGGGTGTTTCTAGGTAGTTTCTGTGCTCTACTTCCTGTCCTGCTCAATTTTTCAAATTTCTTGCGGTTGAAAAGCACCTTTAGATAAGTCACAGTGCAGATAGATATGTTGTGAAACAGGATGAAACTTTTTTTTCTTTTTTTCCTCTAAGATCCTCTAAGAAAACACTGTGAAACATACGTTATCTTGAATCTTTGAGTTTGGGTGTGATGGGCTTTAGTTTCTGTGTGTGTGTGTGTGTGTGTGTGTGTGTGTGTGTGTGTGTGTGTGTGTGTGTGTGTGTGTGTGTGTGTGTGTGTGTGCAGAGACAGGAAAGAGGGTTGACTTAGCAACCATTATTTTGATGGGGCTGAAGCCAAGTGTCTCCACATATCCACTTTCTCCTCTTCATCCCCTGTGCTCTCTGTTTTTCCATCTCAAGAGTCCTTCGTCTCTTCTCCTCTTCATCACCCTCTTCTTCTTCGTCTTCCTCATTCTAACCGCTCCTCTCTATTCTTCCTTTTTTTTTTCCCTAAACTCACGTTCTTCTCCTTTCACTGCCTTTTCTCCCCTTTATTCCCCCTTTTCTCCCCCGTCTCACCCTGCTGGGGGGAGCCTCATGTGGGGCTCAGAGAGGAGACAGAGAGGAAGAATATTAATCACCTTGTGGTCGTCTTAATGTGGTGGTTTATTGGTGTTAAAATGATGATGTGTGCTGCTCTGCTAGCACTGCCGACAGCCTCTGAAATGAAAAAGATCCAGATCAACTGTGTACCCTTAACCCCGGGACTCTGCTTCTCACTGCCGAGATTGTTCCTTACACAGAAAGACACACACACACACACACACACACACACACACACACACACACACACACACACACACACACACACACACACACACACACACACACACAAACACACGTTCTCAGCTCCAGTTGCCAGGGAGACCGCCATACCAGGGCTCTGACCCAGGAGGTTTGGGACTGTTTTCCAGCCCCCCTCCCTCCCCCCTGAAGCAGGAGAAATGGCAGCTGTAGGACAGCTGTTCCTACCAGGCCGAGCCTCAAACCACAACCATCATCCCACCGCCAGAGCGGCCCGGACGGCATTTTAGGGACAAAAACAGCCCGCAGCCAGAACCATTACACACATCTGCCCTGCTCAGATCCTCCAGAGGAAGACGAGCAGGAGGCAGAATCTGCAAAGTTTAGCAAAGAGTTTACTCAATGTTTCTGTCGGATTCTCGCTCCAAACTCACTGATCGGCTCCTCTCACTCCACCTATGTGTTTCTGTTGGGAGCTCCACCAGTGAAACTCAGCTGAAACTACAAGCAGTCTATATTCTGTAGTCTGGTCCCAATCATCATGCATCATATTCTTATCCCATCCCATGATATCCCATAATTCCTTTCTGTGGATAAAGCTTTAATTTCTGCACTGATCACGCAGCAGTAATCGTTCACAGGTCAGCTTTTGTGTCCTGATCAGATACACGAGGGGGCATCTGCTCACCGTCATCAGGTATCTGCAGAACGCCACCCTGAATCTATATTTTCTTCTTCTGTGAAACATTTTTTGGGGTCGTTAAACCTTCACTGAGGGATGAACGATGGTCCAGAGAGAGCAAGGAGAGCCTGGCAGAAAGGAGCCTCAGGTTTGGAAAACAGCCTCTGTGCACAACTCCTGACATGTGATTAATGATTATTTTTCTTTATGTAAAGATCCCAAAACTGTTGAATGCATGAGCAGGAAACAGAGCAGCAGATTTTGTTTTAACTAACTGTTTGCCCTCTGAAGTAAAAAGTTTTATAATTCCAGACACACCAATAACTTGCTGACTACGCTTCAGAGCGTTTCCACCGAGCCGTTTGGGTTTGGCTCCTGGATCCTGAGCTCACTGCAGCCAACTATACCACGGCTTAGCAGACAGGGATGTAAGCAACAACTACATACAGCAATCATCAATTGTTCAGAGATCTTTTTTCCTAAAACCTTTACAAAGGGGGTACTTTGATTTCTCATTATGTTAAACATAGATATCATTTAACAACAGGGATGTGTATTGATATGATCTTATTGATACCGATGCCCAATTCTGCTTTTCAGTCAAATTCTTTACCCATTTCCTTATCAGCTCCTCCTGTGAGTTTTCTAAAAACCAAAAGTAGCTCTACAGGTTTTCTGTGTCAACAACATTTTTTGAGTTTATAAGTGAATCTGCATCAAGATATCTCTGGACATGAATAAATCTAAAACAAAAAACAAAACACAAACTGTGCACCGATGTATTGTTTTGTTATATGTTATTGACTGAAGCAGGTCATCTAGTTTCTCGAAGAGGTTATAGCAATGCTTTGTGTTGTTTAGAACATTGAGCATGTTGTGTCAATGCTTAATTCAGCCATGAGCCTGCAGTAACTCTTCTTCTACCTTCCTGTCTGAAAACATTTACCCGTTAGTATTTTACCATTTAGAGTTCTCAGTATTGTTAACAGAGACTAACTGTGATGTGTTTCTGTAATGAAAGTTAAAATTCTGGTTTAACACCAAAGTTATATCAATGCATGCTAACCACTAGCACATCCAAGCAATTTCTCATGTACATTAGCATCAAGCTAGCTCTATATTCTCTGTGTGTTTAGTTCTTCAGTAAAACTTCAAGCTGAAAATCCTGACTCAGAGTTTTCTTGGGAAACTGTTATCATCTGCTAAGCTAAGGTAGCTGGGGCAGAATAGTAGATGTAAGGTCCTTTAAGTTTCAGCTATGCAACCACACTCTTCCTGGAACCCAAAAGACTGGAACCCAAAGACCCAAAGACTGCTGCCTGGTGAATGGTGGTGAGGACGCTGCCAGATTGCGAGTCAGTACCGTTTATAGTCCGAATTACAGCGGTATCTGAGTTCCAGCATAATGTCAAGAATCACAAAGGGAACTGTTAAGCATAAAGGCTAATGATGTGGATGGATTGAACCATTTCTCATCGATTTTTAACAGGGACTGGTTTTGGATACCCATCCCTCAGTGACAATGCTGGTTGTTCAGACTGAACATGCAGATTTTATAACTGCTACATATTTGTATGTTGTAGAAATCCCTGAATCTGTCTGTAAACTGACCAAGTGTCCACTCTAAAAATAGCACCAGATCTTCACAAGACTTGTTGAAATGATGAGTTTATCACATGAGAATGTGCTAACTGGACACATTTAGCAAGGTGGACCTCGAACATCAAGGTCTGCCTGTAGCCCCACCCTGAACAGGCCTCCAGAGGGCTGGCCAATCAGAGGGAAGGGGGTCTGTGAAGCGGCGAGCTTCAAAGAGACAGTAGCTAAAATGTTATGTTTCAGTCAGAGGCTGAAATAAGATGTAAGAAAAACTTACAGAATAAGGGTTTTCTAAAACACCAGACTTAGATCAGTAGTTTGTTTTTTCTTTTTAGCTGTAAATCATGTGAGGCAACCACGGGGCATTAAAGGGACATAATAAAGACTCAAAATAGCTCAGTTACCCCTCCTTAATCTACTCCATTCTTCCTTCTTTGTTCTTTCTCAAAGTGAACCTCCGTTTAAAGGAGCATGATTCCTTCACCTTCTGTCAGCTTCACTGGCCTCAGACCATGTCTGCAGTCATCACTCCATCACGCCTAACCTTTGCACTCTCTGGGGCTTCATCACCTCACCAGCCTCAGACAGCATCATCAACACCATCATCATCTTCATCGACCAACACCAGCCTTCACTGGATGATGGAGTTTTCTGCTGCTCTTTGAGTCATCAACTTGTCTCTCCTGGTTGAAATATCTGTTTTTTTTCTCACCAACAAATGGTCCGGTCTGTTTTAATGCTCTCTTCAGTGTTTCTTTTTTTGACACACTGACTCAATGTAGCTCAGGTATCTTTCAGCATCTGTTCTTCTCTCACTCACTCTTTTATGTCCTGTCTCTTTTTTGTTTTCATCTCACTGAAGCATCTGTATCATCTCTGACATGTTGTCAGGTCAGTTTAATGTTCTCTGTAGAGGCTATTTTACACTCTGAAACACTGTTTATCTCTGTCTCAAGAAACCTTTACACATCTGTTCTTCTTCCTAATATGCTGTCAGCAGAGTGCAGTCTGTTTGAGCAGGTTTAGCCAAAAGCCACCAACCACCATGTTTTCTTATCAGCCTAACTCTACCGTCTCCTGCAGGCTGAGCTGTCTGTTGGCTTCTGTCTTTGACCTCTGCTCCATATGTGACCTTCAACACTCTGATTCTTGAATGTACGGGAGATGATCACCAGTCTGTGACAGCAGCCTCCTATAAAGAGACCTAAGGCACTTGTTTCTCATGAATAAAATGAAACATGAATTTGCTTTGGCTGTTCCAGTCTTAAATTTTTATTTCAAACTATATTAATGTTGATCATTGAGTTTTTAATTTCTTGTGTATCTTTCTTTATACTAAATAGTTTTCTGACAAAGGGCTAATTAGCTTATCTTAAAGACTCATCTTTACGCTTTTCAATACTTTCTGGATGGTGATAATTCTGTCTGCTTTGAATTTTCTGGTGCTTTTACACCAAAGGAAACAGAGTTTAAATTTGGTTCTGGAATAACCGATCCATCTCTAAAAACATTACTTTCCAGAAACTTTGAGTGATGGGGCATGCAAGCTGGAAGTTTCTGATTGGTGGAGCAGCATCAGTGTTTTTATTTCCCCAGCTGTGATGGTCTTGGTTTAGTCCCTCCTGAACTATGGTCTTCTCTGAGCCTGATGGTGTGAATGTGTCTCTGTCAGCTCCCGGTGTTCCACTTTAAAGAGTGACCCTGTAAACTGGAGACCTTCAGCTCAAGGTGTCAGTGGAGATCCAGGTTACAGCAGCTGTTCAAACACAGGAGGAGTCCTTAAACTTTAAAGATGCAATGAGGAGGATCTGTTATAATGTGACTGTCTCGCCATGGAGTCCCCGCACACTGTCGTAAATTACTTTTAGCGAGGTGTGTGTTTGTTTTGGAATTAACTGGATCTCAACCAATTTTCTTTGTTAAAGAAAACTTTTTATTGGATACATTGCACAAAGGTGAGGGACTTATCAGTACAGTTATGTAGCGCTATGGTTTAAAACGTTACATCAAGCAAACGTTGTATTGGCTGGCTATTTGTAGCGCTATCTTCAGCCCAGTGCACCAATATATCTGTAGACAAACGTGACATAAATAATCACTGTCAGTTTGTATGTAGTTTAGTAGCTGTCTATCTTTAGCTCAGCTGACAGCCCAGTGCTCTGAGACATGTCAGTAATGTGTAACATTACTAATTCCTGGTTCTGTTCTACCAGTCATCTACCAATCAGAGCTAACGTAACCTCACTCTTCATTTTATTGATAGACTCTCAAGTTTGAACAGACCACTGCAGAATAACTGCTGACTGTGGGTTGGAGTCAACGTTAGCACAAACAGAATAGCCCCTGTGTTTTCGCCTTTAGCTGGCGCTCTATCTCTCTCCTGTTTCTCTGTCTTCTGCTCTTCTGTCCTTTTTCTGTCTGACAGTTAGGCTCCAGTGTCCACCATCACTACAAAATTAATCACAGAAATCATTTTCAGCAGAGAAAAAAAAACATTTCTCTGCTCTCTAATACACTTCATCAGATGAGGTGGTGTTGTTATTGAGACCTAGACATACTGTAAAGTTAATCCAGTCCTGGTCAACCTGACCTTAAGCTAAGAAGTAGTTATCACCTGTAACCAGCAACACTGGTGCTGATAATCTCATTTTAAAGGGTGGATCATGATCAGGCATATATCTAGCAGGGAGACTTTTTTAAAGATCACTCAGAAAGTCCTCACAGCTCCTTAAATAGGGTGACCAAGCATCCTCTTTTGCCCGGACATGTCCACTTTTTACGTCCTGTCCGGGGTGTCCGGGCGGGTTTAATAAATTCACGAAAATGTCCGGTGTTCACTGATTTTCATAGGACCATTACGCATGTCCGTAAATCGACCGGCGCTTGCAAACAATACTATCATGCGCATCACTTACCGAGAGGCTGCCTTGTGGGCAGGTCTGCTCTGCGCGTGCACATACACGCATACAGAGTGAGGAGATCAGAGAGAAGGCGAGAGAGAGAGACACATAGACGGAGAGCGGAGAAGACGGGGCTGTTTAGACAGCGGAGCTGTATTGCACGGAAGATGCCTAGGCGTAAGTGCAGCTTCACAGGTGAACTGCAAAAAAAAAATTCCGACATACCGTCCCGGTCGGGACAAGTGGGAGGCGGAGTGAACCGTGTGCAAAGCTGGCACATATGTCTCAGTGTCTGATTAAGGTGCTGGAGATCTCAAAGCTCACATGGACACCGAAAAACATGACATGACAGGGCATGTTTGGCATTTCATACTGTAAAACACCACAACAGCTACAGGTCCATGGATTGCACCAGTGCCTTGCTAAAAAAAGACATTTCCTGACTCTGACGTTGCTAAAAAGTTTAGGAGTGCTGGCACCAATGCCCGGTACCTGGCAATCGGTAACGGTACTCAACGGTACAAATTTTCGGTACTTTTTTTGTAGTTATGTGGTAAAAAATTTCACTTTCTTTAACAATATCATATACATATTTTTCAATTTAACATATATATCCTTCAGTATATACCCTTGCAATGCTGTGTTCATGTCCATCATGGAAAATCGACTATTCTTTCACTTCCTCACAGTCACAAGGATGTGTTCAGGTACCCAAACGTGGTACCTTTTGATTTTACATGAATCGCTACTCGGTACTTTTGACAGAATTCGGTCGGTACCTTTTGAAGTACCTGATTCGGTACCCATCTCTAGGTGTAATAGCCCCCCATTCTGTTGAAGTCACTCATGAAGCAATCAATAAAATCCAGTACTGTGGTGTTTCCACAGACGGGAGTAACCACGGGGCAGTGAAAATATTAAGAATATAAGAAGCCTGTCTGAATTTGTGCCTCGAGGCCAGTGCCGTTGTCCTCTTTTTTGGAAATCAAAATATAGTCACCCTACCTTAAATATATGTGTTGAGATCTCATTAGATAAGTATTCCAACGTCAGAGATCTACCAGTTTAAAAACCTCTTGTAAAAAAGACAGTTTCTGCAGCTTTTCTTCTTTCAAGTGTTGATTCAATCTATGTACCTGCACAGGCCAAATGTCCTTCATGCTAACAGGCTAATGGCTGTAGTGCAAATAAAGTTGGCAGCTTGTCTGTCTCCTTCCATGGTGTCATCTTTGCTTAATGGTCTTTGCCCCTGTCTTATTGCCCTCTCATGGTCTGGGGTTGTAGTGCATTTTTTCTTTCTTTCTTTTTTTTTTTAAACTGAAGTAGCAGCTGAAGACCGCTTTGTTTGGGCTTTCTTTAACTCGTCTATATTATTATTATTTCTTATGACTGTTACAAAGGTCTCTCGATCCATCTTTAATCTTTACCTGTGAAGCACTTTGACATGTCAGGTCTTTAAAGGTGCAGCTGAAATAAACTAAATTGACTAATTCACATCTCTCCATCACATGACAGTGGTTTTGCTCACTGCCCACAGCAGACAGTCTGTGGATAATTGGCCCAATTTCCAGCCTGTATGATGCTTCCTCATTGTTTATCACTAAATTTCCCTCGGTACCCTCTTTGTGGATCTATTTGCATTCTCTCCCCAAAAGAGATAATTACCTCCCAGAGAAGAAGAAGTGTCCACACAGAGCTCTGAACTTTTGTACTGACTGAGGATTTGTTCAGTTAAAGGGGAAAAACTCTAACACTGTTTTCCTCCACTTCAGCGGATCCTGATTGTTCTTTGTGCCATGGGTAAGAAGTCAGAGATGATGCTTAGGTAGTGTTAAAGCTCAAAAACCAACAGCTGACACAGCTGAACTATAAGATCCCTCCTGCGCTCCAACACACAGGGCGGCGGCAGCAGCAGTCGGGGAAGTCAGTGCTGCTGGAGTATCACATCCACTTTACAATATCCATTACCACCCTGACTCCATAATGCTGCTCCTCATAGGTGAACACGTTGCTTTACACAGCGTGTAATAGAATTTGGCAGAGCCATCATCTGCAGGAGCCAAAGGGGCCATCGAGCTGAAATGTGGGCAGACAAAGCGTGTCAGCTTTAGGATGCTGCTGGGAGTGAAGGTAAAGAGTAACTCATCCTGACACCACAGAACACACACCGTGGGACAGAGGAGAGGGGAGTTATCAAGCACTTGTGTGGTCTTATCTTTGTTTGTTGAGGGAGAGTGAAAGAGTCAGACTCAAAAAGGAAAAAGATTTTACCGTCTCTCTTTTTGTTGAGTTATTTAACTAAAGTCGAGTCAAGAATAACTTATTCACATCTCAAATAAGACACCTCGGGAGAAATCAATTTGCTTATCTGCATTTCACAAAATCAAATAAGGCAAATTTCCCTGCATAAGCCAAAATGTCGCAAATAAAAATAGAAACAAATGTAGGTTTCCTGGTTGAGTCATGTGTCCACAGTGTGGGCAACCGTCCAGCTGGAGGCCCCACATGCCATCTCCCAACTCTCCATCGCTTCCTGCTCTGCCCAAAGTCCTGTACTCTCAAAAAGATAGGTGTGAAATTAAAAAAAAAAAAAAAAAGAAGAGGAAAAAAACAGGACCGTTTCTAGGACATAATCAGTGATTTTTTTTTTTTATTTTTTTTTTTTTGCAAAAACAGACTGAAAGCTCTTTGATGACTTTAAATTAATTGTGAAGCAGACTGAAACCAACAATTCTTCCCTTTTCTGATCAACAAAAGTTTCTAAGTTCCCGTTTGCAGCTTTAAAGTGACTCAATAAATATGAAATCTAAAATAACTTAATGACAGTTTTCACATTATTTCTCTATATCTAGAAACATCCATACTTCAGCTGTTAAGTCTTTGACCCCCCCCCCCCCCCCGGGCAGGTTAAGGTATTTTGTGACTACTGAGAAATAGTCGGTCCTTTCAAAGTTTATATCACTTTTTGCATTAACCCATCAGTGTTTGTTTTGATCTGTTTGGTCCTCTCGGCAGCTTCAAAGCTTGAATTTGACCTGACGTTTGCTACTCTCCTCTGTGCGTTTCAAATCTAAAGATTTCGTCCCAATGATTTGATTTCTTGCAGTGATTTTCTCCTGGTTAAAGGTTGTCATGTGGTGATCTTCCTTTCAGTGCTTGTTGGATCCATACGATGAGGGAACAGATATTTTTGTATTAATTAGAGCAGAATGTATCATCAGACAACAGCAGGAACAGATTTAACAGCTCTGAATGATACTAGGACCCTCAGTGGGCCTGTGGTGGCGTGGGCTCTTCTCTAACCCCTCTGCACACTCACAGTCTGTATTATTGCCTGGCTCTCATAACATCCTGTTCTATCTCAGACATGTATTTGCATCCAACCATGTTTTCGCCCTGCTAAGTCTCTCTCTGTCTAAATGAGGTGTGAAAAATGTGGGAGGATTTGGACCACGCTGTCCACTTTCTCCTGAAATATAAAATTCATACATATCCTTTGCTGTTACTTTGCCAGCAGTGAAATATCTGCCTCTGAGACACGTAAAAGTAGCTGCATTGACGTGTTATCACTGAGTGTGTTTGTCACTTTCACTGTGTCTCTCTTTATAATTGTCTTCTACAGAAAGATAACCTGATCTTTTTTTTTTTTTTAAAGAGTTTGAATGGTGGTGATTTGGCTCTCCCCCTCCATCTGTTTTGTTTTCCTTCCATCTCCCTCTTTTTGATGAGCTGGGTCTTCAGTCCCCCTTATAAAATCCCATTAGCTCTTAATGAAGTCGGGCTCCTAGCCTCTCGGCCTCACCTCATTTAGCACGATTGTCTGGCGGCCATTAGCATGGAGGCAATTACAGCCGCACGACAAGAGTAATTGGAAATGCCGACAGGGACCCTGAGAAATGGGAATAAATAAATATAAAAAAAATATTCAAACTAATAAGCTTCCATTCAGATGGCAGGAGGGAGCCGCATGTGTCTAAGTTAAATCAACATAATTACAATTAGAGCTGGTGGGGTAAAGAGCCAGGGTGAGGGAAACAGATCTGCATGGATTGGAGGGTGGTGGTAAAACAGAGGCACAGAGTGAGATCACACAGTCAGGATTACATTGAGACCAGGTCCGTGTAACACAGGGGACGGAGAAGATGCTTCAGGTCCTCTTTGAAGAAAGCAGAAAGCCTCCAAACACAAAGTCCGGATGCAGAGATCAGATCTGATTTGTCTTCAGTTTTATGATCTCAGGTTGATTGTAACATGTCCTGAACCAGATTTTAGAAAGGAGTAAAGTCTATTTTCAAAATGGATGGAGATTTTCTTATAATCACTTCGATTTTCATTTTCTATTATAGAACAATCACTGAGCAAGACCAAAAAATGTTCTGTTTGGTTATTTTCTAAGACCACATGTGGTCACAAGCAGGGGTAGAGCACCAAAAAAGCCAGGGCTCTCCCACCCAACAGGCACTGTCAGCAGACAGTCCTGAGCCCACTGTGGAAACACGTCAAAGAGAATCTGATACTGACATGGTTGCCCAGTCCTGTTTTGAAAAAGATTATGTTTTTCATTTCTCCTTAGCGACTGCTAATGCTATATCATCTCCATTTGCAGCATTGTTGTCTCTGGAAGTGCAGCTGTAAGCGTCAAATAACATGCTTCTCTTCATCATCATGAAATTGTGACCTCCAGCAGTGGCTTAAAGTGTTGTTAGTCAATGTTATGATGAATGAAGAACTGTTCAATTTCATGTTTATCTACACAGCTGCTGCTGTCTCAGTCCCCAAAGTTATCAAGTACTTAGTCCTGATACACACTTCCAGATGTCTTGATTTAACTAAAATCCTCAGAACGATCACTTAATCCTGATCCGAGGAAACCGGAAACAAAGCAAATCAAACTCTTTCCATAAGCAGGTCTGAATGAGGTCCTAAAGACTTTACTGCTGCTCTCCACCAGCATCCAATCTGTAACAGCACGTGTGTCTGAGAGATGAATTACAGCAGGTAATGTTGTTTGGTTCCCCCAACCAGGAGGAAGTGTTAATGGTCCTGTTTGTTTAGTCAGCGCATTAAAAGATGCTGGAAAAGGTCTTACAACACTAGCTCTGGATACAAAGATCACACAAGTCAACAGATTCAAGAAGGTGGACAGTGTCAAGATAGCGTTGGTTACCATAATCTGCATAACATGCAGGGCCATGACTTTGAGCCTTTTATTGAGTGACCAGAGCTAACATCGTGCAACCAGTGATGTTTGTAGAGAGATTCCTTTTTCTTGGTAGATGATGCTAGATGGTCTGATTTCTGACAGTGTCAGGGGCATATGAGTCTCTGTAACTCTATTACAGTAGTCACTTTCCTTAAAGAGGGGTCACTGTGCTCCACTAACCCCCTTCCCTCTGATTGGCCAGTCGTCTGGAGGCCTGTCAGAGGCAGGGTTATGGGCAACTCTTGGTGGTTGAGGCCCATCCCTCCAAAGAGTCATGCACCATTTAGGAGACCCTTATGTGATGACCTCATCATTTCAGCAGGTCTTGGGATCACCTTGAGAAGATCTTGGGCTTTTTTTAAAACATGGTGTCAAAGATGGGTACGCTTTACATTTGAAAGGATTCCCGGTACCTGGCAATCAGTATCCATACTCAATGGTACCAACTTTGGTACTTCTGTGTGTTTATGCAGTAATAATTTTTTTTTTTTTTTTTTTTTAATTATAAAATCTCAAAGTTTTTCAATTTAACATATTTATTTCTCAATATATAAACCTGCAATGCTGTGTTCATGTCCATCATGGAAATTTGCCTTCTCTTCCACTCCCTCACAGTCACAACTTTGATTTTATGTCAATTGGTACACTGTACTCAACAGAATTTAGTGGGTACCTATAAAGGTAGCAAATCCAGTACCCATCCCTACGTAGCATTCTGATCAGTTCACAGACAGATTCAGGGATTTCTATGGATATGTAGAGGTAAAGGGTCTGAACGAGAGAGGAAGTTGTGCGGCAAAGGGTGGAAAGGAAACAGCAGAAAAGCTGACGCGTATCAGCGCAACAATAGACAAAGGTAGCTGAGAAGGCCTTTGAGGTGGGCTCAGGCTTCCTGAAGGGGCCACCGCAAACTGTCTGTCTCTGTTGGCCGCTCAGTTCCACTGTCCAATTTTCAGGACAAACTGTTTCCTAACTGAACTGTGTCAGAGTTTTCATCATTTTTGCAAAATTCTTGTGGGAAAGGTCGATCGGACACGCAGAGTTGATTGGCTGATGGTTTCATAGCATCATTCAAACCTGTTGGTGAGACATGAAATTCAAGGAACCCAACCAACTTTACCAAACAAAGCAGTTAAATCTGAGGAGCAACGATGTGTGGAACAAAACGTAACGTCTGAAGTGGTTTCAGTGTATGACAAGCCTCTGAATGTTTGGTCAATCCCATAAAAACAAAATCAAATGAAAGCTGGCTCAATGCTCTATTCTCACACCACCGCATGAAGTAAAAGACAACTTCTGAAGTCTGGGAGTATGATGCTGAAACAACAGCAGGCTGTAAGCTGCAGGCTGTAAGCTGCAGGCTGGGTGCCAGATTGCCATGGCATTTGTCCTGTTAACACCCCCACTCCTCCATGCCCCTTGCTCCCACCGCCCACCACCACTGTTGCCCCCTTTCCTGCCCCCTAAGCTGAATGACAGGTGGCAGAAACCCGATCAGCTCAGCCTTCATCAAGGAAGCACTCCCTTCACAAATGGGCATGCTGCCCACTCGCCCACCCAAACTCCACAGCTCAGGGGGCTCAGAGGCTGGACGCGGCGTGTGTGTGTGTGTGTGTGTGTGTGTGTGTGTGTGTGTGTGTGTGTGTGTGTGTGTGTGTGTGTGTGTGTGTGTGTGAGTGTGAATAAATGAGGCAGGGGGACAGGGTAGCTGGGCTACAATGGACTCAGATTCATGGGGGGAAAGGGGTGAGGGGTATAATGGACTTTTTGGCAGAAGAACCAAGCAGCAGAGCTGGCACCGGGTGTGCAGGGCTCAAACGGGAAACAGGGGGCCAGCTCCCACAATAGTCCATGTGAGAGTCCCACAGGGTCACCCACAATAGCGGGGCAAGCGACTGTTGTCAACAGTGACCTCTGAGATCTCACTGCTTGAACTGATGGTCACCCCCTTCAGCACTTCCTTTATAGCGTAGCCACTCAGCTAAAGCAGGATTATTATTGATATTATTGATCCAACAGGAAAGTCTATCATCCGGACATTTTAAAAATGTACCTTTCAAAACAAGCAAACATTGTCAGTATGTACCGTAGTTTAGTAGCCGCCCATATTTAGCACTACCCACAGCCCAGTGCTCTAAGACATGTCTGTTATTTTATTGTTAGACTCTCAAGTTTGAACAGACCACTAGAGAATAACTGCTGACTGTGGGTTGGAGTCAGCTTCAGCACAAACAGTTTAGCCAGTGTTAGCCTTTAGCTCCAGTTTTAGCCTTTGGCGCCTGTTGAAGTCTGAAACTTCAGCTAAAGCCATTAGCCTGTGTTTTAGCCTTGAACCATTGTTTTCACCTTAAGGCTGTGTTATAGCTTTTTCTCCTGTGTTAGCCTTTAGCTGGTGCTCTGTCTCTCTCCTGTTTCTCTTTCTTCTGCTCTTCTGTCCTTTTTCTGTCTGACAGTTAGGCTCCAGTGTCCACCATCACTACAAAATTAATCACAGAAATCGTTTTCAGCAGAGACAAACACAGATCTCTCTCCTCTCTGCTAAACTTCTTCAGCCGGCGTGGTGTTGTCATAGAGACTTAAGTCGCGTTTTCACCAAGCAGTCTGGTTCAGTTTGGTACAGTTTGGCACAGTTTGGCACGGTTTGGTACAGCTAAGCCTGATCTCGTTTGTGTTTCCACAGCAAACTGTGCCCTCTCATGGTAGGCGATGTGTAAGCCTGATGCCAAAAGCCACAGCTGTTGAACAATAGTGTGACACCATAGCAGTGCAACACAGTTTACCCCACTAACAAATCTAACGAAGAAGAAAACGTGACGCAGTAAACAAAGAGCACAGATGGAAGACATGCAGCATTTTGTCCTCTCTGTGATTGCCATCAAGCTTTGTTTCAGAGAAGTCTGTGTGCCGCCAGGAGAAATGCAGCCGCTGTCGGGGTGGGTGATGATTCTTTGACCAATCAATGATCTTCAGTATGGTAGCTCCACCTTTCAGGAGTGGATTGGTTCAGTCTGGCACCCATACAGAAGGGTCTTAAAAAGTGGGACGGCTCGTCTTGGTTATTTGGGGATCTGTCCCTGGTAAAGTCAGTGGAAACGCCACAAAATGCACGCCGTACCGAGATGAACTGAACCGGTCTGCTTGGTGGAAACGCGGCTTTAAATCAATCCGGTCCTGCTCAACTCGATTGGGAAGCTAAGACGTAGCATTTAGGAATAACCTTTCTTGGTGCTGATAATTTCATGGTAAAGTGTGGATTATGATCAGGCAGATTTCTAGAGGGGAGACTTTTGTTAGCCCAAATAATACCTAGTGGAATCAGTTCATCTTATCAGTCTATCTGAATAGAAAATCAACCAGTAGAGTAAATCAGTAAATAAAGATCTGGTTTAGTTCTCCTGATTAATTCATGCTGTCAATTTCTGAACAATATTTTATGATGGAAAACCTTTTTCCAGTCTCTTCTCATTTCCCAGAATAAAACAAACTCTGAAATATTTCATGAAACAAGCCTTACACTTGTCATACTGCAGAGAAGTCTGAGCACAGAATAAAATATCAGAGTCAGAGGGACACCTTTCCTTTCCAAGAGTTTGAAATAAAATCAAAGTAACATGACATCTCACAAAGAACGGCACCACTTCTCTGCCCCTGTGGTGTCTGGGCATGTTTTCCAGCTCCTCATCTTCATGGGGATGAGACAACTTGATGTGCTCTCCGACACTTCCTGCCTTTATTCACTAAATCAGATTTGGAAACCTATCGGCTATCTATAAGGACAAAGTGCAGCAGAGCATCTTGGCGCGAAATTGAAAATCCTCCGAGTAACACAGGCCTGTCCTTGTGCAACCCACTGTCCCTGTTCTCCATGAAAAAGTTTATTTGTGTAAAACAGCTCTACGAGCAATCACTCCACGGGCTGGGATGATAGTCAGTGGTGGTGGGGGGGTGATATAATGGGGGGTCTCCAGCCAGGAGGAGATTTAATTAGTGAAATCTCATTAAGTCTAACAGAATTAAGCGTAAAACAATCCTTGGTGCTGAACAGTGCTGGAGGTTTTTGGGTGATGGAAGGGAGGGCAGGAGGGGGGACACTCAGGGACTGAGAGGACATGGAGACTGGCTGTGCGATTAGTCTGGTCTTTGTGCAGGAAGAGACAAACGGCTTAGTGAGACCAGACCTCCTCTGGCTATCAGGTAGGAACTGCCATGTGCGCACTGAAACCCCATCGTCTCAGCTCCTATTTTGACTGTGGCCTCTTCCCATTGTACGGGCTTTCACAGGCTTTTACTACGAGGACTAATTAGGATTTAGAGAAACATTTTCAATGGTTAGTGTTTCTGAAAGGATCGATTTAAATGGAGGGTTGAAACAAGAGTAGAAGAGTGACAGAGGATGGCAAGTTGTTTCCAAGAGCTGGACAGTAAATGCTGTCAGTCCCAAAATACTGACTTGGACTGTCAGATCCAGCAGTTCCCACCCAAGATTTAATCAATCCAAGTAAGCCGTGATTATCGAGAACTGAAACCAACCTATATTTACAAACTCTGTGTATCTCTTACCAATCCATACAAAGTCACACCTCTACATGGAAACGCAGCCTTTGTCCAAAGGGAAAAATGGTTTGAACTATGTTACAGACGTTGATCAAATTCAGCAACGTGTAGCTTCTGTGCAGCTGTGTAGCTCCTTTTTGTTATTGCCATCCTGTCAGCACCTCAGGGTGGGTGGGATCAGCCTACGGGTTGTTGGGCAGTACCTAGGACTCACTGCCTGTAACCAGCTAACTGAGTATCATCTCTATCACCGCTATAGATTCAGCTTAACATGTTTCCAAACATATCTGCATGAACGTGAATCTGATCCATTCTCAGACTCTTTCTCTCAACATCTACTCCACCTTTATCACCTTTTTACAGGTTGTTGCTCTTAAACAGATGTTAAATGTTAACTCATTACCCTGTTCAGCTTGTAGTTCTGTGTGCTGCTGTGAAGTTCAATAACTTGCCTTTTCAAATTAAATGTCTGTTCTCATGAGGCATTTTTTGACTGATACGCACTATACTCTGGAGTGACTTATTGACCGGAAATTATGGTATGTGTAAGAAGGCGAGACAAATGGCAGCCCATCCATTGCCATGGAACTCAATGTGATGTCTCATGTGCCTGTAGACTCCCTGCACTGTGACATCTCCATCCGCAATCTGCCTCCATTAGCTTCAGTAAATGTTAATAATTGTTCCTCTTTGTGTACCAAAGTTAGTTTTGGAGTTCCACAAGGTTCAGTGCTTGGGCCACTTATTTTCTTTTGAGACATGGTTCCTCCAGGTAGCACCATGATGACACATGCCATAAATGTTCACTGCTCTGCAGATGACACTCAGTTATAGCTTTGAATGATGCCTGAAGAAAACAACTAGTTAACTGAACAGGGAGCACGCTTTAAAGGCACTGATAGGACCATGTCAGTGCTCTGTTCATAATCCACAGTTTCAAATGAGATCATCAGCACCAAAACTGGTTATTTCTTAATGCTTTTTCTCAGTGTCCGTGGTAGGGATGTGGTTTCCCTGGGGAAAGCAAATCTGTTAACGGCACATCATGCGGAAGTTCCTTCAGTGACATTACACAGGCTGAACAGTGTTTTCTAGGCTTTTGGAAGAAGAAAATAAAAGGTTGCCACCATACAGGTTAGTTTGAGATGCTGTGATAAGTAGGGGTGAGTATTGGCAGGATCCTCACAGTACGTTACACATCATGATACTTCACCATATCACCATATCACAATATTTGGAAATATTAAGATATTTTATAAAGTTAACTATTTGATTAGGAACAACTTTTCTATTTTATTAAGTTTGAAATAAAGTCAGATCCAGTGTTTCATACTAACACTTGAAAACATAAAGAGCATCAAGTTTGTCACTTAAACTACTGTGACATTAAACTAAAGTTAGAAAAAAACATTGGGTGAAAGTTCTGGTCAGTTGGTGAAACTGATAAATATCACTTGGTGTAACCAATGCTATTCATAAAAATGTAATATTGCACAAACCATGACTATGATTATTATTTTATCAGCCTACTACACTGTAAAATTAACTTCTTTTGATTTTAAACTGACTGACCCAAGAATAGAGAAAACATTAATGTTTACTGCATCAAAATCCACATCATCAAGTTTAGGAAAAAATATTTTGGATATACTTTGAGATTATATTTACTATACAGTTTATGGCCATCATACAGCAGAGTAGCTTTTCAGCACCATTGACTGCAGTGGAGGTGGGGAAGACGTATTGTACTTTTCAACTCACCTAAAATACAAATTTTTATTTTAACAAAAATATTCATATAAAGAGTTAGAATATCTATATTTTATCACAGGTCAAAGAATCACAATATATTGCAATAATGATATTTTTTCACACCTCTAATGATAAAAGTTGCTATTTTTAAGTGACATAAACAACCGGGAAAGGCGACTGGAAGGTTTGAACCTCCAGGGATCATCAGGAGATACAGGAGTCATGTACATACTGCATACCAAACAATCATTTCAGCTTTGCAGGGGACAGGGCGGAGTAGGAAACTGCAGAAGAGCAAAGTCATCCATTATGGATCCCATGGTCAGAACCTATACTCTGAGAGACCTTGAGCTGAGTCATGAGTGAGCAGGAGGTACGTAAAGAGCAGCAGGAAAACTCTGAAGTCTCTGAAGTCAGAACTGGTTTCTGACGCAGATACTCAATATTTCACACACTTTGCTGCATCAATTAGCACAGGCCTTCTGAAATGGGCTTTATCATGGAATGAGGTGAATAAACACTCACAGTTAGCTTGCCCACAGCAACCCAGCAGCTGAAAGTGTTGTTCTCTGCTCCGTGGTCTGTTTTCCCCCTCCTCACAGAACCTGTAGACAGAAGGGCAACGTTTGAGCCACGAGACCTGACACAGTCATCAGTATTCATGGAAAAGTCTTTAAGATGTTGAAGCAGAGAAGAGGTGACAAAAGATATATGTACTGACATTGTGCAGCTTGTGATACACTCCAACTTCTTAACCTGGTAACCTGAACAGTCAGCTCAAACACACTGATTTCTGAGGGAAGCAGAAATCCCAATGAAAGAACAAGCCCTGACAATGTGCTGGCCTAATAACCTCTGATATATCCTTACACAGGGATTCATGTATCCTGTCATTATTTGATTTGTGTTTAGAGCCAGTGCTCCATCATAATATTCCAAATGTATCTGTTTTCATTTCCAGACCCAGATGAAAAGAGGAGGTCAGTGAGCTGCTCTTAACTCTAAATTCCTGAGAGGAATGGGCTGGGTGGCCACACGGAGCGCGGCGCTGCAGAGAGAGTTATGGTGCACATGCAAAAGATTTAAGTTCAATCAAGCATTCAGGGCTGGACACCTGATCTTTCGCTTAAAGCTCCTTCAGAACAGTGGGAGTGTGGTTGGGCCTCACAGCGGGCCGCCTACCTCCAGCAATCTGCTAACACAGAGCCTCTGAAGAGATGGTATTTATCCAGCGCTGCTCAGCTCAGCGGGGACTACGTGTGTGTGGTAGGTGGGTACGACCAGAGGCCCGCAGAGGATCAGGGGAATTTGGATTGAGAGCTGCGGAGATTTTCCAAGAGGAGACGAAACCTTTTTAGAGGTACCTACTTAAGGTTCAGGAGTTAAGGATTCCTGAGTTCACTCACAATCTGAGAGTTAAACATCTTTATTTTCACTTGTTGGCTGTGACAGAGCATCAGCCCTGCAGACTGTTAACTAAGACATAAGCTGCAGCTGGCTTATTTGTTTTATTTATAGATGCTCAGCTTACTTCTGGGTTTGGATTCCTGCATTGTTTATTGTTAGAGAGCCAAGCTATCTGCAGAGTCCCCCACACAACAAACGGGCCAGGGGGGCGCACTCAGAGAAGTTCTGGACACTGAAAATGGAGCCTGAGAGCGCTGTGCGTCACAACATGACACATGGTACTGAATGAGTGCACCAGTATGTGAACTCAAACATTTCTGCTCACATGAATTTGGTGAGGTGGAGTTCAAAGAAATGCTGACTAATGATGCCTCTTACTTACTAAATTTCAAAATACACCTTCTTTTATTGATGGGCCTTCATTGCTATCATCAATGAAAGCAGACATTTTATTTCTACAAGTGTTTTTTTTTTTTTTTCTCTACAAAATCTGTCAACGGAATGAAGTAAACACTTTATGTAGACCATGAAATGTTTACAGCTTGGTCACAAAAAGCTTTTATTGTGAAAAAGCACTTGTCTCCCTAAGCACTCACTGCTCAGGGAGACAAATATTTTATAACTTGTTATTTTTGAAGTTATTAAAGTTATTTTGGCCCATTTAAGGGCATGAAAGGCCTGACTGAAAGGTGAACATCCTATAGCTGTTTGCAAAGAGGAAGAAGGCCAGCTCCTTTATCTTGTCCTAACTCAAACATAGTTTGGTAGAATTCAGTTTTATCTAATTAAATCTGTCCCCTTTTAGTCCGGTATGGATCAGTTTGGTCCGACTTGGATCAGAAAAGCCTGATCCTGTTGCTGTTCACAGGCAACTGTGCCCTTGTTGGTAGGCAGCTGCCAATAGCTGCTTCAGCCATGGGATAGCATGACAGCATAGCAGCGTGACACAGTTTACCCCACTAATAAATCCAACAAAGAAGAAAAACACGACACAGGAAACAAAGAGCAATGATGAAGACATCCAGCAATTTGTCTTCTCTGTGATCGTCATGTGGCTCTTTGTTACAAAGAACAATCAAGCTTTGATTCAGAGAAGGCTGTGTGCCATCAGGTGAAATACAGCAGCTGCTGTCACACAGGGAGTGACCATTCTTTCCACCAATGCAGTGTTTCTAGCTCCACCTTCTGGGGTGGGATCAGTATGTTTGGCATCCCAACAGAAGAGTACCAAAAAGTGGGACAGAATGGGTCGGTAATTTGGGGACGTGTCCTGGTTTTAGTCAAAGGAAACGCCACAAAATGCGTGCCGTACAGAGACGAACCAAACTGAACAGCTTGGTGGACACGGGGCTTGAGAAACTGTTTCATGTCCTGAGGGAGAAATACTATCCTCTGATCTCAAACAATAACACAACATCACTCAGAATCGTCGATTAGTCAAGGAAGAAGCATCTAGACTTTACAAGCTCATGAGACAATCTCACCCACCAAGAGAAGAGAGGGGGATAAACATTGAAAGGTGAGAGAACCTGTCCTGGTTCAGGTCATCAGGAGGTGTACAAACTTGTTGAATGACTCGTGAAGTGAAATGATCCGGCACTATGCAAGATGGCTGAACTACAGTTTAAGGGACTCAGACAAATGTTGAAGAGAGGCGCAGGAGAGATGGTCGGATATTTCTGGGAGAAGTTATAATATTTGTGAACAAGGTTCTTGATAAAGAGTGACATTACTGCATTACTGCACTTTGTCTCCGCCAATAATGATGGAGAAGATGAGGATGTTGACAAAGCAAATACTATGGTGCAGACATGCTTTGAGCACAGGCTGCAGAGCCGTTCTCAGACACTGGAAAGGGAAGAACTCTGAATCTTTTAGGGAATGGATAAGGGAAATGTCAAAAATAGCTGGGTATGAGCAGCTTGCTCCCAGACTGAGAGGCTGGCTGGGCCTGTTCTTGGGAACCTGGGTGCCATTTCTACTCTCAGTGGGAGACCTGGGTATCATCACCGGACATTGGGCGTGACTGATGTGTGTAAGAGAAGGCCCAGCAGCTGTGAAGTGAAACCCATCATGAGCCATTCATGTGTGTTTTTCTTATGTGTATTTGACATGTTTTTCCTGAGATTATCAGAGCAGGTAGAGGACAATAACTCTAAAAAATGTTTGTCCTCGGTTCATCTTCCATGAAAGCCAAGTTTGGCTGTTCACGTCATCTGAGAGGAGCTAAGTGAAAAGGTCGATTTAACAGTTTCATTCTTTGACTTACAGTCATCAAAACTCAGATAAGTTTAACATTGTGTGAAAAAAACATCGACAGATATACTTGATCTGGTCTTTAGTTTCTTTACAATGAGTAAAAGTCTTACAGCTCAACACGTGGTAGAAAACCAATGTGAGCGTCTTCAAGATGTAGCCTGAGATTCCAGCCAAACAAACATCCCCTCTGACCACGGGAGGTTTGAGTGAGAGCATTTCTTCGGTTTCCTTCAGCCACAAAGAAAACATTTTAGCCCCTCGGTAATCCTTCCAAAAGCCCTCCCTAAGCTCTGAGGGCCCTTCCTCCCTCAGCCATCTCCTGGAATCCTCAAGGAGCATCTCTGCACACACACACACACACACACACACACACACACACACACACACACACACAAACACACACACACACACACACACACACACACACACACACACACTGCCTCTCTGTGACCCCTCTGGGATATGGCTGACCTTCCTGTTGACGTCAAAGTGAATCAGAGCGAGAGTCGGTGCAGCGAGGGGCTCCACCCAGGGGGCTGGAGGTCTAATCACTGTATTCCCGTCAAAGCCGCAGAGGAAACATTAGCATTCCTGAATGTGCCGCCAACACTGACAGCGCAGCTTCAACATTCATACACAGGTACACACAGACAGTCAGAGGACAGTTACTCAGAGAATTAAGTCTCTTTTCTGAAGTTAACTGCCTTGGTTTCATCAAATCAACATGTCTCTCTGCTACTCTCCACTGTTTTTTCAGATTTTGGAGGTTATTAAAAGTGTTAAGATTAAAATAAGGACAGTCTTTTAACCCTCTTTCCCCGGACTGGTCAAAGAAAGGCATGAGACTGAGAAGGGTCTGAATGCTAGAGCTGTGTCACTGATTTCAATCCTTCATCAAAGCGAAGAGACGGTACGAGACATCCTTCAAGTCCCTCTATCCGAGTCGGAAGCCCACCCCACTTCCAATATGGCCATGCCAGTCGGTTTGCTTCAAAAATCTGTTTCAGAAACAGACGGGTGACAGCGGGAGATTAAATCCAGTTAATATACAGTCCATTTGAATTTCACACACTTACTACACAACCTAGAGCCTAAACAGCACCAAACATGGCAAGTGGTTACGGTGTGTCTGAGAGAAGCACAAAAAAAAGATTTCAAAGTGAAAGAAAATGGAGACTGACTGCACATAGTCCATTTTTTTCACTTATAGCTGGACATGCATACAGGCAAGGATGAAGAGGAGCTGCTGAAGTTCAAACTGAGCATCAGAATACAGAAGAAAGGTGATTTAGGAGACTTTAGTCCTCACATGGTTGTTGGTCAAACTGCTGATCTACCCTCCTGTCAAGAAGTCTGAGTTGGTTAGTAGTAGTAGTTCAAGTGCCCGTAGACATTAAGTGCAGCTTCGTTATTCTTAAAGAAGCAGTGAGAAGGATCTGTTTGACATGGACTACAGCGACACCTTTAAGGCCGAAGTCTCACACACACTGTCATGAAGACGTGCCTCTGAACAAGGCATGTGTTTGTTTTGGAAATGAATGAAGATCAGATTTTCTTATTAACTTTTCTTTGTTCAAGACAACTTTTTTTTTTTTTTTTTACCAGATCCAACTCCACGAAGTAAGGTGTTTATCATCCAGTAGTGATTGCTCTAAGACTGCAAGGGACGCTCAGCTTCCCCTAAAATGTCCCTAAAAATAGTGGTGATATGTTCTGCTGTGTGAACATTTCATTGACTAAATCTGAGCTAGAATTCCTTCATCTTTTGTTCAGAATCAGCTCCTATCACAGGTAACTGGCTCCACCTCCTTCTCATTTATCCCCGCAGCTTCTCAGCGCTTTAACACAGTCGGACGCTGAGCGTCTTCAGCAGGGAAGCGTAGAGTGGGTTGTTCCACTGTGGAAACTGGACGGTCATTGGATAAACGCTGGGCTTTGTCCCGCCCTTGAATGCTCAGCATCTCTGGGGGTCTATGAGGCAGTGGGCTGGCCTGGACGCTGGGCTTCTGCATGATGATTGGATGATCTGTCATGATCTGATTCATTTTTGATTGACAGTGAAATGAGCCAGTCAGTGATGTTGAGGTATAACCCTCCACCGGAGCATCTTCTGAGCTCTACATTCAGTTGTTCACCATGTTTCTACCTCAGTCTGGTGACAGCCTGTCTGTTGGTCCCCATGTATCTCCAGCCTTCTTCTTGATTAAACTTCATTCATGTGTTCATAAAGTGTCTGATCATGTGTTTCTCAGTAGAATTGTAATAGTTAAACTTTTTACAGTTCTGGAAAGAAGCCAGCTGTGAACCATAAGCCTGCATCACAGGTGTGCTTTGGTAACAAGAGCACAGCAGCCGGAGTGCACAACTTTAAACAGGAGTGGAGGAGTATCTTTTGTGTTTGAGTTCTGCCTGAAACTCAGCCGTGAGAGTGTTTTCCTCCCCTACAGATACGTGTCTGCAGAATGTTAGCCATATCAAACAGGAAGGAGAGATCCTGCTCTTGTGTTAGCTCTCAGCTTCATTATGACTGAAGGAATGAGACTCGGAGAGCGCTGCTCCCCAGACAACTTGTGCGTCTTGTGAAATGATTATTTTATTGTTGCACTGTGTACAACATTTGCTCATATCAATAATGGGATATGCTCCAATGCATCAGGCAAACCCTGAGAGAAAATCCAGCTTCATTTGACTCATTTGATTTTGCCGCCTGCATTCCTGGCAAAGCAGGTCTGGAGAGAAGACACAGACATGATTAAATATTCACATCTTCCTGCCCAACTGACGACTAAACTAATCATTCAGAGGCTCTGGAAAAAACTCCAGATGGACGTCTTTAGGATTCCCAAATCCCCCTCGTTTTTTTTTCCAAGCAGGAGTTTGGGGTCAAGGTGTAAAGGGAGGACCAAAAAAGCCGTTTCCCACAATCCCTCTGCAGCTATAGCCCCCCAGCTGTTCAAGGGCTTCCATAACAACAGCTGCGCAGAGGTTTAGTGGTTCAGGTTGCCATGACAACAGCAGGATCAATTGGCATGCACAGACTCTTGGTGCTAATAGCAAAAGTGACATTACACCATAATTTCATTCCAATAAAACACAGGCAGGTTTTCACTGCTCAGAGATTCAGGGGGACATAAAAAGAGGGCAAATAATTAATTTTACATGAAACTCGCAGGAATCTCTCCCCCGCATTTTAAAAGCGGCTCCTCAGCCTTGAGTATCCAGTCTGTATAAAAGTGACTGTTTCCAGCTCACACAATAGGAGCTAAAAAAGTCCTCATGCCTCGCAGCTGTATGTGCCACGGATCAGTGACCGGCAGGATGTACAACAATCAGAAATAGTTCTGTTCTCCTGACAAACAGGATACCGGGTCACTCGGCCACCTTTACACTGAGGCTTCAGACCCAGCAGAGGGGTTTACAGTAACGTACAGGGCCACAAATAGCCGGCGCCAACCCTACTGTGAGTCTGTGAGTCTGACAATAGATGAATGTCGCCAGAAACATGCTGGAAAATAAAAAATCTAAACTCCAATTCAAAGATCAGGTTTGTTATTAGACTTAAATATAACTTCACAACTAATGGACAAAGTCGGTTTGAAGGAGACACATTCAGGAAAAGCCTTCTGTATTAAAACATGCAGGTATGAAACAAATGTAGCACTGGGTGAAAGCACCGAGCCCACCGTTTTGATCTGCCTGGTTAAATGATCTGATGTCCTTCTTGAAAAAATCAAGTTTACCCTCGGAGAATGTCATGAAGAGAAATGTCAACCTTTTATTTCTTTCCTGAAAGAACTTCCCTCTGATCGCAGACAAGTCCGATCAAAAACACTTTTCAGGAATGTCCCACAATTTCATTCATGTCTGTCCTTCTGCTAACTCTATAATTTAACACTTTCTCTGCAGTACCATGAAAGATAAATGATACTAATAATGTGAACTTTAAAAACCAATAACACGAAGGAAAAGCGATCAACATAAACACAAAGGCTATGTGGATGGGTTTAATGTTTTTTGGGTAGAATTGTTTTTGTCTTGTCTTGTTGTGTCATTGCCAATAGCTCTATTATTTGTTTGTAAATTTTGATTTTCATTTTTGTTTTATTCCCCCAATTTTTGTCACATTGTCCTGTTTATTTATTCTTTTATTTTGTTATGCATCAAAATGGAACTCAGAGACAATCCTGACTAGTTTTACTCCCTGGACAAACTCCCCATACCCTGTTTCTGTGTTTCTTGTGGTGGTTGTGACATTATTTTTTCCTAAATGTCTGCTCTGCTACATGGAGTGTGCCTGTCTGTACGCATTGAGACAAAACTGTTGTGGACAACACAGAGAGCAGAGGAAAAATGTGAACGTAAGGATATTTAGTCTGTTAAATAAAATGGACCTGAACTATAAAAGACGTAGTGCATTGATGCTGCAATTTTACCTCTGTTTCAATTTTTGAATGAGGAAACACCAACAAAACAACAGACGACAAACACACACTGTCTTTGCAGTCGCAAATTGATCCCTTGCTGGGTCAGCCTCTTCCCTTTGCCTTTTCGTTTGACAGTGACACACACAACCTGGGTACATGACTCTCAGCAGCAAGTTGACATGATAGAAGAGGCATCCCAGCACCATCCCCTCTGGCTTGATGTGGAAAGGAAAGGTCTAAGAAAACTGGCAAGGTTGTCTTTTCTTCTCTCATTTTTATTTTTCTTTTTTTATTCTTTTATTTTAGAGGGTGCTCATGCGAGTGAGAGCCACATCAGCTAAAACTAAATATTCTGGACAGAGGGCGAAATAAGGCTTTTCAAAATCCAGTGTGAGGAAAACAGAGACGCTTTTTAGAGCAGGAAATCATTGAAAATTACTACGAGGGTACCACAGCGACAGCATCAAGACCCAAAGTATAGCAATATACCCCCTCTTCAAAGCCAGACCACCAAAAAGAAACCATGGTTCAGCTTTTTGGTCAGTTGTGCTACTTGGTCAGAAACTTGAGCACATCCTGTTGGTCATGTTTCCTGGTCAGGGCTCAGGACAGACAGCTACAGCAGAACAGCCAGGCGGAGACGGGAACAAGGGAGGAGAGTACGGTTTAAAACACCTTCCTATTTCCCCGTACACACACTCACACCTCTGTTGGAAAAAAAATAAAACAGCAAAAGGTTAATTCTGATCAAAATGACTTGCTGACCTGTGCCAGTATATTATATATGGGATATGTAACTACTACATAGACACCCATGCACATGCTAATATTTTGCCATCAAATCAGCTCTTCGTTTCCTTCAACCACAATGAAAAAACAGCCATTTCAACATTCTGCCTGATGGGAGTCCACACGTCTTTGGGACCAGCCCCTCATGGCCACAGGTGGAAGTGCAGTTTTTGACCTCTCTGGGCTGGCGTCTTGTTTCTAAGCCCTGGAGGACTGACTCCAACCATCTGAGGATAATTCCAGGGAATCATGAGGGGCTCAGGTTGACAATGGCAGGTATTCCCAGAGGAGAAACCGGAGCCGCTGAGGCGTCAGCAGTGCTCTAAGCCCAACATTTAACAAGCATGCAGCAGATCCAGGCAGCTGTGGCAGACAAAACACAGCGCAAACACACTCATTTAGCCTGAGCTCAGACTCTGCAGCTGCCACACACACTATACCCAACTTTCACTGTGACACAAGGGTCTGAGAAAGTTTGTGTCCTGATATCTGACATCGATTACCTCTCTCTGTCTCAGAGAATATGATAGCCCCTCGTGAACAGGGGAGGGAAGCCAAACAGGAATCCGTGGCTAAAAATACCCACGCTGTGATGAGTCAGGATGGATGGAGCAAACAAAAAGAGTCCGCTCTGATTTCCTCCTCTCTATGCTGTCAGAAAGACACTCAGAAAGAGATGTTCCTACATGTCACCAGTGAATTCTTCTATCTAATGAGTCATCTGCATCAAGAGGAGGAAAGTCTGGGATCAAGAGAGATTATCCAAATGGAAGCTAATGATGTGAGAAAGACTAAAAGGTGCAGGGAGCAGAAAGTGTTCACACAGAGCTGTTGGCAGTGTTTGTGATGGTGAATTGATAAAACTGATTGATTTTTTTTATGATTAAACAAGTTTTAATGTTAAATATCTTCTGTACCTTTCACACAATGTACAGGCAACTACAAAGATAACAAAGATGATTCATTACAAACAGCGTCACCTACTACACTGAGGATGAGTCCTCACCTTCATCTTTTTATTTTAACCATGCCACCTCACAGCATGGTTTCATTATTGCATATTTCCACTGTGTGGAACATTAATATATTTCAGTCCAACTTCCCGAAGGCAATAAAAGTGAGGTAAGTATTGAGCTCCTGCACTGAGCGTCTGTCACCTGAGCCATGTTTTCCAGCCCCCTCAGGCTCTGCAGAGACTCCGGAGCTCATACTGTACGTTCTGTCTCTGACAGCAGGTAAACACAGAGATCTGGACGTCCTCTGATGCTGAGCTGCGTGAACAGAGTGTCTGAGTGGCATGATTTGTTTGACATGTTCATTTATTTGCAACAGCCAGGATGAGGAAGTTAAAACTATACATCTTTAAATATCACATCCAGAGGTCCAGAGCAGACACAACAGCTGAAACACGCTGCATGTGAGAAAACCTGCTGAAAAGGGAAAAACAGCTGCAAAAAAACAATCACCACATGACGCAAAACAAGGAGCACACAAAAACAAGGAGCTCCAAATCCAGGCCGTAAAACGGAAGAGCTCCAGGCCTGAAGGGGGCACTGTGTGACACAGACAAATTGTTTTTACACTGTACCATGTCGTGTCTTATCTTAACCCATTACCTACTGAGGCTAAAAATGGTCTGGACATGTTTTGTTGTTCCGTCTGTAAAATGGTCTGGTCCTGTGTCTGAGTGCTTTGGCCTTTTTTCCAGTCGTACATAAACTTTGATTTTTAACCATTGGGAAATGATTATTGCTCATGGTATGGCAGAATTGGCAGTTTAAAAGACAAAAAACACCAAAACAACAATGCTGTTTTGGAAGTTTAGTGAGGCAGAACACAGTAACTGAAGGAGACCACAGCTCCACAGCTCCTCAGCTCTCTGTCAGCGTGGGAATGTTCTGGATAAAAATTGGAGGAGTTACAGTAATTTGGCATTTTTGTGATATATATTTTTTTTCTATTCTGCAGGGCTACACCACATCCTTCTGATCACCACAATAAACCATATATCACTAGAAGGCACAAATTCTTAGGTTTGCAATGCGGTCTTAATTTTTTCTAACTGAATGAACAGTGACAGAATTATCATATGATACTCCTGCCAAGGTAACATAGAGCCAG
>NW_027437184.1:38811072-38883572 GCF_033239565.1 Halichoeres trimaculatus
GTCTGCCAGGACGAAGAGACACGATGAGAACTAGAGCCTTATATAGCGGTGTTTTTGTGTGAAAGTAACGCGCTGAAAATTCTCTAAATAAAGCCTGAATGCAGACCTATATCAGAGTTTTTCGGTGGGAGTTCGTTTATTTGTGTTTTTGGTCAAGTAAAATATGGCCCCGTCTGAGTGCAGAGGAAACCAGCAGAGGAGCAGGGAGGGGGTGTTTGGTGCGAGCGCTCTGGGCTTCTGCTGCACAAAAACACTGCTGTAGGGGTAATTTCTGCCCTAAACCTTGTGATAGGACCCAACTTGTTCCATCCTGGAGGATCACTTTAATGCCCTGACAGTGGCAATAAGCTTTAATTTTGTATTTACATTTTGTAAATTTGATTTGCACTAAATATGTGACTTAACTATTACTGTATCACAAGTACTGATTTAGTGTTTGTATGACAGATGTTATGGCACTTTCACAATGCGATTAATTATGATTAATCAGGGAAATCATGCGATTAATTACGATTAAAAGTTTTAATCGCTGCCCAGTCCTACTTCAAATACAATAAAAAATAAAAGTTGTTTCCAATCAAATAGTTAACTGTGTAGAATATCACAATATATCACAATATCATGATTTCGTGATATTATGGTACCGTGACCCGAGTATTGTGATGTGTATCGTATCCTAAGGTTTTTGTCAACACTCAACCCTGGACCTAAGCAGTGTTTTAGTTTGCAGGGAGACCTGAAGAAGCACATTTTGCTGTCAGTGTGACAACATGATCGCTCCTTCAGGAGCTGCACCGTAAACAGCCAGACAACGCAGCGCAGGGGGAAGGAAGTCTTTGCCAAAGTCATTTTTCAGATACTGCTGGCTGAACCAGAGAAACAGAGAAATACAGAGATATTCTGAGAGCAAGAGGTGGAAAGAAAGGTTAGAGGACTGTAAAATGAAGTTAACACTGACAAAGTGAAGTTAACACTGGGGACACTGGGGACAGGGACGTTTAAGACCCTTTCTCCAAACTGCAAGCTAAAGAGACAGCATAAAAAGAGATGCTGTTAGTTTCCTCTTGAACAGATATAATCCCAGACTGCCTATGTGAGGACACGTCTGCTTTTTATGCAGCAGCCTATGGCTGTCTCCTAAATGGTCAAGTCATGATGTCTTTTTTTCATTTATAGGACACAGAGTGTCGGTCAGAGCCTCACACGCCTGACGTCTTCCTTTCATACTCTTATCTTCCCTTTTAAATTCATCTGAAAGTTTTGTTTCAGAGAAGAGTCTCCCTGTTCTCTCTGCCACATTAGAGGAAAATTAAAACAGTTAGTCTCGTCACAGGAAAGCATTTTAACTCCTACTCACACAGACCTGACACCAGGAGAAAGAACATGTCTCCATGTTTGAGAAATGACGAGTTCAGGGGTGAAGTTTTCCTCAAGAAGATGCATGAGTCACCTTGTTCTGAGTTTATGAAGGCTTATTTGAAGCCTATAGTATCATCATCTTATATATTTGAATGCATGCAGGTCTTAGAGGCCTTGTTGTGACCTCAGGAACAGCTTTCTGAAAGTTTCTGGGACAGAGCAGCTCAGCAGTGTCACAGGGTGGGAGCCATCGGCCTCTCCTCTGAAGTTACACAAACAAATCTGACCCACAATCAGCACTATCACCTTTCACACTCCCATCTGGACCACACTGACTCTGCAGCAATGCCCCAGCAGTGCCAGCAGCAGGACACACACACACACACACACACTCACACACACACACACACACACACACACACACACACACACACACACACACACACACACATACCACAGAGGTATCAGGACCTTGACCGCAGAGAAGCGGCAGCAGGGAGGAACGACTGGAGAGGTTTCTCTGTCATTTAGCAACCGACACGACACTGCACCACCTCCGAGCTGCTTTATTTAAACACACACACTCACACACACTCACACACACTCTCACACATTTTGCAGCTGTTTATAAATCCCTCTAAGGACAGAAACACTCATCAACCTTTAGAGATGAACGTTTACAGAGTGAGACGGGGAGTGGGAGGTGTGTGTTTGTGCTCCATCCTTTAAAGTCTGCGCTGACTGAACTTCTCTAAACTTTCTTTATTTCTAATTCCTGGTGGATGCTTCATCTCCTTCTTCTCTGCAAACACTTGTACTTGAAGGAGTTTCCTGGTGGTTGTCATGATCGTTAGACTCAGTTAGTTTTGGGGGTGTCATCAGTAATGAACCCGACTGTGGAGACGTTTTGTCTTTACACTGAACACACTGAGTGTGACAGTGACACACAGCTGAGGGAAAGCTGATCAGCACAGATCTCCTGTCAGACAAACGCAGGAGATTTCTCCCTAAAGCAGGTTGAACACTTGTTGTGTTTCTGCTCTGTGTTAAAGCTCTGTACCAGCTCCTTTTATGGAGTCAGGGATAATGGAAATAATAGTAAGCAGGCGGTGTTGTCCTGTAGACATGGTCTTATCTTTCTACAGGTGGTTCACTCACTTCCAGTGCAGTCTACACGTTGGTGTGTTTCTCTATTCATTCTTCACTAGTGTTGGGCAAATGACTTAAAAGAATAAGTTATAGTTACTTGTTATATTCTCTGAAAAGTAATTAAACTAGTAAAAAAATTACTCCTTCATAAATGTAATTAGTTACCAGGGGAGGTGATTGTTGCATTACTTACAAAAATCACAAAAATGATTTAGTAAGAAAAAGCATTTTTTGAGCAGGATTTGCTTTGGGACATAATGTTCACGTGTCTGTTCTTGACTTGTCCTTCTTTTCCACGTTAATGTAGAGCCTGTAGGCTCACTCCCGTCCTGAAAACTCCAGTTTAAACCCACAGAGCGCTCAGCACTCGCTCAGGTTAAATCTGCAGCTCCTGTCCTGTGTCTGGCTGATCCAGGTCAGAGAGACCTGCCAACTCTCCTGATTTAGGAGGAACTCTCCTGCTTTTTTACCCTGTCTCTGGCTCCAATCTCCACTTGTAATTTCTCCAGATTAAAGCTATGGTGTGCGATTTGGAAGCTTTGTACATCTTAATAAGACCGTTTATAGGGCTGGTATGGTCTTATGGTCCAATCTACATAATATAAAGACCAAAAAGAACAAAAAAAATCCATTCAGTATATCCGCTGCAAAGCTGCAGACTAGTTGATCAATCCGAACCGCGCATGCCATGCTGTAAGGGTTCGTGAGTCCATCCAATCCCCTGTCTCCCTCGCTTCGCACCGTCATGCCCATGGTCCCTCCTTGTTCTTCCCCACAACTACTCTCACGTCAGCTAGCTGCTCAGCTACCGAAGCGTCATGGAGCCAGAGAAGACCGAAACCAGGAAGCTGTTACTGTTACCCTCCACAGTGAAGGGAAGAAAACAAAAAAGTTTCAGGGAAAAGGCTGAAGCAAGGAAGAATTATGAATGATACAGGTGCCAACAAAGACTGAATATTGGAGGAATGTACGACCGGTGGAAAAAGCTGCAGAGGGATTTGCAACTGAAGACTGACGCCGAGACAGCTGAGTTTCCGTTGAACAGGTAATGACTTTGTTTCCCACAGTGGGAGATGTCAGCTGAATAACTCTGGTTAGTCTGAGCCTGTACTGGCTAATGACTGAACGCTGCTGGTCGGAACGGGTCGGCTCTCTCAGTAGATTTTAGCATACGTTAGCCACACATCTTTAGCATTGTAAACTGAGCTGGTGAAGACACGCAGAGAAAGGTAAAGCCTCGCCCACAGTTGGCTCTGCTCTGATCAGCTGGCAGTCGCAACGCCAGACCTGCTACGCCGGATAATTCATGGTTTTGATCGCGCTGGTCCAATTGAAAAAGCTCCCACTGTGTGTTACAAGGAGGATGACTGTCTTGTTTGTTACATTTTCTGCCAGTGTTGTGCCAAGGTAGCTACCCCGCCAGGATTCCTACCCCCTCCACGGCAGACACCGCTCCAGGAGAGCGCCTGCGCTGGGTGACGACTACGGCGGATACAACAACAAAAGCGCGCCTGCACCGCAAAAGTAACTTTGGAGCACGCCTGCACTCTCTAACTATGGCCTCTGACGCATACAAAATTTGGATTTCATGTTTTATCATGTGAATACTGCCAGAATTTCTTGGAACACGGAGGGGAGGGGGTAAGTGAGGCTGTGTTTTTCAAATGTGTCTTATCAGCCAAACTGGGTTTCAGATCGTGGACCATAGCTTTAAGCCCTTATTTCTAAATCTGACCCTGCCATCTCTGATATTTTTAAAGTCAAAACGAGTCAGCTACTTGTGCCTTACATTCAAACCTGGAAAACCTGACTCAAATAAAAGGTTGGCCCCAGACCTGTCTTTACTAAAAGGTGGGCCCCAAACCTGACATAAGCAAAGCTGTGTTAAGTCCAATATTTCCAATACTGCTGTGGTTGATGGTTAGCTTCAAAACTCAGCATCAGAAACAGATGGGTGATGTCATAGAGACTACGTCCATGTATTATACAGTCTATGGCTCAGACTAATCCATAGAATGTGTTTGACTTGGTTATCTGTTACGTGTGCTGTTTAACAAACGTTTTCACAGGGTTTGGAAAAAACATTTTGATGCAGACAGCTGTCGTTCACATGACTTCCTACGCTGAATACATGTTGTCACATTTTTCAGATTCACATTTTACAGTCATGATATTTCTGTATTAAGAAAAAAATATATATATTTTTTTTTTTTCTGTTTATTGCACTTGCAATTTAAGGGCTTTATTAATGTATAGTAAAGGCTTCGAGCAAATCCAAGCAGCAATTTCTTACTGCAAGCAGTCAAGCCATGCAGAAGTGCTAAAAACTGCAGTTCATTAAGTGTCCACTTGGGGCTGGCCGCAGAGACACAAATCACATACACACCCCTTCAAAAAAGCTGATCTATTTCAATAAAACATGTGAATGACTTTCATGCTGTCACTCCTAAGTAGCCTCTGTCTGGTGTGAGTACAAACCCATAAATCAGTCAGGTTTCATTTGTTTTTACCTTCGTACACACCTAGGCCCACATCCATGAGTCAAAGCTAATGTGACGGTAGAAAAAGAGCAGCAAAACTGATTAAAAACACCTTTTCAGATGTCATCAGGATCTGAATACTATATTATACATTTCCTTCCTCTGTCTCACCCAGGGAGAAAAAAGTTGTCTCAGAGAGAAAAGCTGGTTTTGTTTGTGCTTTCCAGACTTTTGGCTCAGGTTAGTGAAAGGTGTCACTGCCAAACAAGCTGCAGGGCCAAAAACAAAAAACAAAAAAAACTGCAACTGAAACATTTGGCATCAAAGCAGTTCTTGTTAGAGAGTGATGAAAGAAAAGCAAGCATCCAAGAGACTCAGTGTGAACAAACTTTCATTTTCACAGTTTGCTTTAACTTTGCATTTCAGAATAAGAGCGGCTCAAAGTTTCCCTAAGCTGAGACTTTCCTTTTTATTGTGTTTTATTAAAGCCGTGGAAAAACTGCTGAGTCACTTTTTTTTTCTCAAATTTCACTAATTTACACATGTGAAAATTAGTTTGATGAGCCGATATCTTTAAGAAGTGGTGGCATTTTCAGTTGTCCCTGTATCTTAAAGGCACTTTCAGACTCAATCCATGAGAGGCTTCATAGCTGGACTCTTTATTGAAGAAATACTGAAATGTGTCCAAGCAGGCCCTCGTTGAATGGGGAAAAATAAAACAGCAGGTTTATCTCAATATCACTGGAGAAAAAAATAAATCAAATATATTTCTCATCAGAAATGTGTTTATAAAATATCTGTTTCTATCTGTAACAGTGTTTGGTGACCTGGGAAAAAAGCTTTTTCTCAGACGCTAAAATGGCAAATTATCCACATCAGGCTTTGTAGACTGTTAGACCGACTGCCTACATGCACACCACCCAATCCCCCTTAAAATAAGTCACTGTGTTTTAGTCAGACAATGTTAAACACTAATATTTACACAATACTCAGCGTTAGTTTTTGAATAGGAGACTGATTTTTTATCTTGAGCGATGTCACCCTGGAAGCTTTAGCACAGTCTGTCCGAAAAACACATCCAGTGAAGTAATCTGCTGATTTGATGATGAATAAATGTAATTAGATATTATGTATTTGAAGTGGGGTTTGTCCATAAGGCTCTCCTCTAGTTATACATGAACATGTTTCCACTCATCACACCTCTTAATGTTTGCTAGAGGGTTTTTTTGTTTGTTTGTTTTCAACTTTACTTTCTTCATCTGTGGTTTTCTTTGTTATGAAGTTATTTTCTTTTTAAGTTAATGTTTCACCTGTTTTCACTGTATGAATTTCCTGTTTTATAAGATACTATCTCATAAAAACAGATATCTTAAAAGGAAAGGAAATCCTGAAAATCTTAAAGCGTCATCTCGATGAAGAAACATGTAACAGTTAACTAAACCACATTAAAAAGCCTACCTCACCTGTACTGACCTCTGATTGGCACGAGCAAAACATGCAATAACGAGTCATGCAGCGGAGCATCATGGGAAAGTATCTCATTGACCAGGAAATTCCAAAATAAATAAATTCCTGCTTTTACGAGATAGTTATCTCGTAAAAACAGGAGTTTTTGTTGTTTCTTTTTTTTTCAAGTGAAAGCAACACAGCACTGTAACTTTGTCAGTATTTTTATAATTTGTATATTTTATGTTTAGCCCATGTTAATATATTTGGATTTGCCCTTAAGATCTCTCATTTATCCTATGTTCATGTTGTTTCTCTGAAATGTATCAGGCTTCATACAGGACCTTGAGAGTGACATTTCGTGCTGCTTATGTGTAAAAGTGTGTTAGTGTGAAAACGAAGCTCCTTGAATCTTGAATCTGATGAATAGTGTACAGTAACCCATCCATCCATCCATCCATCCATCCATCCATCCATCCATCCATTTTTTTGAAGCCCATATCCTGTTCAGGGTCGCTGTCATTGGGCGAGAGGCGAGGTACACCCTGGACTGACACAGAGACTAACAACCATTCACGCACACACTCACACCTACAGACAATCTAGAGTGACCAATTAGCCTGATGAGCATGTTTTTGGACTGTGGGAGGAAGCCAGAGTACCCTGAGAGAACCAACACATGCTGTGAAGATGCAAACTCCACACAGAAAGGCCCACCGGCCAAGCTGGGAATCGAACCAGTGACCTTCTAGAGGAAAAAAAACAATCATGGTTTAGGACTTTAGAGCAGCACCTGGGGAAGCTAATCAGTTTTCAAGATGGGCTCTGATAGCACCCCCCCCCCAGCCAG
Source organism: Halichoeres trimaculatus (assembly GCF_033239565.1). Classification (NCBI taxonomy): domain Eukaryota; kingdom Metazoa; phylum Chordata; class Actinopteri; order Labriformes; family Labridae; genus Halichoeres; species Halichoeres trimaculatus. Next base: position 38,818,357 of record NW_027437184.1, read on the forward strand.
CCCCTGCCTGGGCCCCTCCCTGCTCCTGTGTCAGATAAAACCAGCAGAACCTGCTGACTTGTGACTGGATCTGGTCTAAAGTGATCCCATCTGTCTTTTCAATTGGACACAAGCGATGCAGCAGACAGCTGACAAAGTCAAGTAGCATATCTGTCTGTCTCCTCCAACGGTCTCCATGATACTCCTGAGTCCCATGTCTTCTGCATACTAACTACTGTCTGTGTGTCTGTCTGAGACCAGCACACGCTAAGAGTTTCCTCCAAACACTGAGGAGAGGTGAGAGGAGCAGGATGGCACACACACAGCCACGGTAAACATCCCTCCTCTCTGCGTTTCTCCTCTTTCTCTGAGTGTGTGGAACAATAATATCTCTGAGAGAGCAAACCTCTTATCCAGGCTCATATCCCAACATGCTAATTACCCCACACACAGTTTGAGTTCATTTATTATGCATGAAATAATCTAATATGATGACTGTGATAATTATGCGCACATAGATAAGATAAAAGAGTAGTAACCAATTATGGCGCTGGAGTTGGGAAAAGTAATTATTCTTTGTAGTGGAAAAAAGTCTGGGTACGAAAAAAAAAATCTTTTTTCTTTTTATTCAGTTCACAGCGCTGCAATTAACATGTGGTAGCATGTCTGCACGACCTGATAATGTTTAAGGGATATTTCTTGATTAAGCACACGGCAGAGCCGCTCAGTAACGTATGAACCCTCCATGAGAGCAGCTTCTCAACCCAGCACACGTCTGTTGGGATAATTGTGCACACACACGTTTGCATCCAGAGCTGAAAGACAGCAGCTAATCAGAGGGAAACCAGAGGAAAAAACGATGCAGTGTTTCTTAAGAGACACGCACTCACAAATCAGACACACACACGAGCAGAGTCATTAAATATTACCACTTCTAAAATCAGAGCTGACGTGTGGTTAAACTCACAGCGCTGTGCAAACACGCAGAACGCAGCACCAGCTTCCTCTGACACACCGTCAGCTCGCAACCACAAGATGACGGGAAACAGCAGCAACCTCCAGACTCGCTGCCACCGATTTGGCTCAAATTGATCCATAAATCAGAGTTTAATGTGACAAGGGGAAGAGAGTTAAAGAGGATTAATGCGTCTGCAGACGTGTTTCAGGCAGCAGAGGGGAGAAATGTTTGGAGATGTAAATTTGTTGACTGAGTGAGTGGAGGAAGAGGAAACATGGTTCTCAGAGAGGAAGGTTTGTCCTCGCTGAAGAGACGTTATCTGGAGGAGGATTGTCTGACTGACCCCTAATTAAAAGCACATTTATCTGACTCAGGAGGCGAGGCGTCGCCTTCGCACTCCTCCAAAACCTCCGTCACACATTACTGTAGCTGAGTCATGATTACTGCAGAGCTGAGGCTTCAGGCCAAACATGAAACTCTCCGAGCAGAACACAAATCTCTCTCAAACAATGAAATATCACGTATCAGAAAGCAGACGCCAAGTTCTCCGACTCACACCAAACATCAGCTCGAGCAACGAGTTCTGGAAGGGAAATCTTCATGGAGGTGTCACTTTTATTATTTTCACCATTTTCATCTTTTCTAACAAAGAGACGGCGTCAGACAACATCTTCCTGAGCTCTGTGTCTGTCAATCAAACCACCTGTGACCAAAGTCAAAATGCTCTGAAGGTTATAAAGAAACTAAAGAGCGGAGGAACGGACAGGAAGAGAAAGAGGACTGTCAGTGCTTCAGCCATGTTTCATACAGACCACTGAGGACTGAGAGACCAGTGTCTGTGCAGAAACACACAGAGCTCATCAGACTCAGACACGTCACAGCATCATTACAGCAAGTACAGAGAAAATCACCCAGTGTCTCTTTAAAAAAGAAAGATTCCACCAAAACTCAGACAGTGCTTCAGACAATACACCAAGAAAAAAAGGTTGACTTTAAAAAAGAGGAGAAATTAAAAAAAAGGAGAACGAGAATAACAAAGAAAAAAAGAACAATTGAAAGAAAGAGACAGAAAGTTAGGAAGACAAATAAAAAAAATAACTAAAGAAAAATAAATTAAGAGAGAGCACGGAAAAGAAAAGGAAAGAAAGAAAAGGCAGAAAAGAAAACTAAAATAAAGAAATAAAGAAAGAAATGGACCAAGGGAACGTGTGTGTGTGTGTGTGTGGGGGGGGGGGGGGGGGGGGCAAAGCAATCAACAAACAAACAAGAAGAGAGTGATAAGAACAAAAGAGAAGAAGAGAGAAGGCAAAACAACCAAACAATGAGAGAGAGAAAGAATGAAAGACAACAACAAAAATAAAGAAAACCAACAATAGTAAAAAAAAGATAGTAAAACAGAAAAAGAAAGAAAGAGACTTATGAAACAAATTAAAGAGGAAACTAAAAACAAACTTAAGAAAGAAAGAAAGGAAGAAAGAAAGGAAGAAAGAAAATGATTGTAGAATATGGTTTGACTGTTTTAATAATGAGACCTGTGTGAAGTTAACTCCAGCTCACGCAAAGTTTTCAGGAAAATAGTCTGTTAAATTTTTGTTGCGTTTGTGCTTTGTGTTTTGTTTGTGTTTCCTTTTTGTTTTGTTTGTGTTTCCTTTTTGTTTTGTTTGTGTTTCCTTTTTGTTTTGTTTGTGTTTCCTTTGTGTTTTGTTTGTTTCCTTTTTGTTTTGTTTGTGTTTCCTTTTTGTTTTGTTTGTGCTTAGTTTGTGTTTCTTTTTTGTTTTATTGGAATTTGTTTGTGTTTCTTTTGTCTTTTGTTTGTGTTTCTTTTGTGTATCTTTCATGTTTTGTTTGTGTTCCGTTTGTGTTTATTTCATGTTTTGTTTGTGTTTTGTTTGTGTTTTGTTTGTGTTTCTTTTGTGTTTCTTTCATGTTTTGTTTGTGTTTCGTTTGTATTTTGTTCGTGTTTCTTTTGTGTTTTGTTTGTGTTTCGTTTGTGTTTTGTTTGTGTTTCCTTTTTGTTTTGTTTGTGTTTCGTTTGGGTTTTGTTTGTGTTTCCTTTTTGTTTTGTTTGTGCTTTGATTTTGTTTTTTTTGTGTTTTGTTTGTGTTTCTTTTAAGTTTATTTTGTATTTCTTTTGTCTTTTGTCTTTTGTTTGTGCTTTGTGTTTTGTTTGTTTCTTTTTGTTTTGTCTGTGTTTCTTTTGTGTTTTGTTTGTGTTTCGTTTGTTTCTTTTGTGTTTTGTTTGTGTTTCCTTTTTGTTTTGTTTGTGCTTGTTTTTTTGTTTGTGTTTTGTTTATGCCATAAAGACTTTTGTTTGCGCTGCTACAGTTTTCAAGTTATTAACACTTTAATTTCTGGTGATGACATCATCCAGCCCCCACTTGCTTCAAATTGCGACAAAACATTAGCCTTAATTTGTGCTTTGTTTGTGCCATAAAGTCTCAAATTAAGTGTGTAATAACTGAAAAACTGTAGCAGCACAATGAAAGTTGTTACGGCCCAATCCAGCACAAATGTAACACAGGTGAAACAGACTTTTTCCCTGAAACTTTACGTTGGGTGGAGAGCTGGCTTTACGCTGGTTATAATGAGCTCAGAGCAGATTGAGGACGTCAGCGGGATGCAGCAGTTTATCAGGAGTCTGAATCATTCAGGGCTACGACCATAAAAACACATTCAGTTACAGTCACAAACTTCAACATGTCATAAATCCATTCAGAGTATTTGTTTTTACTATCAGCATAATTATGGTGGTCATGGAGCTCTCTGTGATTGTGAACAAATGTAGTCATGTGACGATGTTCCTTCATGATTTCTGAACGTGTCTGATGGTGGGATGGATGCAGAAAATATTCACTCTCCACCCATGATGATGCTTTTTTAAAACCTGTCCCTTTACTTGTTTTTTTATTTGCCACATGTGTTTTTCAGGAAGACCAGATCCAGACTTGGACCCTGGACAGAGTTCAGAGCCTGAGTCCTGTCTGTGGTTGTTGAGAGGTGAGACAGGCCTGCTGGTTTCTTCTGCTGTGGTGAAGTCAGAGAAGAAGAAACAACAGGTGTTTTATCTGGTGACAGATTTACTGCCTTTACTGTGCTTCACTTTCCTTAAACCAGATCTGAAGGAACATAAAGAGCTGGAACTGCGATGAGGAGTGATGTTTACTGAAGCAGAACTAAGGACGGATGAATGTGTTACATTACAAGACTGCCAGAACATTTCTGACGGTCTTAGTGTGATCAGAGTCCAGCACAGGGTCACATGTAAACTATAGAAAATCACAGCTTTGACTGATTCATGCTTTTCCCGGTTCTTTGTTTTTCTTTGTTTTTCCTAAACACCAGACCTTGAGCGAGAATACCACAATATTTTTTTTGAATTTCTATTAGTTCATTATGAGTGCAGGCTTTGGATATTTGATAGTTTGAAGAACACTTTTGCACTGAAATCATTTGATTTGACTGGTTTTCAAAGAGGCTGAAATTGATATGGATGCTTTTTGATAACCTACAAAAGCAGATCCTGCCTGGCTCTGTTTGGCTAAGGAGCTGAGGAAGGAGCTTTTCTTAACACTTCCATAAGGAAATATTCATTTACATTTCATTAGTTTTTTTTATTTGACATATATCTAAGACAGGCTGAGGCGTTCCAACAAAGCCACCAACAACACGTGATTCAAAAAGTATGTCATCATGTCCTGTATGACAAAACAGAAAATCATCGGTCGAAGCTTCTACAGCCTGATGCATCTTCCTCCAACACACTCGAAGAAATGACTTCAGGAGGACATTTCAAGGGTTTCACCTTGAATGAGGGTTTATGACAATATTTTATTGTGTTATTGCTTCAAGGAAAGAAAACAATAAGCACTTGTATTTTTTGCATTGCATTATGGGAACAAGGAGGTAAACTTCACAGTGTAACAGTTAAAAAAATCATTTCAATTGTAAAATCCTGTTTTGTTTAAAAAATAAAATAAAATAAAATAAAAAAAAGCACTGTCAAAAAATGTCACTGTAAAAAAAATGCACAGACTGGCTGTAACTAGCAACGTACACATGGACCCAAATATTCCATTAGCATTTGGTTTATTTCCATAGATTTCTGAAAAGTCATTCAGAAAGATTCCATCCTGAAAGACGAAAAACTCCTCATGTAACCGTGGCGAGTGCTCCACATGGCACTGACCAGGCACCCAATGATTTTGACAGTGTGTTGGCCAATGTCATTCATTCATTTATTTAACCGCATGTCCTGTTTAGGGTTACCGGTCGCTGGAGCCTATCCCAGCTGTCATTGGGCGAGAGGCGAGGTACACTCTGGACTGGGCGCCAGCCAATCACAGGGCTGACACAGGGAGACAACCATTCACCCACACACTCACACCTACAGACAATTTAGAGTGATCAATTAACCTGGTGAGCATGTTTTTGGACTGTGGGAGGAAGCTGGAGTACCAGGAGAGAACCCACGCATGTACGGGGAGAACATGCAGACTCCACACAGAAAGGCCCACCGGCCAAGCTGGGAATCAAACCAGTGACCTTCTTGCTGCATTACGCCACTGTGCAGCCAGTGTTGGCCAATATATGAAATAAAGTTCAAAAAGATAAATTGAGTTTTGTTTTCTTTTTTTTACAGTTAACTTTTAAAAACCATGACTGGGCAGTAGTTTAATTGGAGCACACACAGGCTGTCTGTGCTTTGTAAAGCACAGACAGCCGGTGCATGCTATGTGGAGTACAGCCAGACAATGCGTGCCATGTAGAATACAGACAGCCAGCAGATGCCAGTGAGCACAGCCAGCTGGTCCATGTCAATGTGGAGCACAGCCTGTGCCCCCGTGCAACATCTCAACATACAGCAGGGTCTCATAGCTACAGATTTTTTTTGCAGTGCACCTTTAGTTGTTTTCTGAACAGAGACCAGCTCACTCCCAGGAATCCTCCTGCAGCAGAGTCCAGCCTGCACGAGCAGAGGACGAAAAACTTGACTCTATCTATGTTACAATGGACACAGAGAGCAAAGACGGAAGCGTCCAGTATTTTCAAAAGAATGAATCACTTAAAAAAGAGAAAAGAAGTTAAGAATAGTCTACCAAAAGAGGACGTAATGATTTGACCTGCAGGCAAACAGACAGACAGACAGAGCAGTGCAGCCCACCTGAGCATACAGAGAGCAGAGAGGAGTGAGACACTGACATCTGTTTGACAGTGAGTGACACACCTGACTGAAAAAAGCCCAAACAAGATCATTGAAGCTTTAAGATGTGTCTGTCACCGACAGCTCCTCAGAGCAGCTTTAATGTTTAAATGTTCAAATGTTAGGGAGGAATCGGCCCTGAACTTTCTGGGTGTTTAGCCTGTCAGCGTGTAAACACGTGAACATGGGTGTGGTTTCCCTCAGGCTCTTCCCTGACATTAACTCAGATACACATTGTTATGTATTGACACACACAGAGGGTGTTCGGTAAGCTGATGTCTTATGTATGAGCTGGTTCTGGTTAACATGGTCAGCCTGGTGTTATGCTGAGTGTGTGTGTTTCTGACACACTGTGTCTTAAAGCCAACCGTTGGACTTCAGGGGAACATAAGCCTCTGTGTTTCAGTGTCAGAGACATTCAGATCCTCTGGGCTCTGATGGGACTTTATATGACCTAACAGCACCGACACATCCAGAATGCTGCAGGCCTTAATGAAATATCATCCAGGAATAAAACAGTGTGGTCTTCTTTAATATTTTAAGAGCGACAAGTCCTCGGAAACGCCGTAAAGGATGCAGCCTTCCCCTGCAAATAAAAAGCTCTTCAGCTGAAGCCTTGGCTGTCATAAAATCATGGCACTTTTATAGCCAGGGACAGAACTACATAAAAAAAGTCATTTGCAGATAATGAGAGCGATCGCTAAAATGCATTAGGGCAAATTATTCTGTCCTTGGCACAGCACAAGGCTTTCACTAAAGTGTGTTGATAAGCTGCTGTTTCAGCCGAGAGCCCGCGCACTAACAAGTGTTTCATCAGGCGTCTGCGAAGAACACTCCACATTAACTGCAAGGTATACAAATGGATGTGGAGAGAAAGCAGCTTTTGTTGAAGTCGAATGTCAAAATAAAGGAGCAGCTATAGACGGAGGGAAAATGTTGTCCTTCAGATCAATGGCGTCCTGGAGAGCAGGGGGCTGAAACATTCAGATGAGACGTGAGTGGCAGAGAGAGCAACACTTGAATAATATCTGTGGAGAGGATTCTGAAAAATGGAGCCGTGCTTCAGTAAACAGCCTTTTGGAGGTCACAACTTTAGAGCTGTTGAATTTCTTTTTCAAAGAGCAGCAGACTTCAATATGCTGCTCAGCCAATAATCAAAGTGAGGTGAGTTCAGAAGGCCGTCTCCCAACACTCCACAGACGGGAAGTTTCTCTCCTCTCTGCCACTTTTCAACGTGTCGTCTGTGTGGCTGAATTATCTCTGTACAGCTGCTAGTTTCTCTAAGACTGACCAAAACCATCGGGGGGGGGATTCAGAAAGTCCTCAGAGCTTCTGTCGATGTGGAGACAGAGCTCAGAGCGACTGTACGAGAGGTCAGGGCACAGACAGAGAGATGAAGATTCAAGAGGTGGAGATTTTTCTTTCTTCATGTTGAGAATGGTCTGAATTCACAGAGTGTTATAATAGCAGAGTGAAAGTGAAAATATCCAGGCTGTAAAAAGTCACCGTGGAAAAATACTAAAATCCCAGAAAGGAGCTCATCTCATGTCTGAGTCCTGGAGCAGGTTGATGTGAAAAATAAAAACTTCTTGTTTTGAAGAAAAAGCTGGTATTAAAAAAAACAATTGGCGGAGGATATAGACAGCTGTGTTCAAATGTAAAATAATGTCAGAAAAATCAACAATCAAGAGAAGAATTCTTCAAAAACCGTCATGAAGGAGTTTTAGCAGGGGTGAGTCGTGAGTTTTAAAGATTTGATTTATTGATTTATAACAAAGAATCAAATAGCTTATGTGACTGTTATCACATCTTTAAAAAAAAGCTTTTGTAATGCTTTTACCAGACCCTGGTTATTATACGACACATCCTCCAGAGAGTGGCTGTGAGCGGCATTTACAACAATAAAACATAAAATCATAGGAAGATAGAAATCCAGGAGAGAGTACGAGAGCCAGTCAGGGATAAAAACAACTACAGGCTGTCCATGAAGTCTCAGTTTTAAAAATGTATTACAAAGTCGATCAATCAGATATTTTCATCAGATTTGTTTTGTGTCATTATCAAAGTTTTTAATCACATTGCATTTGTGTATTTCAGATTTCCTTTTGATGAGAGAGCAACTGTTAAATAAACTCCTGAAAATTGTCTTCTCCTGAAGAAAAGGCTGGATATGTTTCATGATTCACAGAAACCAAACCAGAAACCCAGACTCAGAGAAACTCCAGAACTAAGTATGGGAGAGATCCAACATCACGTCAGTCAATTTGTGCACGGCACAAGAAATGTAAGGAGACAGGGACCGAGCTGGATAAAGGGAGGAGTGGACAGTCAAGAACATGAGGAAAACATGGATCGTTGAGATAAGCCTCTCAGTGTTCTCCTGTAAAATTAATTTAAAAAAAAAATAACTTCATTATCTAACCCTCATTTTGTAAAGACTGCCATGTTTCTGTTCATTTGCTGTGGTAACATTTTTATAAATTGTGAATAGTCATTATGGACACCCTAAAAGCCAACGAGAGGTTAACCTTCTGAAATATGAAAGCCCGTCAGGATTTTTCCACAAGTGTTTTTTTTTCTTCTTAGGGCATAAAAAGTGTTGTTTTTTTCCCAAAACATTTGAATTTTTTTTCATAAAGTCACAGACGTGTCCACTCCAGTGGATTACACACACCAGCATTCAACATCAAACCCTCTGAACTTCATGTTAAAGTGAATGACATTTTTTTTATTTTTTTTTATTTTTTTTTATTTTTCTGCTTTGAAAAACATTTCAACATATTTTCACACATTTTAACTTTGTTTTGTGAATACACTTGATGCTGCATGTCCACTTCAGAAGACACATGGTTACTAACAGTTTACTAGTAAAAAAAAATGTTAAGAAATATCAGAATAATACTTTTACTAAGATGTCACTGTGTATTTATCATATTTGTAGGATATGCCAGCAGGGGTCCAGTGTGGCTGACTGGCTTTTATCTTGGAGTCAGAGAAAATGTTCTTGCAGTTACACGGACTGACCACTGAATGAAGCTCAAAGGAATATGGCAGCAGAGAGCCCTCCAGAGGTTGATTTGCAGTTCCCCCACAGAGACCATAGCATTTAGGAGAAAGTTATTTTTATAGATGAGCTGTTCACTGCAGGTATCAGGGTATCGGGGTGTGGGTATCAATAACCAGCTGCTGTGAAGAATCAAGTAGAAATGGTTCGATCCATTAACATGCGTAGCCATTTTTTGCAGATCTTTCATTCATATTTTGCACAATTTTAAATTCTGTCTGCACTCTCCACTGCCTTCAGCTGCCCTACTTTTGGACCTTTTGTATATTTGTATTCGTTATCTTTATCTCTTGTCTGTTATCTTTTGTTTTTTTAACTGTGCACCTGACAAAAAACTCTCTGAGACTTTACGCCAACGTCATGTGACATGCCACCAAGAGATCATCAACTGTCTTCTGTATTGGAAGTAGCATATTGTGTTATGGTGCATACTCTGAGCACATTTGTTATGAAATATTAATTTATTGTGCAAAATAAGGAAATGTATACTTGAAAATGTATATTTATTTAATGACAACTGATTTCAAACAAAAAAAAAATCCAAAGCTAGATGATGCTGCTCCTGAGGAAATCACAACATTACCCACAACCAGGGCAATGTCTCAATTTCATAATTAACAGTCAGTAAATAAAACCTCTGTTCACAGGGAACATATAAGAACTGTAGCTGTTCAGCAGTTCAGCCCAAACTGAATAAAACGGTTTACTTTAGTAAATGGTAAATGTTCCTTAATGAGTCAGCTACATGTTCCTTACAGACTCCTGCTGTTTAACTTCAAACAGGAGCCAAATATGGGACCACTCAGTCTGAAATGTGCAAACAAAATCAGCAAAATTAAAAAAAAACAGAATTAAATAAAAAAAAAAAAAAAACATCTGCAGCTTCAGCCCATTATTTCATCAGTGGGATTTGGTGTATTTGCCAATATCTGATATTTAATTTTTTAAGCCAATATCAGCTGATAATATGCCAATAATACTGTGCATCCCTACTTATAAACTTAATAAAACGTCACTGACACAAAAAGCCAACTTTTTGTACATAGTAAATTTGCAGAAGAAAATGACAAGAGGAGTTGATAAAGCGTTGAAAAATTAAAATCTTATTCAGTACTCATCTCTAGTTCAGTGCAAACATCGTGAGGTCAAACAAAAATATCTCGATCAAATCCATACGTACAACTTTGCAAGTCTTTTAATGACTCTCTCTTTTTTGTGTCTGCAGGAAGGCCATTAATCTGTGAATAGTTAGCCGTGACTCTTGAACAGAGATGCTGGTTAAACGCCCATCCCTAAATCTGTAGTCCTCACAGAGGAAAATCGAGCTCCGTCTCTTTGGGTTAATTTTCTTCTCCTGCAGCGTGCCGTCTCTTTTCTCAAACAACCAAAGTTAAAGTCAGTCTCCCTCCTTTCCTCCACATTTTTACTTCTGCATTGAATGTTTTTACCCCATCCAACAGCTCTGCACTTCAGTAGGACCACTGCAGGATGACCTGGAGGTTATGTTAAAGCAAACAGCTCAATATAACAAGCCATGCTAAAAGCTACAAACAAACATGTTGATTTGGCAGCAGAAAGCTCCAGTAAGAGCCCAAAGTATTAAAGCAGAGTGTTGAGTTTCTGCTCTGAAGAAGCTACTCTGACATTTCACTGATTTCCAGTTTTTAAGAGAATTAGGCAGGAATACATCTCCCCCAGCAGAGACAACATTTTGGCCTGTGCGTTTATTCCTTTTTGAGGGAAGCATAAATCTGCAGCCACACAGAGCTTGCTGGGATTTTCTCTGCTGTGATCTGCTGCTGAATTCAAATCAAATAGTCTGAACCTCACCCAGCTCAGCTGTTACCACGACGTGCAAATATAATAAATTCAGGATTTACTGGCAGGCTTCATATTTCTCCGTATGCGGCCCCGCTCATTTATTGGGATTATCTACATTCCAGCAGAGATAAGAAGCACGGCCACAATGAGGTTCATGCTCTTGTTAAAGGTCTTTAAATGAAGAATATATAATAAGCTGTTGCTAATTTGATTTTGGGCTTGATCCTTGAATAATAAACTCTGAAGTTTAAAAATAACACACTCTAATTGTTTTTTTACTGCCAAAATAAGCACATCAAACCGTGTTCATGCAAACAGTATTCACACAGGAGACGGAGCAGAGAGGAGGCAGCCTTTGAATTCTCCCCCACAGTAAACAGCGTATCTGTGCGTGCATCCTGCTGCTGGAGAACCTTCAGCTTTGTTGGAGTCCTGCTCTCTATGCCATGACTTCGACTCGCTTTATGGAATGTGTCCCTGCTGGGTTTTCATTTCCTCTGTCTGAAAGAGGGAATGCAATCACAGTACTGATGCTAAAATCATTACCTAATGACTGCAGCCTTTGTGTGTGACTTCTTCCATGCTGCGCTCACTCTTCAAGCACACATCACATTTTATCGTCTGGAGAAAAGCTTTTCTAAAGTTTGTTTGAAGAGTGTCTGCCGGGCCAATTGAATCAGAGGTGCTGGGGCTGATCAATCACTGAATCACACGAGGACCACAAATATTGACTTCTCTTTCATGTGTGCTCTTTTTTTCTACAGAGCGTGTTTGGATGACATACTGAGGGCTGCGTCTGTTTAATGGGCCTTTAATAGACGGATCAGTATCAGTGTGAGTGAGTTTTTACATGTGGACTAACAGAAACAATGCAGAGAAATGGCTGCATCACGTGCTCCTGTTTCCTGTGTTAGAAAGTTGACTGAGTGACTGGGATTGATCACAAACTGTAAGTTATAACATGGAAACAACACACAGTAAAAGCTGTGTGTCGCTGCAATATAATAGCATCAGGAGAGGCCAGTAGTTTCCTGTTATTTCACAGTGCATATACTGTCATTTATTTTACAGAAATACACTGTTTATCCAATTGTGCATTCAGAATATGAATATGAAATAACAGTAAAATACTGGCAACCCTGCTTTTAGCTATATTTTACAGCAGAGTCATTTTTGTTGCGGCAGAGGTTTGTAACTGAGTGAGGAGGGAAGACAGTGGATTGAAAACCCTACATTATGTTGTTGCTCAACAGGCTGTCTGTGCTCCACATGGCATTGACCGGCTGACAGTCCTACCCCTAACCTGTCGACCCATCTCATTTATCAACATAACACATTAAACACACTGTTAAATCAATGGGTACATGGTCCGTGCATGTGGAGCACAGACAGCCATTCTGTGCCATGTGCCTTGCCATGCAAGGTTAGCTGTGCAGAGCATGCACACTCAGCATCATGTGCAGTGCTGTCAAACCTCTCTCTGAACACTGAAATATGTTTAAGCAAAGTTATTTGTTGAACAAATCTGCCATCTCAGGGCAATATTAGTCACATCTGTGCAGAAAACTTTTCACCCAAAATATTCAAGGTGCTCGTTTTCTTTTAAACAATCTGCTAATGTGGCATCATCAGATGGATCCCTGTGAGCCCAGAGTACGAGATGAGGAAACATAACATTTCACTTTTACAGTTACAGCATGAAACCACGTTGTCTTCATTTATTATGTAATGAGAAATACTGAATGAATTAAATTTACACTGAAAAATCCTGATGATGCTGTTAATGTATGTTTGAAAATAGAGCACAGATTTTGTCAGCAGTGTAAACACATGAGGGCTACCACTAAAAATGATCTTTAGTGTTGATTAACACTTAGATTGTGATATGTCTGGGTTCTTTTTTTAAATCCACAACTGAATATTTTTAATTTATTATCACAAGAGTATAAATTATTTGCATCCAAGGAGCTGAAACTTGGACATTTTGTCTGTTTCACTTTTAAATCTACAAAGAGCAGCTGGAGATTTCTGAACATTCGGCCACTTCTGGTATAGATCCATCATTTTTCCCCGGCAGCTCCTTCCACTCTGTCTCCAGCAGCACTTTCAGCCTCAGTCTCTACATCACATTCGTATGCTGGCCGTGTTTTCATGACATCTTCATGTCCTTCCGGAAACAAAGCTCCGTGATGTTGACAGTATGGAGGATCATTAAATTTGCCTGCTGCTCCTCTTGGAGCTTAAATCAAGCCAATCCATCTCTCTCTGACCCGGCTCCCTGGTGGCTTACTTACAGCCATGCCAACGCAGCACTGGCTGAGGAATGAGCATGGGTAAGCATGCACGGGCTGTCCTTAAGCCCAGCCGTCTGACGGCATAAACAGGCCTCTGCCTTCTCTTGAGAGAAAGAGGGATCAACCGGGCTTAATGGGCATGACCTGTGAGGGCCCAGACAGGGCAAAACATGCAACACAACACAACTGTCTCCAGGAACGCCGTACTATTGAACACAGGAAAACTAGCACACATCACATCACCCACAGGCCCGGAACAGGACCTGGATGCACTCCGCTGAGGATACCCGGCAAACTAAGGCCTTATGAATAATTCTGATCATCCTCTCTCTTTTTCCTGCCTGACTTAAGACAGTGAGGCCTCCAAGAGACAAATTAGACTTCTCTGAATTCTGATTGTCACTGTCTGACAAACATAAAAAATGCCCATTAGTCGATCGAGACGTCTGAAAACAAGTCTTGGTGTCTCTGGCACCATGCAGGGCGGAATTAGAGGCAAAGAAATGACAAGACATTTGCTCCTTTTTAATTTCCTCAATTGCTTTATGGCCATACATAAATGCTGAAATTGGTTTGAAACATATGCTCTCCTCGCTCTGTTTACTCCCTTCATTTAGTGTGACTGAATCACTTTGTTAGTGCTTGTGCCCCCAAAAGCTGCAGGAACGCACAGCATCGCACCTCATCATGTCATTTACCCATATAGTAGGAATGAGAATATGCAAATAGTGTTGCAGCAGCAAATACGCCCCAGGCTGCTTGTCCAATGACACAAATCATCAATTAAGATCTCAGCGGGAATCAGGGGATAAACTAAATTGGCATTATTTCTATCCGACAAAGTGAAGATGCAGTGTGGGGAGCATTAGCACAAAGAGCAAACATCGCTGAGTGTGATTGGTGGTACAGTTCCACTCTCAGTTTGTGTCTTTGGAAATGTGTTCCCGCCTGAATTTTCCACTTTGAGACGCACAAAAGCCTCCCAAACGCTTGGGTTGTCTAAAAGTAACAGAGCTTCTTTAGGCGGCGACTGGCAGCAGCAGCGACAACAGTGTCTTTCAGAGCATTTACTCGCACAGTTTAACTCCTCGTGGGGGTTTACGCTCCACACTCTGCACCTGCCCGATGTGTCTGACGGAGGGAGCTAAAGTGGTCTAAATCGCCATTGTGATTTCTCAGGGAAGCAGATGATTAGTAAACAAATGGTTCAGGCATATTTAATTCAGCTAATGTACTCCCAGTGCTCTGTGCAGTCTGTGCTGTGATGGGCCTTTTCACCACGGCTTAACCGCAAATACACTCCATGAGCTGGTCCTATATCCTTCTGCATGAACTCCACGTCGTCTCCTCTTTTTCCCCCCAGAGTCATTTCAGTGTTTCTGTGTAAGCACTAGGCTTGAATTTGAGAAGTGAGGGGCAAATAACAAAGCTGTGAATACAGAGTCAACACGGTTTAATTCACTGCTACCAAAACACGACAAATCACTGCCATCACTAGCTTTTCAAACAGGCCGCTGTGGTCCAGACACGCACGGCAGCCTGTCAAACATCACCTGTGAGTGAAACAGTTATTGGAGCAAGAGTGGAATAAAGTCGTCATGTGAAACAGAGAGCTGAGAGTGAGTGAGTGAGTGGCACACAAAGAAGACCAGTGTTCAGTCTGAGGTCTGAGCAGGGAGGGCTGAGAGTAAACATTAGACCTCACTGACATGCAGACTGTTTGGTGGGATTAATCACTTTTTACAAAATAATAATATAAATAATTCTAATTTTTTACCTTTTAAAAAAAGTGCCTTACAATTTAAAAATGAGCTGTTTTTTTTATTTAGAATCAGTTTCCAGTGAAGACGTTAAATAAGAAAGCTAAAAATACAGAGCAGGTTCTAACATTTATAGTTTACAATAAGAGCAACATTTCCATCTGCAGGTATTGATTTTCTCCGGTCTCAGATCGCTTTATTTTTGACACAAACAAACTCAAACAACCAAACATACAGAGGCTTGAGTCCAGAACAACAAGAGCAAACACAACAATTCTGATCTGACTCCGGTTCGATGTGATCTCAAGTTATCGACACAAACATTTCTGTACCGAGATTTTTTTTTTTTACGCGTCGACTTCTTGCTTTAAAATATGCGCCTCTCCCATCGTTAACACACACACACACACACACACACACACACACTCACACACTCATACACACACGCGCGCGCGCAGATAGAATTAGCACGATGAACAGAAAAGACTCCACAGTGTCTTTGTTTTTTTTCTGCACACCGGAGTCTCCGCTGCAGACTCTAGCAAACCCCAGGACGCGTCTCTCCGGGGCTGGGAGCTGGAACCAGCTTCCCGCTAAGCGCTCGATCCGTCCTCCTCACACCCTCGGCTTCTCACTATTCTCTGAAATAACAACGATTTGCGCCAAAGCATCCGCAGCTTCACCACAACAACCCTCTAAACATGTGCATGACAAACATTACCACACATTTTAATCCACACGCTGCATCAAGCAAAAGGACAAATCCACTGGTCTTTCAGTCCAGCACAAAAATGCATCTCCTCTGCTGTCCCTCTCTCTTTTTTCTCCCCCACCCCCCTCCCTCCCTCTCTCTCTCCCTCCCTCACTCTCCCTCTCTTTCCCTCCCTCACTCTCCCTCTCTTTCCCTCCCTCTCTCCCTCTCTCCCTCTCTCCCTCTCTGTGGCCTGGCTGCCTGTCTGACTGTATGAATAATGTCCTGCCTTTTGTAATGAAGGGGGGGTAAAGGGGAAAAAAGGACGCTGAAGTGGTGAAGCCCTGCTCCCATGCACTGACATTGAAAATGAATGACAGCTTACCTGCATGCCAATCTTCATCAGACTGACACTGGGCTGACAGCACAGCCTATACTCCTCCACACAGCCGCTGACGTCAGCCATGCCAAGCCCCTCCCACCTCCATCTCCATCTCCGCTCCCCGTTTTTCCCAACACCGGGCTGCTGATGCCTTCCAGTGTCCGTGGGAAATACGGCAATCGAGGGAAGGTATCCCCGCGAACACTTCACTGTGGACACAGACAGGCTCCGTGTTCAGGCTGGAAACGGCTGCAGAGAGACCTGCAGCAACAAATGCGCTGTGTCTTATTATTATATACACAATGCATAATTCAGTCAATGCATTGATCAACATACGTTGCACCCTCTATTCTACCTCTGTCGCATTGTTAATACCATTAAACTGTTGCTTTTGCTTCCAGTATAAAGTCAGTACTAAGTTTAAACTCAGTATGTCATATAGTTACACGTGTAACGATATTATTGCTGTTGCATGAAGATGAATCTATAAATCTGTTGTGAAAGCAGTAAAACCAAAATTGCTAAATTAGGCCAACTTTCCTAGTTCTCATTCTAATTGTCTTAATTCACAGATTTTTAAACTAATGATTGACTCATTCAACTCTCATCAAACTGTGCGTCCAGAGTTGTTTGCAGTGAACAAAAGTAAACAAAGAAATAATACAATCTTCTTTGAAGAAGCATCTTAATAAAAGTTAGGTAACAGCATCTCTAATGTGCCAGCAACATTATGAAATTATAAACTTCCGATGTAGAAGGCCTCTCTGTGTTAATGCATTCTGAGCGCATCCGCATCAGTACGCCATCGTATTCTGGTCATGGTCATAATATGAACTTGTTTCACTGAGCACACACATCAGAGTAGAAACACGATCAAGAAGTGAGAATACTGTGCAATAGTTTCGGGCAGATTTTAGGCAGGGGCACCATCACATGAAGTTTTCTGCAACCTCCAAAAAAGTGTTTTCGTTTATGCCTTTCTATGTTTTAAATATGATGTGTACCAAAAAGCGCAAACTGAAAGCTTTTGGCTTTGAAATCAGGTGTGTGGTCTCTTTTGATGCCCACTCTAAAACGTTTTAAATGGATCCGTGCCCCTAAATCGAGATTATTTATTAACACAGTAACACACGGTCACAAATTGCTCGAGGTGACATGGCTCAAAGCAGATTCTCGGAGAATCGCACACACATGCACGCATTAAAGCTCGCGCGCCTGTGAGTGGGAGACCGAGCAAGCCCCCTGTCGGTCCGCAACAAGAATTACATCCTTCAGAGCTACAGGCAGGAGAA
Source organism: Halichoeres trimaculatus (assembly GCF_033239565.1). Taxonomy (NCBI): domain Eukaryota; kingdom Metazoa; phylum Chordata; class Actinopteri; order Labriformes; family Labridae; genus Halichoeres; species Halichoeres trimaculatus. The sequence goes on from NW_027437184.1 coordinate 38,835,798, forward strand.
ACAGAATCACTGCTTTGTCCCTGTCCTGGAATAATAAGTGGTCTGTTATATAAGGAAACCGTGTAACACATCATGCGAACAGACAAATCAGTCTGATAAACATCGTTGTAACATATTGACCACGGAAACACTAAAGACAAACAACAAAAAATATCCAAATAACTCCACCGTTTTTCTTGAGCAGGCCTGGGCTTTGTTTTGTTTGATTTGGCACAGCCAGAATAGAAAAGGTTAACAGCGTGTGGAAGCAGAATCATGAAGAGTTTTATAAAATTATTTATTATATTTTAAGTACACATAGGATGAAAACACATGGGCGGATTGTGAGGTAAATACTTAGCGCATCTGTCAGTAACACCGCACCCTATTGGTCAGCTTTAAACTCTCGGCCAATCAAAATGTACGAGGTTGTAACCAGGAAGTATGAGACGCTTGATAACATCCGTCGGACGACGCTAGAGCTCGAAAATGAGCGGTTCATGGACAACAAACGTGTAATGTAGCGATGTGAAAACGCGCGGTAAAGCTTTTTACCGTAACATTGCTGTAAGTTTAGCAGGCACAGGCTGATGTGGATTTTAAAGGCGCTAGTTAACGTTAGTTGAGGTAATCTGTAGCTTAAGTCAACCGGATGGCGTTTTCTTCTTGATATCAAGTTAAACTATTCTGTTTGTAAATTAATATTTGTACCACATTGCGAATTAAGATTTTCTCACGGGTGAGATTACCTGAAACACAGCTCTGACCAAAATGACAAGCAACGTGTTAGAAGTGGGGACGGGCATCGTTGTCATCACGTCGGTGTGGATAGCTGCTGTGGTGATAGGGGTGATGCTGCTCAGAGCATCTGGATCAGCAAAGTGAGTCAAACAAAAACATTTCCTGACTGTAATTTACAGTGGAGGGGAGAAAATATGTGTGTATGTTGAGGAACAATGGCGTACTCAGGCTGTTTGAGGGGCAGGGGCAAACAAGGGCTCCTGCAATATGTAGCTGGCAAAAATAAACAGCTGTAATTCATAAAAACTCTACTTCAAGCACCTTTTTCATAACTATTTAGGATGTTTCTGAGTTTTATGTAAATATGTCTATCATGGCTGACACAGCAGTAGGCAAGAGCAGGCTATTGAAAAGATTTCAGTGATTGTTTATTATTGGGGCCTGTGCATCTGAGATGCAGGGCCCCTATTGTGATTACTTGCAAGTTTTCGCTATTTTTACCCATCCTAAATTACTAATTTGGTTCTTTAAACTCTTTTAAAAATCTTGAATTTTTACATGTGCAAAGTTTGTGAAAAGTGTTGAAAAATGTGATAATTTATCATTTTCAAATATGGGCAGGCACATTTTGGCCTAATGAGCCCAAATAGGGCTCAGTAGTTTCACCAAGAAGGATGATTTTTAGTACACATATTCAGCTCCCCAAAAATGTAACAATGAAAAAGTGATGGAATGTGGACAGGAAGTGAGATACTTTTTGAAAACTGGCAAAAAGCATCTTTTTTTGATGATTTTTCAAGGGATCCTTTTTAATGTTTCTTCTCCGAAGGACAACTACTTGATAAGAAGTTCATAGGCAGCAGAGGCCTTAATGATATAAAAATTCATAGCCATCTGTGAGTTAGTCTGAGTTGTAAGCCCTCAAAGTTGGTGGTTTTGCCAAGACCCAGGAAGTAGTCTTTAAGTCTGTCATGCACGCTTCAATCTGACCCAAAAGCACGACGAGGGTCCTGAACATTGTAATGCAAAGGCCTGTGCAGTGAGTTCTGATCACTGTCATAGTGCTCCCTGGTGGCAGCAGTAAATGTCATGCTGCTACTTTAGAAGCTTTATCTCCAGACTGTTGGACATGTCAGCGTAATTTTAATGTCATAATGTCATTGAGATGTTAGTTGGGTTCATTTTGAAAACTGTGAGTTTCCAACAGAGGGTTTGGTCTACACACCACTGCATTGTGCGCCAGACTGCAAGGGCGTGTTCAGTGCTGCTCACAGCTTTTATTGTCACTGTTTATTTATCATTATTTTCTTATTATGTTAATTAGGAAATGACTTAGTATTTAAAATGCTGCAAAACACTAACAAAACAAGTGGTTAGATATGGCTGCGTCACACCACAGCCGACTGCTCCATGCTTCTTTAACACAAGATAGAAAGGAAAAGGGCAGACTTCCATTGTACAGCCAGGTATATTTATGAAACCACTTCACATTTCAGAAGCAACTGGATTGAGCTAAGATCCAGTTTCTGTTTCCTTTAACTCTGACTTCAGTTAAACAACTGAAAGTCTGATGCGTACTAACTCATGACTAAAAGTACATGAGTGTATTGCAATACATGAATCTGAAATAACTGCATTAACTGAGGTCCTATGTGTGTTTGTGTGTGTTTCAGGTTAGGAGTTATCCCTGTGTTCCTCCTGGCTCTGACCATCACTCTGGTCCTGGTGTTTTTCCCTCGCAGTCCAGAGACAGAGATCCCTTTTAAAGAGATAGAGGTGAGCTTTCCTTGCTGCCCTGAAACATCTGGACACTTCATCCACGAGATGTATGGTTACCTTGAGCACAGTTGTTCTTTGTAGCTACCTTACCCTTTAATATCTGTCTTTAAGTTGGCTGACCTTAGCTTAAGGTGTCAGGGGAGATGTTTTAAACCTTTGGATCCAAAAATGAAACCCTTATCATCAGATGTTAAAGTTATTTATGTCACTTTTTCTGACTCATATTTTTCGAGCATTTGTTTGAAATATTGTTGAATTTAATTCTGATTCTTTCACCTGACACTTTAAGGCCTTTCTTATTCTTATTTAAGGCCTCTCATATCAGATAAACTGTGATTAGCAGGGTATGGCCTAGCTACTGTTACAGATAAAGTCCATGTCTTTGGGCTTCTGTGAGTAATGTGCAAATGTTCAGGAGTAGATTCAAAAACTGAGCATCCGAGCAACAATTTCCACAGAAGAAGCTGTTTGCAAGAGCTAATTGTTGAGCTATTCAATTAAGATAAAAAAATAAACTTTTATGTGTTTATTTAAAGGTACAATGCATAGTAAAGGACATTTTGCATACAGCCTGAGTTAGCCATAAGGCTAATTTTAAAACGTAGTATTCTGCTTGTCATAGCAGAGTTCATAACGAAAGAGAAAGAGATAAATAAAGACAGATGAAAAGTCATACTGATAGCATGTCTGATTTTAGCCACATCTGTAAACAAAGTAGGCCTCCCACACAATGGTTTAGACCACAAAGACCATGGACATGCTTAAAATGCCCCCCCCCTCTCTCTCTCTGCCTGTCGTCTGAGGTTTTCTGGTGTCTTCATAAAAGCCAAAGTCCCTAATGTCACTCACTTTAAGACCTGGTCATTTCAAGAGGTGCCACAGGGGAAACTCCAAACTGTGTCATTTCATCACTCACTGACCTGCTCATTCAGTAGATTCCCACTCAGTGCAATTCCTCAACAGCTCCATAAAGCTCCAGCATCACTTCTCCTCTGTGCTTACACTCTGAACTCTGCTACAGCGTAACATTGATGTTCCACTGTGTGATTCCTCATTGCAATGTGTTACGGACAGACAAGATACACAGTGTGCAAACACATATACACACATGCACGTACACTGTCCCAGCCTGCAAGCTCTGCAGTTACACACTTCTTCTGTCTTCCTCCTAATACACCTCTGTTACTACCTTTCAGGAGGCAGAGTGACATCCCTCCACCCTTTGTGTTGCACCCTGCAGACCAAGCGTTACAGGGTTGTAAATATCCAACATTGAAAAAAGGAGAATGTAACAGCCTCATACAGACTTTTCTGGCTAGCTCTCTGCTTTACTGCAGCCTGGTGGGATTCCCAGCAGCTCTTTTTAGTTTGATTAAATCCTTTCACTGTATTCCTATCTCAGGGTGACATTTACCAACGCTCTGCCACAAATAAACAGTGACATCTGACTGCATTCAGAGGCAACTTCAGCTGTAAATACTGCTGCCCAAACAACAACAAGGAAATGTTCCAAATGAGCATTAGGATAAGAGCATTTATTGTTTCGAGAGACACAGGCACATGTGTTATTATGGTCTGTTACTGTGGTTCATGCATAATGAGTTCTTTATGTGCAGCAGTTGGAATTAAAAGCAGGTCCGGGATCCCTCTCTTTCAGACATTTGGCTTCATTTACCACCAAATGTTTTGGGTCCTGAGATCACTGATGTAGAGCACACACACAAACGGCTCTCTGTGGCTCAGTGCTCACTCTCATGTGTCCCAAAGATAGACTGAATATTTAGGATTTCATTTATTGTTACATTAGGATTCAAAGTGTAGGAATAGAGTGAATCAAAAGTAGTTTTTTAATATTTTGATCAGTCACTGAAGCCAAACACTAGTTCAAACTTTCATTTTACTGTAAAGCTGCACTAACAAGGGTGTAAGGCTCTTTCCCTGTTAGAAAATAAACCTTATCTTCATTTCAAGCCTGTATCCACAGCTCTGTATACCTGAGCATATCATATGTCACTGTGTGTGTGTGTGTGTGTGTGTGTGTGTGTGTGTGTGTGTGTGTGTGTGTGTGTGTGTGTGTGTGTGTGTGTGTGTGTGTGCCTGTGCATGTTGTAAAAAGCCTGTTCTGCTTTATCTTAGTCCAACAGCAACACAGAACAAACACTCCCCCATGTTGCCTCGGGGTCGTGCCAATAAGCCGGCCAGAACTGCCAAGCAAGCTGCCATCCCAGAGAAATAGCAGAGCAGAGCCCGTCCCGGCCAGCTCTTGTTTTATAGCCTTTGTGCAAAGAGCGATACAGAGCTGCAGCACAGAGGCAGCAAAACGTTACTCACTACATTTCTTTATGAGGCGCATGTGTCTGCAAAAAATCACATGTTTTGAGAAGGTCATGTTACACAATCACACATAAATGTGACACCTATTAGTGCTGCTATGGAAAAGTTATTAACACCCACTGGTTTGCTTTACATTTCTGACACGTGCTAAAGAGGAAATGTAAACTCAGCCTGTCAGGATCTGTTTGGATCCTGCTGCACATTCAGTTCTGAGGTTTCAGGTTTGATTCCACAGAGTCCGAGCCTGGATCTTCTTACTCAGCAGAGGTGTTTTTTAGTTTCCTTCTTCAAAACAAAAACAAAAACCAGGGCCTTGTTTCTCCAACATGCTTTGGGGTTAATGGTAGTTAAAGTGAGAAGTTTTTGTTAGTTGTTGGCCACAGTAAGGGCTGTAATGACGTGTACCATACTGTAGTCTCAGAAGCTTTTCTCACATGCTGAGGATTCTTATGGCGGTAGATATAATCTCTATGAAGTTCTTTTTTCAAACCCATTTAGACCACAAGCAACATCTACATGTTTTTACCTTGAAGGCCAGATGTGAAGTGTCATCATTTTTAGTATATGTGACTGATGAAATGCCCTGAAATACACATGGAGGAAGTAGAAAGTTTGTGAAGTCCTGTTTCCACCAAGCAGTCCGGTTTGGATCAGTACAGTTTGGTGCTGGTTGGATCTGTCAAGCCTGGTCCTGTTTGTGTTCCCACTGCGCAACACAGCAAAACAAGGTGCACAGCTGCCTCAACAGGTACTCCAATGTGTTACAAGTTCAGCTTTTATCCATCACAACATGATATGACCACAAACAAATGCTCTGTACGGTGCAGTGCATGGTGAAATGACCGGTTGTGTCCATGTCCAGAGGCTGTGAAGGGAGGGACACAACATCTCTTTCTGGTGAAGGAACAGCCTGGCTAACTTTAACTTTAGCAGTGATACAGTAAGATATCAGACAGTCAGTGGCACAAACAAGAACTTCCTTTAGAACTGGATGCATTTGAAAGACTGTTTAGACGTCCATTAGGCTGCTGCATGTTTAAACCCTGTTCAGAAACACCCCATCTCTTTGAATCCCAGAATATTTAAAGACAGGTGTCAGGCTTTCGTATTTAATTTCATGTTCCAGAGTAAGAAGGGCACATTGGCTTTAAGTTTGGATGAGTTTAGAGTTTGTAAAGTTCAGTTGATTAGATTTAATCAACACTTCACTGATGGCTTTAGCTGCGTTTAGCCAGATAATACCAGCAGAGCATCACACACACACTGCTGACTGAGGAGGGATTTCACAGGGACTGTTTTGGGAAGAGACTAGGTGTGTGTTTGTTTGTGTGTGTGTGTGTGTGTGTGTGTGTGTGTGTGTGTGTGTGTGTGTGTGTGTGTGTGTGTGTGTGTGTGTGTGTGTGTGTGTGTGTGTGTGTGTGTGTGTGTGTGTGTGTGTGTGTGTGTGTGTGTGTGTGTGTGTGAATCTGCTGGTGTCTCTGAGAGGTGGGAATGATGTATACGGTCTCTTATGGTCACATTTAACACATCTCACTTTTTAATTTGCCAATTACACAGCAAGCAGGAACCCAAAGTGTGGGCCATGTTTTATTAATGTGCGACTGAGCGCATGGGTGGGAGCAGGCAGGCGGGTGTGGGTGGATGGGATGGGATTGGGGGGGGGGGCTTCTCTAAACCACCCCCACCCCGTCTCTGGGACTGGCCTAATTGGCACTGTGATATTCTACTTTGGTCAGACAGCGTGAGGTTGCTCCATTCTTCCACTCTGCACAGTTTGTCTCTGCTCGGGTGTTATATTCCAACTTTCTGTGTGTTGGCTGCTCTCCTCTACCTTTGACCACTCCTCAATAGCTGCAGGGTCCAACGCAATAAACACAACTTACATGATACACACGAAATACATCAAACAGATCAGCAAAGAAGACGAATGGCAGAGCTACATGTGTATTTATGATCCCATCAGCTTTTATTGTACTTCTGTTAGAAATACTCATCCACATCCCAGCTGAGGTCAGAAAACAACATCATGTCCTTCTATTTCTTGTGAATTAATAGTTCATTTTCAACTGATTAGCTCCTGTGTGTAGTTGTTTCCTTGTTATGAAGCAGACTGAAAATAATACCAACACCTCTGTATGGACTCATGAGGAAATCTAACCTTCAAAAACTGATTCATTCCTTCATAAGTGCTTAGAATACCTGGGAGTGCTGCTGCTTGGGAGCTGAGGTTATTAAAGACAATCTTCCCACAGCTTTTGTTTACATTTTCCACAGCAGAGATTCTCCATTGAAAATTAGAAGTGGGTATGTCAAGCATTTATACTATTCGATGATTAATAGAATAGTTACTGCCTCTTCGACTGGGCGCAGTCTTTGCAGAGTTTCTGTGAACTCATTGCTGTTTTCCAGTTTGTTCCTGTTTATATACACGCACATGAAATGCACTGTGTACACTCTGTACTTACTAGAACATTGCATGAAATCACAGGTGTTCCTCTGCTTTTCATTGAGTACATCCATCAACCTTTGTTTGATCCGTTCCCGCCCCTTCCTCTGCGTAGCCAACATGGTGACCATTGGGTGTGAGAAGTGTCCAGCGTTCCACACTCAACTCTCTGACCGTTTTGAGTGCACTAGCAGAGAAATCAAAGCATGCTCTGTTTTTTTCCACACTAAACACTGTGTTTTATCTATAACCAGGAAGTGTAAGTGCAGACAAGCATGCTTTGGGACACACACAGCACAGGTTTGTGCCTATCAAAATTCCACTTCACTCCAGTTTCGTCCATTATTTCTTAAAGAAAGTTCTTCACTTCAACTTTGTATGTAATTCTCTGCATTATTATTTATTTGACTTTAAACAAATGTGCTGTGTTAAGAAAGACTGGAACACTAAGAAATCAGCTGAGAGGAAGCTTCTTACTTTCAATGACTTCCATACAATCTGCAGTCACCCCCTGCTGGTCATTATAAAGAACACACATTTACAGCACTTCTGTTTTGGCTGGTCTTTTTAAACCAGTAATTTATAATTCTTACAGACAGATAAAAAAAAAAAAAAGCACTCCATGTGTACAAAATGCTTCCCTCTGGTGGACATATAAAGGTAAATTTGGTGCAATACGAATTCAAAGTCACAGAGAAAGATGACCATAAATTTGAGTATGTGCAACTATAAATTTGCGTTCACAAATAAAAGTGCTTTAGGAGTTGTGTAGTTGAAGATTTTTTTTTTGCATACCTGAAGATATTTTTTTTTGCAAATACATTTCAACAGTGACAGGTCTTCAGATTTATTTTTTTCAAGTGCACAGATCCACTGCTGCGAGTGCTCAAATTGCAATTTCTGCACACTCTCACTTTTGCTCCCCTTTGTCTGAGATCTTTGGTGCAAAACAAATCTGAAGTCTAAGTAAAAGATACCTATAAATTTGCGTATGTGTAACATACGGTAGATTCATTCCGTGTCCACGCCCAAGCGCTCTGACCTGCCAGGGTGGCCCCCTTTTTTGTTTTTTTTTTTACTTTTTTGTGTTTGTGTGTGTCATGATTTTTCTAACTGTCAGTGTTCAGAATCCCCATCCTGATGTCTCAAACAAAGCATCTACAGCAGCTCTTTGCTGACACCTGGTGGATGATCTGAGGACGTATGTGACCCGTGAAGCCTTTTCCATGTGCAGCAGATCCACTAAAGGACAATTTGCACAAGTTAACTCTAATACAAAGTCTGTGATCGTGAACATGTTTTTCTTTCTCTCCACAGGTCGTGGACACTCTGTTCATTGGGCGTTACGTTCTACTGGCCGTAGCGAGCGCGGTCTTTCTGGTGGCGTTCTTCATGCTGCTCCCTTTTCACCTCCTGGAGCCAGTCTATGCCAAGGCCTTAAGAATTCACTGAAGCTGCCAGGATCAGAGCTGGCACCAGGATCATGTCTGTGATGTACCGAACTTAAAGACAAACGTGCAGGATGTGTCCAAACAGCTCAGCAGGAGAGGCAGGGTTTGATGAAAGGCTGGATGTTTGTCCCAGCAGGAGGATGGAGTCCAAAGTTTATTTTCCATTACTGAACACTGACATAAACAAACCTTGCTCACAGCTCCTCCACACTGCAAAAACGGACATTAGTCAAGTGTTTTTTCTCTAGTTAATACTCATTAAGCTCATGAAATAAAGTCTTTTATTAATACAAAATGAAATCAAGCACTTTTTTTGCCCCCATTGTCAGATTATTCTACACTTTCTAAAAAAATTCATTGCCATTTTTTCTCTTAATATGTTAAAACAAGAAATTTGTCTCGACGTGCCAGGTGAATGTGGCTCATTTTGATTCTGAAACATTTTTTAAAGCCCCATTTGCTGTTTTTTACAGTCAACACTTGTGCCCATGAGGAACCTCCAGTTTTCTGCAGGGCTGTTTGATTAGAAATTTGGTTGGGCTGGATTTTCAGACAAAGGGAGTGAGCTCACCGAAGCACATTTTCAGCAGCAAAGTGAAGCTGCTGTGGCCTGGTGAGTCAGTTGTCTGCACACAAACATCAAATTAACATGTAAGGAAAGAGGGATTCAAACAATCTTAGAGTCTGCCATCATCTTTGGTGATTTGTACGAGCCTCAGCAAAGACAGGAAGTGAGCTCACTGTGGCATCATTTATCCTAACGTGAATAATTCAAACACGAAGACGGGGTTCAGTTTCGTCTAACATGCTGAAAGAGTTCTTTTTGCACGTCTATTCCTTACGGTGGCCGGTTGGTATCAGATGATTTGCAAAAGCTGCAACATGACTGCGAGCGCAAAAAAACAGATGCAAAAGCGAAAACACAACTTAAGCACAGCCACAACAGAAATTAAAAGCGGCTAGTTATTCCAACAGACACAGAAAAGGTGCAAGTTAATGACTTTCTTTTTCCCTAACCCTAACCCTAACTTCATCTCTGATAAAAAAGCTTTCGTGGGGGTCTCACCTTGTTGTTTCCTTCATAGTACTTATATTTCTTTATTTACCAGAAAAACACATCATCTTATATTTAGCTTTATGAATCAGTAACTTTGGCATGAAAGCTATAGTTATCATAGCTGAAGATGAAAAAGAAAACAATCATTTACTCACTTTCACAACTTGTCTGTGTCCACTAGGAAAACTGTCCTCTTAACTTCTGTTGTGTCGTGGCTTAAGCATTGAGGTTGTGGTGTTTGAACTTGTGTTGCGGCTTTAGCATTGGGGTTGTGGTGTTTTAGCATTGGGGTTGTGGTGTTTTAGTGTTGGGGTTGTGGCGTCAGAACTTGTGTTGTGGCTGTAGAATTGGGGTTGTGGTGTTCGAACTTGTGTTGTGGCTGTACGATTGAGATCCCTCTGGAAAGTTTGTCCAAAACAAACAAACATTTTAGCGCTACAGCACACTAATTGCAGAGCAAAGACATTGGTTTTGTTTTTGGACCCGGTGGTAAAATAAATACTGTTAATCCTTTTTAGTCCACACAGGATTAACCCCTTGATGCCTGTTGTTGTAAATTTGCAACTTATCCCATTAGGACTTGATGCAGCTATGACTATTGTAGGTTCTATTTTTAAATTAACAATCTCCACAAAATTTACTATTGGTAAAAAAACAAAAATACACAAGAACAAGTGTTTCATATAATTGTAAAAGACTTCAGGCAGTCAGGGGTTAAACTGACAGTTGTCCTTGCTGATTTTCCGTTTCAGGGTAGAAAGAGACTTGCTGTTTCCACCTGTGTGGGACTGCTCATCCAAATTCAAATTCTAAATGCTAACTAATTGTCAATGTTAACTTTTTAAATGCACCTGCTCAATGACACAATGCATTGTGGGCTAGTTGCTAGGTTACCATAGGTGTTTTGTGGGAACTTGTCAGAGTTAGTAAGCACATGTTACAACTGTGAGTACAGTAGTAGATGTTTTTCTTGTCAGACCCAAGTCCCAATCACTCAGCAGCTTCTTGCGGGCAACTCAAAGGTTGCTTTGGGCCTCTTGTGGCCCGTGGGCCTCTTGTGGCCCGTGGGCCTCTTGTGGCCCGTGGGCCTCTTGTGGCCCGTGGGCTTCTTATCAAATAGAGCTGGTTTACTGTATACAGCTACTTCTTCTCAGGAATACAACAAGTCACACATTTTTCTCCATCAGATGTTACATTTTGAAGCTCCAGCACATAATGTCCACAGTATATGAAAGATCTAATCACTGAGTCAAAGTTCAAGTCTTCAGTGTGAGTTGGCATTTTGACACCAGGATTATATCCATCCCATCCATTTTCCACAAGTACACTGCACTATATCTAAAAGTGGGGGATTGATTTTTAGGAAAATACTCTTTGGTGACCAAAATCTCCGTATTATAAAGGCAAGAAAAGTTTTTAAAAAATGATTAGAGAAACCAATAGAATGAAATTTTATTCTAAAACCTCTCCCATCAATTTAAATGAAATGAAAATGTTGATTTCTAGTTTTTTAGCTATTAATCCATGTATGTCAATAGTTATCAAGCTTATAGCCTTTATGGTGACGTCCTGTGATGGGCAGATCTTCCACTTTCACAAACACACTCACACACTCCTCTTTCTCTGCCAGTCTCTTGGAGGCAGTTATTTTCAGGAGCAGGCGAGGTTTTCCTCAGTTTGCTCTTTTTCAGGTGGTCAGACATCACACTCTGTGACCCAGTGGTTCAGTGCAAAAGGCCGATCAGAGGGGAACTGACTCTTATAAACTCCGGGATAAAACTTCTGATTGTAATTTAACAGAATCTTTTTTTTTGAGTCATAAACAATCAGCTCTTTTTCTCTGAATGAAAAGAGACTCAGTATTTCCAGCACTTTTTAGCCCGTTTCTGCCAAGCAGTTCAGTAAGGTTTGTCTCTAGGGCTGGGTTTTGTTAACACTTCGATTCAATTTGATTTTGATTCTTTAGGTTGCAATTTGATTGGATATTGATTCAAATGCTCGGATGCTGATTCAGTAAGAAGTTGAAATATAAAAGTAATTAGAGTTTCTGTTGACAATTCCAATACTGTCCATACAACATGAAAAACATGCACAGCGTCCCCACTGGTCAGGAAGTGGGTCCATTTAGAAGGTTTCATGAATGGATATTGAACTGGACGGGGAAATATTAGGATACATCGATTAATCAGTATTTCTACCCACCCCTGTTGGTCAACACATTTCTGGCATTTCCTTTGACTAAAACTAAGACAAGTCCAACCCATCCTACATTTTGGTTCCCTTCTGTTGGGGTGCCAGACATACCAATCTGACTCCAGAAGGTGGAGCTAGAGACACTGCAGTCTGTTGGTTGGAGGAAAGAATGGTCACTTCCTGTGTGACAGCAGCTGCTGTATTTCTCCTGGTTGCGCACAGCCTTCTCTGAATCAAAGCTTGATTGTTCTTTGTAACAAAGAGTCACATGACAATCACAAAGAAGACGAATTGCTGGATGTCTTCATCGTTGCTCTTTGCTTGCTGTATCGCGTTTTTCTTCTTCGTTGGATTTATTAGCAGGGTACAAAGTGTCTTGCTGCTATGCTATCACGCTAGTACGTAGCCCACAACGAATGGCACAGTTGGCTGTGGAAACGCAAACAGGATCAGGCTTTAGCGATCCAACCTGTATCCAACCGTACTGATCCGTTCTGAACCACTTGGTGGAAACTGGGTTCTAGTTAGCTCACTCCAAGAACTAAGCTAATTCTAAACTGGGTCATTTGTGTCTGGCCAATCTGTCATGACTGGACCCCCAGATATAAGTGTGAGGCCTTCCTCTCTCCATCAGCTCATGATATCTGTGGATAGAGTGTATCTCTGTCAGGATGAGAGCTCACAGCTCAGCCCTGTGCAGCACAGAATGGAGATGCTAACAGCTTGTCTCAGTCACAGTCAGGAGCAGACTGCAGAGAGCTGCAGGACTCTGTGGCGTTCAGATGGAGCAGATAGAGAGAAGACTGATGTTCCTCTCCATCTTTCAAAAGTCTTCACCCAAAATAAACTTTTTCAGATGTACTTCAAGGACTTGAAAGGCTGTAGTGTGTTTGTGTCAGAGCTGTAATTTAGAAGCTTCTACCTGGTGGTTACACATTCCACAAACACTGACTGATAACCTGAACTGTGTGATCTGTGATTTCACAAACAACCTTCACGTGGTCCTGATGCTGATTCTACAGAGTGGAAACACACAGATGATTCCTCAGTGAGTAATGAGCTTTTGCAGTCTGGAGGCTCAATTATAAACCCTTGCCCTCCTCCCACCTCCGTTTTAAAAGCGTGAAGCCTGAGGAGACGTGGAGTGGAATTCCAACCAGGACGATGAAAGAGAATCTAATGAATCAAAACCAATCCTATTAGTTCCAGCCCACATCTCCAAACTCTGCTCCTTTTCTGCACAACAATCCAGCGCATGATTTCACACAAGCCGGGAACTAGGGGGTTTCAGCCGGGTGGGGTAGTGGATCTGAGATCTTTCAGCCTGGACAGACTTGTTGCCTGTAATTGACCGAATGATTACCGCAAAACATGATCTTTGCCCTCAAAGAAAAGTGGCCTTGAGGAACCAGCTGTCCATAGACCTGCTGGGGCTGAAGGCGGGGCTTCAGCACAGAAATCTTCCTTTTACATCCACCACGTACTCTTTGGTCCCACCAGTGAAGACACAGTTTCTGTTTTAAGGTCACTGAAAGTTGTTCCCACTAATCGCTCTCTGTCTTCAAGTCTACGGCTCAGGGTTCAGCGTGATCCGACAGTGTTCCTTGGCGTCCTTTCTCGTTCTCACACACCCTACCTCAACTTTTTAATCTTCCTTTCCATCTCTCTCCTCTCCTTGTTTTAATTTTTGAGGCTAAACTGTGTCTCAGGGGAGTGGGAAAATGAGCAGAACAAAGCTTGTGGGGGTTTGAGGATCATTTAGAAACTGGGAGACGGTCTTTGTGGTGCAGCCAGCTGGATATATAAAGAGACGGGGGCGGGCGGGACAGAGAATGGGGGAGCAGTGCGAGGGCAAAAAGGTGTTGGCAGAAAGCTCAGGGTGCTTGGTCTCAGAGTGCCGAGGGGACGGGGGGTTGGATGCTCTCTGGTAGATCCTGCATTCAGATGCACTGAAGCAGAACTTCTGGCTTGCCGTTCACATCCTCGACCATCTCGCCCCCTGTTTGTGATACCGCCGCCGCCCCACCCGGCTCTCACAACACAACAACCACCATCCATTAAGGGTTTCAGGAAGGATTTCGCCGCACTTATCCCAGAAGAATGTTTTTCACTTCATGTTAAATCAAGCAGACGATGATGTTTGCTGTCCTTTCAGAAAGTTTGGTAAATAAACTCGACGAGTGCTCCGTGAGGTAAAACTCAACATAACGCGATCACTTCGAATCCATACGCTCAGATAGAATAAGACGCTAAAACACAAGTGGGTGTCAAACGAAGACAAAAACATCCGAGTTCACAGGCAGGGTGTTTGTCAGCGCTGTGAAAAGGTTTGTGATGGAGCGAAGGAATGAAGCAGGGCCATGTCACCACAGTAACAAACTATGCACTTCTCGAGCCAAGACCAGTTTTTTCTCACCACTGCTTGTTTTGCTCTTTTATGCACCAAGGATGCTATTACTGCAACACACACTGGGGGGGGGGGGATTCCTCAGACTGAGACCCCGGTGCTGCCCCGGCCTTTTGCCTCTCTCCCTGGAAGGATTTGCCTCTTGCCCCCCCTCATGAGGCAGTCCTTCAAAGCCCAGATTAGGGGTCAGTCGCCCACCAAAAGCCCTCCGCTGCTTGGACAGGACGCCCCATCATGGGGGGTTAGCTGTTTGACAGCGCTGGGATGTGATTGAGTATTAGCCAGCATTTGAAGGCGGCGGCTGATACCGATCAAAGGAAGTGGCAGCAGTTGTTAACGTGGGTGGTCAGCAGTGTTAGGGGTCGGCTTTGGACCATCCAACATCAAGGTATAATTTATCATATCATTCATATTCCCTGGTCCAGTGACTTTTCTTTTCTGCCTCTTAACAATACCTTAGAGATTCTCTGCTCAGGGGTTCAGGCCCAAGCATGGTAACTTCAACCATCTTCTGGTAGTTTTGGTGCTGTGGGCAGGAGCCAAGTCCCTCTGGAAGATAAAACCAGCCTCTCCATGAAGCTCATCAGCAGAAGAAGCTCGAAGTACTCTAAAATACTGTGCAGCTTTGGTTCAGTGGTAGAGTGGGTACCTCTCAGTCGGATGGTTAGGGGTTCAATTCCAGCTCCTGCAGTCACATGCCAAAGTGTCCTTGAGCAAGACACCCAACCCCAAATAAATCCAAATGTGGTCAGTGGTGTGTGGATGGCTGTGAATGTGGTAGAGAAGCCGATGTTTCCTGTAATAGAAAGACCTGTACCATCAGTGAGTGGATGAGGTGTGGATGGGTGAATGAGACCAGCAGTGTAAAGCGCTTTGAGTGCTCTGAGAGACTGGCTAAGTGCTATGTGAGTTCTGGTCCATTTACCATTTTCAGATTTACCATCAAATTTTCTTGTTAACTCTGGATTTCAGAAAACACAGTGGACCAACAGCAGAGGACCTGGATCCAGCTCCCTGTAAACCGTTAGCTTCTGTAGCAGGAACCTTTGTGTCTTACCCTCCTTGTGGAGGGGGTCAAGGACTGTCTTCTGGACCACTGTCAGTCAGCAGTCGGAACCATGACTGGGTCTCTGACTGAACTAGACTAAGGCCATGCCCCCAGTGGAGTCTCTGGGAAGCTCCATGTTTTTATACGTTCAGGCCATTCATTCACACCAAACCACCTCACCTCACTAAAAACGATGTTTTCTGAAAACTCCAGCAAAAGTGAAGAATTTGGAAAACTCCAGTTTCATGGTTTCATGTATACACTGGGAAACAGAGTTTTTTGGATCTCAAATGACGGGGGTGCTAATGATTGGCTGGAACCACTTCTGAAAAAACACGTATGGATCAGGCATGCTTTGTGTGCACAATGCCTGAGACACCACTTAACATCTCAGGAGCCCAGGGATTCCCAAATTCTTAGCACAAAACCACAAAGATACGTAGCTGTGCCAGAGACCAGGGACCCCCACTGTGGTTTAATAAACTTCAACCCAAAAATATACAAGAGAACAAAAATAAGGCCTTGATAACTGATTTAGCTGATCAGTAGAAGACTAATCTATTTATTGTCACATTTTTCTGTGTTTCCTGAATGAATCATCCTCCTCCACTGATACTGTCATTAGGTTCAGTCACCTTAGGGGTCTTCAACAAAGAAATATGGAAAAGTGATCAGACAATTTCTGTTTGTTTGCTTTTTTCTGTCAAATCCAACTCTATTTTTGTTGATTTTTTTTCAATGATAGATAAAATCTGGATTTGAGGATAGTTTTTGATTTGTAAGGTATCCCATGCTGTAAAATCCTGACTCCTGCTTGTGTTAGTTTGAGGGCAGACGAAGGGCAGAGAGAATCAGAGGAGGAACCTGCTCTCACCGTCAGAGTCCACTCCAGACAGGCAGACTGAGATTAAAGCAGGACTTCCCTGACGGGCCTGGCTGTGTACTGTTTTGGCTTCTTGAGATGATGTATGAGACCCATACTGTGCAGACAGGCAGCAACAAATTTCCTCTGTGGGTTGACTGGTGGGAGTTTTGGGTGGGTGGAGCTGGGTGAGGGGTGGGGGTGAGGGAGGCCTTTGTGCCCATTTTGTCTTTCTGAAGCTGTTGCTTGTGGAAAGAAACATTCCTCTGGTCTGATCATTTACATCTCCAGCGCACAGATTGGAAGTCATATGAGAGGCTGAGAAATGTTCAGACCTCTGCAGAGTGACTCCTCATCTCTGAATTCATCCCTTTGTTTAGAAATAATCCGTTGAACATTGCCCTTCAGCGTCATCACAGCTGTTTTTTTCACAGATGTCTTCTCTGGTTTTTGGATCTGGCCCGTCGTGGGTGTTGGTTTAATCAAACTAGGGAAGCAGATCTCTCCGTCACCCTCTCTGTGTCACCTCCCTCCCTTCAGCCTCCCCCCTGCGTCTCCTGCTAAATGAATGGCACAGATGTTGTTGGACAAGACAGTACCCCTGGGTCCCCTCTCCCTCGCTCCTTGCTCAGCATGAGGTCTGAAACTTGTTTTTTCATCATTGTTTCCCCCTGCTTTGCCCTCCTGAAGGGGGGGAGAGAGGACCCCCAGAGGAGGAGCAGGAGCAGCCAGATCAAACAGGGAGAGAGCAGGAGCACACGGCCGTGTGTGGGGAGCATGTAGACAGCGTAGTGTTTCATCAGTTAAAAGTTGTGGTAGGACAGGTCTCACAGGGAGGAGCTGGGCAGCAGCTCTGCAGACGTAGGGGCTTTTCCAGGCGGTGGGGAATGAAGATGGAGGTCACCCCGTGGCTCCTCTGGGTGTCCTGCTTCTCCATCTGGGCCCAGCTGTCACACAGGTGCACGTGCCAGGACATTTGTGCACCAGTGCCAGGACTGGACAAGAGGTCAAAGAGCTGGGTCAAGGAGCATGTGCGTCACAGAGTCGGACACCAGCACACGCCTCACAGGAGGGGGCCACAGCGCAGGAAAGGTGAGCCGTCACTCACAGAACGCTTCAACCTGAACTACAGGTGTTTGCTCGTCCAGTACCGGCACGATCATCTGTGTGAGGGCATGAAACTGCAGGAAGAGACAGAGGTACATCAAAAAGTCAGGATAAGATGAAATGAGTGATTTAACATTGAGCAAATTATTTTGATTTTATTGTTTGAATTTACAAGGAAATGGGGATAACAACTGACAAGTATTAACTCTGTCATAACACTGTCCTCTGTTGTTATACCAACCTCATGCTGCAGTGCATTAAATATCAATACAACTTAATAATTATTATTAATCAAATATATATATATATATATATATATATATATATATATATATATATATATATATATATTTATATATGTATTCTTTCAAAAGAGCCCAAGATGTTAGATGGAAGTGTTGCTAAATCAAGCCAACAAGAAAGTGTTTAAAGTCACTGAGATTGCAAAATGTATTCAAAATTAACAAGGACGGGAGAAAAAAAAAATTGATTCACAGTATCAGGAATTTTTGTTTACAATTTTTAAATTGCCCTTTTTTTCAGAAATCACTTTTTCCCCCTAAATATAAATTCTTAATTTTAGTCTTTGTTGATAAGCTGGGTCAGAAAAAAAAGTCATCACTTTTCTCCAGCAGAGGGCTTTCTCTATCTGGCAACGTGTTGACAGATCCCCATGTTGTACATTTTCTGGTGAGAATATGTCTCCTGATATAGTTTGTAGACATAATTGTCAACACCATCATCATCATCATCATCATCATCATCATCATCATCATCATCATCATCATCATCAACATCATCATCATCATCGTCTTCTTCTTCTTCTTCATCTTCAGCTTTTTCACATGGTCTGGTGTTTAGAAGCAACATAAAAATTGCCAAAATGGGAAAAATCAAAGAACTGAACTGAAATTGGCTCTCCAAAAACTGTCAAAGAATGGAGAGAAAAGCATATCCTCCTAGCTAGATAGAAATGGGATCAAAGTTTCAGATAATCGTGTCATTAACTTTCTGTTAATTTTATTAATCAGATTATGAAAAAAAAAAAATTATGTACACCCTTTATGTTTGAACTCAAACTAAACTTTTTTGTTTGTTTGTATTTAAATATTTAATCTCTCATACATTTAGACATGCAGAAGAAGAAAAGAACAGAGATAGTAGGAGGCATCAAGAGTTCTTAAAGCAAACAAAAAGAAACAATCAGTCCGATAAGTTTTAATGAATACCATACATCGGTTGAATAAAAGAATAATCTGAAACAAGTTATAATGAATGAATTAAATTAACATAAAATAATAAAGTAACTTAATGATCAATGGTGCCATGCAACATGGTTGAGGTATTCCCAGAACATATTGTCTATGTGAATTAAATAAACCTCTCAAAATAACCTAAAAGGCTAATCACTGAATCAAGGTGTAAGACTGACACTAATGTAAAGTCATCTGTGCCATTGTGTACGAAAGCCTCGTGCTGCCACACCAAGGAAAACAAAAATCTGTTTCACCTGAAAAGTTTTTTTGAGAAAAAGATATTTTCATGCTATGGCAACAAACAAAATAAAGAAAGTTTAATGTAAAACTCTTTCTTCTCATAAAGTTACAGCTGGCTATTTATGATGACATGATAACATGATACATGATAACATGATATATGATACATGATAACATGATACATGATAACATGATATATGATACATGATAACATGATACATGATAACATGATAAATGATAACATGATACATGATAACATGATAACATGATATATGATACATGATAACATGATACATGATAACATGATACATGATAACATGATATATGATACATGGAAACATGATATATGATACATGATAACATGATAGATGATAACATGATACATGATAACATGATATATTATACATGATACATGATAACATGATATATGATACATGATAACATGATAACATGATACATGATAACATGATATATGATACATGATACATGATAACATGATAACATGATACATGATACACGATACATGATAACATGCTTTGTTATGACCTGAGAGGTTGTAGGTTTGATTTTATTGCTCATTTGTGAAACTAGAACAGAGAACAGAAAGCTAAAATTGAGGGATATGGCTCACTGACACAGTTTGATTGAAATCTACATCACGCTCAGGTTAAGACATGATGAGGTTATGCTGCTATGGAGCTCTGTGGATTATTTAATGATGTGAATGTGTACATACAGAAGGATTTTGAAATGCAATCAGTGGGAGTCAGACGCTGCATAAAACAAATCTTATTATTACTATTATATATAGAACAAGATAAGCCAATGCGTTATAACGTGAACAGTTTCACTTTATAAGATAAACAGTGTATTGTAAAATGAATCATGTTGTATGTTATAGTTTTTCCTCTTTGCATAAATATTTAAGTATATTGTTAATATGTATAACTCTTTTTGCTATAAGAAGAATCATCATGGCATGACATCGATATGTTTCTGGAAATAAGAAATTAACTTTTTGGATCTTGAGTTTCAGTTTAACTCGATGTTAGAAAATGCACACTTACAAAAAGTGGACATTATGTTTAAAAGATAACTTATCTGTAGAAAGACTGTTCTGATTGCCTGAAAAAGAAAATAAAAGTGCCAAAACAGGGTCTGATTTATCAGGGTTTGGAGATACAGGAAACATGTTTGCTTGAGAGCAGTCATTCATGTTGACACTGATTGTTGATCCCTTTACAGAAAACCACTTGAACAACAGTCAGAATTTACTCTGAAGTCACTTTTTATCACATTTCTCAGTCTAGCTGACACATTCTTTCTTTTCTTTTTTTTTTTTTTTTGGCTCCATCCCGCCCTCCTTGCCTCGTTCCAATACTACCCGACCTTTGCTCCTCCGTCTGAAAGACGTCCCTCTCCTCCTCACATCCCAGCACAGCAGCATTCCCATGGGCTGTGTTCTCTGGGACTCATCCTTCATCGTCTCTAAAGCTTTTGTTGCTGCCTGAAAGCTGGCCGATGCCGGGGCCATCAAGCCCAAGTTGTTGGATCAATATAAACATCCATCACTTAGCCCGGGCCTTTCTGCGCTGCACAAAGAGCAGCTCACTGAACAATGTGTTATTTATGTGAGCCATTGGAAGGAATGAACTGAAGCTAGTTCACTTATTTCAGGCCTGTTCTCTCTGCTGGGAGGAATTAGTTACTCAGGAAGGTGATTTTTTAACCCTTCCGGAGGCAGATGT
The DNA here is from genome assembly GCF_033239565.1 of Halichoeres trimaculatus. Taxonomy (NCBI): domain Eukaryota; kingdom Metazoa; phylum Chordata; class Actinopteri; order Labriformes; family Labridae; genus Halichoeres; species Halichoeres trimaculatus. Next base: position 38,856,446 of record NW_027437184.1, read on the forward strand.
CAGCCAGACGGTGCAATAAGTTTGCTTCATATCATCATTAAGTCATGGTTAGAGAAAGGGGAAACTGCATTTCATGGCGCTTACTCCAGTGTATTTGACTATGTACCAAAGCAAATAATAATAATGTTGTAGATTATATCACAGTTAAAGTGAGACAGATTAGCAAGTTTTCGCCAAGCGGCAACCTCCAGCCTGAGAATATGAGACAATGCTGAAGTGTTAAAATCTGCTGTTTCTGGAGTGTCTGGCTCCGGAGGAACCGGAAGTCACAAACACACCAAGTGAAAAAAAGCCATTTTCAAAGCAGAAATTAACCTATTTACAGCCTGGTTCAAAAAACGTCTCCTGTCTGAGTCTCTAATTTTACTACCAGCACCCACTGTACGGGGGGGGGGGGGGGGGGGGGGGGGGGGGGGGATTTTTTCTAACTCGGCCGTTCAGAGGATATTCGCAAGCTCCCCCGATAAGAGGCACAGCTGAGGGTAAGGGTTAGGGTTAGGCCACTACCAATATGGCTGCTATAGCCAATGTGCTTCATTTTCCGTTTCAGAAACAGACGGGTGACGTCGGTGAGACTACGTCCATGTTTTATAGTCTATGGTTTTGGCACAGCAGTGCAGTCTGCAGGAACTGCTCCTCAGCACCTGTCACTCCTAACTGAAAAGCTGTTTGACCTCGTTTCAGTATCAACATTCAGTTTACTCAGCTCGGCAGAAAGTGCAATAATCTAGTTGACTTTAAATTGTCCAAAAAATCCCATGAGGGACAGGTTGTATGACCAGATATGAAAAAAGAAATGTGAAATATCTAATTGTGTCAAAAAGACGACAGGAGCTACACAAACACGTATCTGCTCCTACCTCTGATGCAAGTGTTAATGACTTGGTGTCACCATCACACCACTGTGACATAAACATACCTCGAGCTGGAAGTATAGAATAGAACAGAATAGAATAGAATAGAATAGAATAGAATAGAATAGAATAGAATAGAATAGAATAGAATAGGTGTGTGTGTATGTCTGTGTCAGAGAGGTTATTATTTTCCTTCCCATGGCAATAGAAGAAACAAAACAGAATGTTCAGACTGAACATGTGCAGATTTTTAACCCCCCCCCCAGAAAAACCCAATACTCTCCCTTTGAGAACTATTTGCCAAGGAAAGCGTCATTCTGAAATCCTACTCATTTTGTTGTCATTAGTTCAGCTGTCCCTCCACACTGATAAGATAAACTAAAAACAGTTTTAAACAGCAGCTGGTGGTGAAAATGTCCAGTATGTCAGAGTATCCTCACTTCCATTGCAAACATCTTCATGCCTTACATAACATGCTAAAAAAAAGAGTCCCAAGTTAAGTTCCTTATAACTTGTGGATTTTAAACTTTTGTAAGATCCAAAATAAGGAGTCTTGGATGTCACGTTTGGCTAGCTGAGACCACTACCAAGAGGACATGCCTCAAAATTACCAGTTAACAGTTTATCACAAAGCATCTGTGAAGATTACATGACTTCCTGCTGTTTAGAAACATGGGAGACTGAGCTTCCTGCCTCTCATCTGTGCTGACAGAGTTCCTGCATACACAGTATAAGACAGGTGGTCATAATGTGGAGCAGTGTATGTGGAGATGCAGAAGAAGGACCGTGCTTTAATCAGGTGCAAGAAGCTTTCTTTGTATTTTGTTGTGGGAAAACCCCCTTTATTGTAAGGCCTAATTTGTACTGTCACATATAACATACACTTTCTTTTCTTAGACCATGAAGCCCAGGGTCAGAATGTTTGTTGTTACATGCCTGCATTACACTCTCAGGTTAAATCACATGTAAAAGATGCCTCATATACAGAAGAAGGACAACTATAATCATTTATTTCACACTTATATCTATTGTTCAGACTGAACGTTAAGATTCACTGTTGAACAGTTTTATAGATATTCATATAAAGTGTATATTTTAGAAAGTTTTTTTTTTTTTACATTACCATTTACACTTATATTTATTTCAGATTTAGATTTAAATTCAGATAAATTTAGAAGTGAAAAAATCTCATTCACAAGTTCTTACAAAAAAATGTGAAAAACTTTGAATATTAGCTGTAAATATGTTAAAATTAAAAGAAATAATAACCTGGCTGACACTTTAGAAAAATGTTGTTGTTATTCTAAGTGTGTAACTTCACAAACAGCGTCAAAAATGGAGTTAGACTAACTGCTTGGTGAGCGTCATGCATTTCCTTTCCGTCAAGTTGAATCTGTTAACATCACCGGAAACATAGTTTGTTAACATTATCTGCTTTTATTTTGTAAAGCTGTACTTACAGGAAGTGTGATGTCATTTCGTTGTCTTGACGCTGGCTCAGTGAATTGCCGCAGACTGAGAGAGGCTGAAGCGTGCGCTGACCATCATCACTGGACCACAAGTTTTATTAAACACGGCGAAGAAAATAAAAATGTAGTGAACGTGATTTTAAGAGGAATAGTTTAGTGAGCTTGGAATGTATTTCTATTTAGTCTAAAACTTTAAGAAAGTTCGTTTTCAACGAGCAGCTCATCAACTGCTTCAGACATATTTGACCGTTAACTAAAATGACCGGAAGCTTCTTCATCACCCTCATCTCGGTGTCTGGAGTTATTCTGTCAGGTAAGTTAGTTTAATTTAATTTCCATGTAATATTAGTTATTCTAAACAACTCTTAAAATTGTAACTTAACAGAATCAAATATACTGTATAACTTAATCAACTCATACAGATATATAAGGTGTACAGTAGTTGACGCCTTCCCTTTTAAATTTGGGTCCAGTGTCTCAAACCGTAGCGCCACAACTGTGTATTTTCCAAGACTTTTTTAGCAGTACTTATTGTTGGTACAAACATTGAACCAAATGAAAGTAGCAGAAAAAAATATATTTAACTTAAAAAAACAAACATGTTTTAGTCTAATAAACTCAATGTACCTAACATTTTTTTTGTTCTTTTCTCCTGTATTATCTGAGAAGTGAAAACATGAAAGTACTTTGGTGAAATTGACGACTTTTTCAAGTATTTGCTGATTTTTTACATGTTATAAATATGAGAAGAAGAGTAGAATTTCCAGTCTTTCTTTCATACATAGTAGACACAGTATCAAAGACATAATGCATTTACAGCTGCTCTGTTGGGCGACTAACGGATCAATCAGATAAACTAGCAATCATTTCATCTCTACCCTCAAGGAGAGCTCACACAGTCAGCAGGTGTGTTTGGGGAGCAGGGGTCACAGGTGTGGTTTTTTTAGCTGTGGTCTGTCTTACTCTTTTAAAGTGTCCCTGAGATTTTTCTTGTATTTATGACTGTCATATAACTGTCTTTGTTGTCATAATCCCCAGGAAGATGTGAATTGTGAATGACGTGTTTCAGTTTTTTACTAAACGTTTCTTTGTGAAGGCGATGGGAAGCCAGTATTTGAGGTTTCAAACACAGATCCTCTCAGATGGATGACTGCAACTTCCACAAAATTCTTGTTGTTGCAGCCCAGTCCAAAAGAATTGAATGTCTTTTGTTCTCCTGCGGATGTGCCGATGAGAGCTGATGTTCCTGAGACCCCCCGGCTTCCTCTGCTGTCAGGAAGCTCAGTCCTCCAGTTTCCTTCAGTGTGGTCATCCACCTCCACGGGAAGCTCAAACAATGGCATTCCTCTGCTGCTGCATGCAAACACACATAGTTTGTTGGTGATGTGGAAGTTTGTGGGGGATGTATTTTGACTATCAAATAACTTATAAGTGTGGAGTGTGCCTTGGGGCTGCTGGTGGGGTGTGGGTCTGGATTACAGGTCAACACTTTGGTCTCTTGCTCCCAGAAAAATGTGCTCAAGTTCACACAGACATGTCCGCCTAATGCAGGATTGGTCTTCCTTTTCTGCTGTGTCTGTTATCAGTTCCACTCTGAGATATGTCTTCAGTCCTTATATCCCTCTGCTCGTCCTCAGGTTCCAGAGTCTGTGCCGAGGTCATTCCTCCCCAAATCATCCACCAGCCCTCTGACGTGGTGGTGAAGGTGGGAAGTCCTGCCAAGCTCTCCTGCCGAGCAGAAGGCAGCCAGCCGATGACCATTCACTGGCTGCAAAATGGTAAACCCATGGATCTGTCGGATGGAGAGCTGCAGCCCATGGCCCTGCCTGAGGGGAGCCTTTTCTTCCTGAGCGTGGGAAGAGGGAGGCGGGGCCAGTCGCAGGAGGGCGTGTACGCCTGTGTGGCCAAGAACAGTGCGGGCACAGCCATCAGCCGTAACGCATCACTGTACGCTGCAGGTAAGACGGCGGGCTGATACTGAAGTGTGCTTACGTCATCATTCAGAAAAGTTATTTGTGAATGGATTACTTCCAGATCTCACAGTTAGTTATTTGGATCCTGTAAACATCACACTCAGAAAATAAGCTGCAGAATGTTTAACTGAACTAAAAGATACAAATTTATTTAAAGAACAGATTTTTACTGCTATAATGTTCGTCCCGTGGTGTCACTGGTGTTGGGCAAACCACCAACAATTGTAATAGATTACAGTTTACATTTACCATGGTCAGAAAGTAACTGATTACAAACTGAGTCGCTGCACCACATAGTGAAAAGTTAGAGGACATCAGTGTTTGCTGCTCCAAACTCATGTGGGGTAAGACAAAAGTGGAGAGAAATGAAGATAACACAAGCAAAGAAAACTTTCCAATAATCAGTTCATAAAAACACAAAACGTCCCAACAGACCGTGTAGAGAGGATGAAGATGGCTCACTGCAGCTGCCTGGCATCACAGAAACAATCACATCAGAGATAGAGGTGTCAGTTAGAGCTGTCACATTTCTCTGGCTTATTCAGTCATTTTCAGGTGTGGACTTGATTGATTTTTTTTTTCATAAACCATCTAGTTTTAAACCTGCAGGTGCAGAAATAAAACTACACAGCCTGTGAAAAATGATTGTTTGTAATAGATGACGCCCTTGAAAAGATCTCATCTCCTCAATTAAAGGTTAATTTTCTTTGAATATTTCTTTTTTAGCTCAATTAACTTTGTGAGACCCTCACATAGAGTCTGACCCTGCCGATGGAGCTGATGAAGATGTTTGTGATAACACACAGAGGGGGGCACAGAGCTCCTCTGTCAATGTTTGCTGGACAGCAGGGTGTCAAACTGCTGTGCTAATTGACTTCAGACCTGCTCTGTTTACTCATTTTGGTCTCAGTAAGGCAGGCGCCATGCAGCAGCTGCTCACCCCCTGGATGAACTGAGACCGTCAGTGCTGCAGAAGTCCTGTCCAGTCACTCATGATTCAAAACAAGTATAACAATACAACAAGTGTGAATTAATAGAATATGCACGAAACTTTCAACAAGAAAAATGTACAAAAGTCATAAATTCTACTGTTTTTTCAGTTAAATTTCTTTTCCTCTGATGGTTCAGTTTCCTGAACGCTTTGACTCACTGAAGCTCAGAAGTGAAGTTTCCAGAGGATCAAACTCTGACTGATCTGTTGCAGCGCTGCAGGAGGAGTTTACAGTGCAGCCCAGTGATGCTGAGGTGGCAGAGGGGGAGGTGGCTGTTTTAGGCTGTGGCCCCCCAACAGGACGCCCTGAGCCCAACATCATATGGAGGAAAGATGGCCTGCCCATAGACAGCATGGACCTACATTACACCGTAAGCCTCACAGTCTGACATCATCATCATCTCAAGCAGACATTGAATAAAAAAATCATTGTGACACACCAGAAACATTGTTGGTGAACTTTTTAAAGTGATTGAAGCTACAGGCTAAGAGAGATTTGGCTATTTTGGGCAAAAAAGAGATTATAGACCCATTTCTCCTCCCTTTAAGTACAAACATGTATTCGTTTCATCACATTACCCAATCCATCCACCTTGGGGGTTCCAGATTTGCATGTAGTAAAAAACAGAACTTGATGTACTGTCATACTGCACAGTAAGGACCCAGAAGATCATACCCAGTTTGTTTAAACATGCAGCTTCAGAGATCGGACTATGAGCTTAATCCAGGGTTCTTCAACTCCTACCCTGGAGGGCCCCCTTTAAGCAGGGGGCAGGGACTAATCAGTGAAATCAGCTGGTGGAGTTTTTGTTTGGACAGAAAACCTGCAGCCTCTCAGCCCTCCAGCCCTGCAAGAGTAGGAGTTGGAGATCCCTGGCTTAGTCTGTGCGTGATCAGTCTACTGAAATGCATGTAAACAACTTATTTAGACCGAGAATGGACTGAGCATGGCTTGATTAACACACCTGGATAATGCGTTGCTATTCGACTACGGTTGGAATGGGCAGGACCATAGACTGTAAAAAACATGGACGTAGTCTCCACGACGTCACCCGTCAGTTCCTGACACCGTAAAATGAAGCCACTCCACGGACACAGCCACATTCGTTATGACGCCGGTTTTGAGTTCCCTTTCTCACAGCTACAGGGTGCCTGCCAGTCATGTGACCCAAGCTGTGTCTCTGATTGGACAATTATAGGATCCATATAATTTCTAAACCACCGAGTTATAAAAAGATTTACCCCATGTACAGTGTGTGCTGATAGTGAAATCAGCGTCTCAGACCCAAGCTGTTTTTTGAAGCAGGCTGTAAATATGCCTTTAAAAGTGTTTTTTTATGGCTGGGTGTGTAGTGGTTTCTGGTCTTTCTGTAGCCAGCCTCAAACAGATTCTTGATGAACAGCAACTTTTAGCTCTTCTGCTGGCCCCTCACCCCACGCAAAATGTTAGGAAAATAGTCTGTTTCATTAATGCTTTGTTTGTTCTGGTTTGTGCCATTAAAATTGTTGTTTGTGCTGCTGTGGTTTTATAGATATTACGCTCTTTATTTTCTGGAGATGACATCACTGCTGGAAATGCTCCCGTGCCGGCACTTTTCATTTGTTTTGGCCACGATCAGAGTTGGTCTTGTGCCACCACACTCAGTAAATCACTCTTTTTGTTTTTAATTTAATGTACCTTTGTATGCCCCCCCCCCCCTTTTTTTTATACTTCAAGCACCTGGAATGCCACAGTTTCAGGATGACCTTCAGGTAAACATGTTGCACTGCTGTAGCTTTTTTTATGTAGCCGAGATGAACTTGGTTTGAGCCCAGCCAAAACAAAGGAAGAGCAGAAAAGCATTCCCGGTGCTGACGCCATCTCCAGAAAATAAAGTGTGTAATACCTTTAAAAACAGAGTGGCACAAACAACAGGTTTTACCTCACAAACCAGCACAAAAAAAGCACAAAGAAACTGTACTATTTTGTGGGGATGGGTACCTTTCACGTTGAAAACAATGTGCAATGGTACCAGTGCCTGGTGCCTGTACCAATTTTGGGTACTTTTTTGCATTTATGTGTTAAAAAATATCAATGTGTTTGATAATGATATATAATATATCTATATATATATATATATATATATATATATATATATCTATATATATATATATATATATATATATATATATATATATATATATGTATATATATATATATATATATATATATATAGGTACCTAAACATGGTACCTTTTGATTCTACATGAATCGGTACCAGATACTTTTGACAGAATGTGGTCGGTACCTATAAAAATTTCTAATTTGGTACCCATGTCTCGGGTCCATTTGGAGCAAATGGGGGCTGGATGACATCATCTCCAGAAATTAAAGTGTTAATTACTAACAAACACTAGCAGTACAAACAATGATTTTTATGGCACAAACAAAGCACAAACAAACAATACCATTTTGGGTCCATTTGGAGCAAATGGGGGACTGGGTGAACTTAAAATAGTATGGAATAACTGAAAAACCGTCACAGCAAAAACAACAGTTTTTACGGCACAAACCATCAGAAACGAAACAGACTATTTTCCAAAAACTCTGTGTCAGATGGGGGGCCAGCTTCAAACAGGTTTAGTTTCTCTATACTGGTTGTTGCCCCTTGGGCAGGACTCAGCAGGTCTTGGCAGGTCTCAGTACGCCACCGCCTTCAGCTGGAAGAGGAAGTAACTAACTGTGATATCGAGTGACTGAACTCTTTTAAACAATGGCTCCAACACAACAAACAAACACCATGATGACACATACCCATATTAAAACATAAAGCGCTACACAGCTGATTCCATCTCAGCTATTGTCGTTAGAATGTTCTTCCTCTTTCAGTAAACTAAAACTTGTTGGATACACATGCAGCTTCACGTATCAAAAAGGACACAGCGCCCCCTATCAAAGCCGAGCGAGACGTTCTGGACCAGAAGTCTGGTTCTCTTTTCTGCATGTGTGCTGTACACAGACAGGACCAGACCCCCCTCGCTGTGACCATTTGACCTCAGTCAGACTGCTGCGTGCATGTTAGGGTGCATGTTAGGGTGCATGTTAGGGTGCATGTTAGAGTGCATGTTAGGGTGCATGTTAGGGTGCATGTTAGGGTGCATGTTAGGGTGCATGTTAGCGTGCATGTTAGGGTGCATGTTAGGGTGCATGTTAGGGTGCATGTTAGCGTGCATGTTAGGGTGCATGTTAGGGTGCATGTTAGCGTGCATGTTAGCGTGCATGTTAGTATGCTGAGTGTTTAAAGTGTTAATGCAGACACAGAGGTGAATATTAGTTTTGAGATACATCTTTGACACCAGTTGAGGTTTAAAACAGTAAACCCTCTGGATCAAAGCTGAACCACATTTTTCTGAATAAGAGGCAGCAGAAGTTTGAAACACCCTAATCTGAGCTGTGCTCCTTGTGTGTCTCCTTTCTGTGCTGCTCCTGAAGGAGCTGAGTGGAAAGCTTATCATCGCTCCCGCTCTGAGGAACCACTCTGGTGTGTACGTGTGTGTGGCCAGCAACATCGCAGGAGTCAGGGAGAGCAGGGCGGCTCGACTGTCTGTGCTGGGTGAGACAGTAGAGATGTAGAATGAGCTTGGTGTTGTTGATGCTGTTTCTTTTGTTTTTCTGCTGAGGAGAAAAAAAGCTTCTCTGTCAGAGTGACTCCATTCCCCCCTCTCTCCTGCTGCAGCCAAGCCCATGTTGGTGATGAAGCCAGAAAATGTGTCTGTGAGGCTGGGAGAGTCTGCCCAGTTCTACTGCCAGGCTAAAGGTGACCCCCCACCTGCTGTGGTCTGGAGTAGAGAGCAGGGGCCTCTGCCCAACGGGAGGTACTTTGTTTTTTTCACAGACTCCTGACGTACTGAGAGCACTACCCCTGATATTTACTGCAAACTTCCCTAACTGTGAAATGAATCATAGCTCAATGTGTCTACAGGTATCTTGTAAACCCAGACCAGACTTTGCAGATCCATTATGTGACCTCTCAGGATGCTGGGAAGTACACCTGCACTGCTGCCAATGATGTAGGTGTGGTCTCTGCCAGTGCTCAGCTGATAGTTGAAGGTAAGATGAAGAGGAAGTCTCACTGGCATCACCTGTTGCTTTCTGGTTTCCAAAGATGTTGGTCCCCAGTGAAAAGAGCTGACTAGTTCAGACTTTTCTAAAAATCAGTGATTCTGTCCTGAGTTTTTTTTTCTTAAGAGTAAATTAAAATTGATTAAACCTGTTTTCCAGAGGCTTCCAGCACAGTTCAGAAGGACTTCCACAAAGAGCTGTCAGCCCTGAGAGTCGCCCTGGAAAACGTCACCATTGTTGCCCCTTGGTCTAACATTTCCAAAGTGCAGTGGAAGGTAAGAGAGCTTCAGAGTCTAAAGCTGCGTTTCCACCAAGCAGTACGGGTCGGTTCAGTACGGTTTGGGACGGTTTGGGACAGTAAAGTCTCATCCCGTTTGCGTTTCCACAGCAAACTGTGCCCTCTCGTGGTGGGCGGCGTGTAAGCCGGATGCCGGAAGCCACAGCTGGTAAACAATAGCACTACGCCGTAGCATCTTACCCCACGATTAAATCCAACAAAGAAGAAAACGTGACACAGTAAACAAAGAGCACGGATGGAAGACATGCAGCATTTCGTCCTCTCTGTGATTTTCATGTAACTCTCTGTTACAAAGTACAATCAAGCTTCATTTCAGAGAAGCCTGTGTGCCGCCAGGAGAAATGCAGCCGCTGTCGGGGTAAGTGACGATTCTTTTGACCAATCAACCGTCTGCAGTGTGTTGCTCCACCTCCCGAGAGCGGATCGGTTCAGTCTGGCACCCATACGAAAGGGTCCCAAAAAAGTGGGACGGCTCGTCTCGGTTTTTAGGGATCCGTCCCGGGATGAGTCAGTGGAAACGCCGCTAAAAGCGCACCGTACTGAGACGAACCGACCCGGACTGCTTGGTGGAAACGCGGCTTAAAGCTGTAGGGGATGCAGAACCACTTCTGATGTGTGATTCATGACCGTGTTTTCCTCTGAGCAGCTGCAGTCCCCCCCAGCTCAAACTCATTACCTGGATGGTTTTGAGGTGCTCTATCGCAGTCTGCTGCCTGCCAGCTCCGACTGGGCCGCTAAGAAGGTGACTCTGCCCGGCTTCCAGACCCAGGTGGGCCCCTTAAAGAGAGGCTTCAAGTACGAGTTCAAGGTTCGCCCCTATGGAGGTGACCTGTACGGAAGAGAGAGCAACACCCGGCACCTCCGAGTCCCTGAAACAGGTCAGGTTTGAGACCTTGATCTGGTTTGACTTACATTTTAACCCATGTCTGTAGCCACCAAACTTGCTTGCTTGCTACCAAACCCTGGTGCTTCCTTTGTGAGTGCAGAGAAAGCTTACAGAAAGGCAGCGTAATATCACAGGCTGTTTAAGAAAATACTGAACTCTCTACAGCAAACACAGACCAGTCACAAACAAGTTCAGAGAATCCTGCCGCTGATAGGTCTTCCTTTGCTCTGTTTCACCAGGCGTAAGTACCTTGCACATTTTTAACAACTTCTCAGCTGCTCCTTCTCTGTATGATGGTACCTGCATGCAGTGAAGCACATCCCTGTATTTGGGTCAGGGTTAGGACTAGGAGACGTGCACCTTGACATCAACTCAGACCTGGAGCATCACTATCACCTCAGGGCCTAGGCGTCACTTTGTAGGGGATGGGGCAATGTGCCCCCCCACTCTTCTGCCAGAGGTCATTTTGTCCCCACCACGCACAAATCCTTCATGTGTAAGCCGTTGTAACCCCTTGTTATTTTCAATAGTATAGAACATTCCTACGCTCCTGAATGCACCATCTGCATGCTACAAGACGCAGCAAAACTCTGTGAAGCTGAAAACTGGGCCGGGCTGCCGTTGTTGATCTGCACATGTGCCAAGTTTGAAGATAGCCCTGACTGGGTGCTGTTTTCTTCTGAGAAAACATGAAATAGAGACCTATTTGCAAGAACCTGTGGAGATTTTAGTGTCTCTGCAGCCAGCCATACGTCCTGAGAAAATAAGACGTCTACACCTGGCTTCAGTCTAACAGTATGCATTAAAAACCTCTGGAAATGTAAAATAATGTAATTATCTTAAAACTTAAAAACTACTACACAAAAGGTGAGTTCTTACTGAGTCCTACCCCCAGTATCAAACCATCAGAAAGGTTGACTTTGACCTGTATGCATGAGTGAGTTTACAAAGCAACAATAACTGAAGCCCTGTGATCTTTAATCCTAAAGTCTCAAAAAGGAAACATAGCTCACCTTGTATTGAGCTGCTGACATTGATGTGCACACTCTGTTAGCTCCACAGAGGTAATGAACTGGTTCTTTACCACAGTCTGCAGCAAAGCTGTTCATCCTTTCTCCACCTCTCAGTCTCTGGATTTCTGTCCATATAAACAACTATTGGACACACGCTCTGACTCATACATGTCAAATAATCTACATTTAGGATCAATAAGACTGAGAAACCAACGTTGTTTTCAAGTATTTGAATTAAATTTGATCATTAATGTGATCACGCTCCCTGAGACGGCGCGTCACTAGCAACCTGCTGCACACAGACAGACTAACCCCTAAATTTCACCGCATGTGCCACGCAGCACAGCAGAGCACAGCGCAGCACAGCAGAGCAGTGCACAGCAGGACAGCAGAGCGCAGCAGAGCGCAGCAGAGCGCAGCTGAGTGCCGTGGTGTCTTGCTCCAAATTGTCAAAACTCACTGGAAGCAGCGCGCTGCGCCTCTCAATCCGGAGGGGGAGGGCTGGTCCTCGGAGAGTCACAGGCTCTCGTATGAATAGGGATATCACACAATCACCATCCACTCCCATAACTTTTGATATGTCAGTCCACACCTTGTCCTTTCTGCCTGTATCCTTATTAAAAGGATGTTTGGGATCATACAGAATGTTGAACTTCTCCACTTCCACGATCAGCTTCTCTTCAGTTGTGGTGTGTCTGGGACCCTCCGACCGACTGTTTACCTGATGCACGTGCTTCCAGATGTGACGTATTTATAACATATGGGGGGAAATATATGTTTGAGAGTTTGTGCATTGTGTTTTATTTGGACTCTACCGGGTACTTTCCAACAGTGACTTCCTGTCTAGTGCTTTCTTATTGACAGTGAATGTAAGAGGTTTGGAGCTGATGCTGAGAAAATAGACCTAAAGCGTATGCGCGGCACATGCGGTGGAAGTTAGGGGTCAGACTCTGACTCTCAGACAGAGACTCTGTGTCCTCTTGGGGTTTAGAGCTTTCTAATATCTGGCTGTAGTATGTTGTTTCCAGGATTGTGTTGCCTAATAGCCTGTAAAGTGTGTGGGTTTTTTTGTATTGTTGTGTTTATGTCCATAAATGACACTAATTGTAGCTGATTAAGGAATAATGAAGGGGTTCACAGAGGGTCTCCTTCCACTTTATGTCAATCAAAAGTGCTTTTAAAACCTTTGTTCAGAATGAGCGGCACTGCCTTCATCATTTTTCAACAAAAGATTATCAGAAAAAACTGCAGAGACCATCTTTAAAAATATGAAATATTAGAATATATGAAATTACAGAGACACAGATTCAGACGGGATTAGTATCATCAGAGGAGCTATGCCTGTCTGAAATTTGATTGGTAATTTGCTCTGGAATCTTTACAAATGATGGACATGGTCGACGAAAACACAGATGTCCTCCATAATTATTTAACTTAATACCATACAAATAGTTTTTAAGCATATGCTGCAAATGCATTTCTATTGTAGCCCTACCCAAAGTAAAACCAACTGTAATCATCATGCCCAGCACTTCTCAAAAGTCACTTTTGATAATAGTTATTGCCCCTACCCCTTAAAACAAACTGACGCCCTGGCCTCAGGTGTCCGTTCTGAGTTCTGTCCAAGCTCACACTGAAGGAAGATCCCCTCACCGACAGATAGGAGCGTTAAATGAAGATAATAAACATTATAGCGGTTAATTAGCATCATGCCAGCTGGAGAGACCTTAAAATGAGATTGATGGAGATCTTTAGATTTTGACACGTTAAAAACAAGGAACATAGCAATGCAGTATTTTAGAACACAGTTTGCCTCAGCAGCTTGGCCCTAGAAACAGCTTTAAAACGATGTGCAACATCAGCACTTACCAATGCATACAAATGTTCATCCTGTCCTCACAGTGCCCAGCGCCTCCCCGCTGGCAGTCTCCATCACAGTGAGCCACGAGCAGAACAACACCGTCCATCTGAGCTGGGAGCCTCCTCCTCACGACACCCACAACGGCATCTTACAGGGATACCAGGTAAGAAGGAAAGAAACACTTCTTCACACTCACATGTTGTTTTACCTTCTGTTCATTACCACACATGAGGAAAACCTCTTTCACACAAACACTGCACGCCTGAAGAATCTGGATATCCTAAGTACCCTGCAACCTTTGTGGTGACAGATGATCAAATGTCACTTCTAAATTCCAGCTTGGTGGCTTTTAGAGTTTGAACAGTATTATTTCTGTCTTATTTGTCCTTTCAAAGAGCATTCCACACACTTGGCTGATTTATTTATACATTGTGCCATGTTTCAGCATGCTCCGGACAATACTTCAGGGGTTTGTTAAAGCATCAGTGATCCCTGATCTCTGATTCAGTGATCTGTTTTCCCAGGTGTGGTGTGTGGAGTCTGACAAGCAGCTGTACCAGAACTGGACCGTGGATAGTGGTCAGCACAGCCTGCATATCACAACACTCACACCAGGAAAACAGTTCTGGATCACCATGGCAGCTGTCAACGGAGCTGGAGTGGGAGCTTTGAGCGACCCTCATGGATTCGTCACCAGTGAGTGTGGGGTGTCTGTTTCAGGACAGTGATTAAAACACGTCAAGAGGAAGAATCGTATCTTCATATCTGACCAACCCTTGCTTTTCAGTAGTGTTTTAAAATCATTAAAAAGCAATGCTCACTTAATAAAATCTACCATAACAGACCCACTAAAACTCTAACTGAGAGAGACAGAGAAGAAATCTGAACAGCTCAGCTTCACTCCATTCACTCTGCTACAGAAACAGGCCTCGGAGCGCTGCACTGAGTGGACCCTCTTGTCATCCAGCCACTTTGAAGGAGAGAGACCAGGGACACAAACACGCATGCACATGGCTAAATATTGATGCCAGCAAAATTATTGAGTTCTTTTCATTTATCTTACAATTGATTGCTTTATTGACCAAGGCCTGCTTTAAATCCAAATCTTCCACAAATTAAAAAAAAGAAAAGTTCATCATTTTTGTAATCTGGGAAGGATACTTTCAAAAAGTCATTCCCTGATCATCTGTTCCTCAGTCCTCTAGAGAAGCAGCCCTCAGCACAGACTGTTAACCAGCCTGTCCTGACTGTCAGTCTGTCCTGTGTGGAATAAATAAATAATCCTGTCAGGAAACTTTTGTTAAGATGAACATCTACCTAATCATTTCTCTGTCTGTGTGTAATGCTTTGTTGACTGTGTGTCTGGTTTGTCACACCGCAGACCCACAAATCATCAGCCCTCCTGATTCAGACAGTAAAAGTCAGGATGCATCTCAGGTCCTGACACTGCTTCAGGACCCAGTTCTCATCGGCAGCATTGGCGCCCTCCTGTGGTGTGGTTTGATGGTTGCGGCTATGTGTCTCTGCAGACGCCACGGCAGGACTGGTCACCTGATGCCCAGACATGGCAGGGCTAAAGGTGTGTACACAAGGTGAAATCTCAGCCTGCTGGACTCAAAGTTTCAACCAAACATACATGTGTGTGAATTTCATGATCTTTTTAATGATGAGCGTTTTTACATAGGTTTGCAGAGACTTGCCAGTGAGGATCTCATCATCAAACACAGGTAAAGAGGACAGAGGCAGGAGAGCATCATCGATTTCAAACATAATGTTTAATTTACATTTAATGTAAGCCTCTTAACTTGCACTTCACTACTCACACATTGCACTCTTGTATATATTTACAAATATTTGTATATATTTGCACTCTGGGGCACACAGACAACACTTAGGGGTCCTGGAGTCGGGGTGGCAGAGGGGTGATTAGCCCTCTCTGCCTCTCTCAGCCTCCATTTTTAACTGCAATACAGACACCAACTTGGGGGGGGGGGGGGGTCCAATCTGTTTTAGGTTGTGACCCCTCCCTGCTCGCCTACCACCTGCCTCACCCACCTTCTGATTTTAATACAACACAACATCCACTTGCCTGGGGCAGGCAGTGAGAGGGGGGATCTGTGGGCTCCCACTCCACCTGTTTTTCCCCAGTTTGAAGGCACCACACTACACTTAGAGCAGCACTTAGTCACAGTGGAGGGTTCATGTATCTTTGTTTGGGAGTAAGGATACATAATAACAGGGAGGGACAGGGGGTGTCACAGCTTAAGGATTGGTACGGCTGGTGGGGTCTGGCCTTTTCTGGCCGTGGCTCCGTGCTGGGGAGCAGTCCCCATCTACTGGGGCAGTGGCGGTGGTCTACGGTTGTGGCTGGGCTCTGGGGCCTGTGGGTGTGGGCCTGGGGCGGTGCCTAGGGGGCGGGCGAGCCCTGCTGGATCTTGCACTCCTCTGTGGCTTGTGGTGTTGGATCTGTTGGTCTGTCACTCACTGGGGACCTTGGCACTGGTGGCTGCCTGTGGGTCGCTGCTCTGTGCAGGTTGATTGGGGGTCTCCCTTGGCATCTGGGCGGCGGTCTGTGGCGCTTGCCTCAGCCTCAGCTCACCTGGGGGGTGGGGCCTTACCACGATCTCACTACTGCACTCTCGCTCTCCGTCTCACCTGGCTATGCTGTGGCTGCTGCCTATGCCCACCTACTGGGGGGACTGGGTCATGGTGTATCGGGGTGGGGGAGGCTTGGGGCCGGGTGGAAGGGTGGTGGGTAGGGGTGTGTGCTGTCTGCGGGGGGGCTGCTGCCCCGGTTGCCCTGGTGTCCTCCTTTGTGCCCTTGATGGGTCGGGTTGGTGCCTCCTTGGGTCCGGGGGCCGTATCTGGATCCTGTGGCTTTGGGGGCCGTGTGGTGGGTCTCGTGTGCCCTGGTGACTCTGGGGGAGCCCTAAGCCGTGGTCTCCCTGGGAATGGGCGGCTACTTGGGTATTCAGTGACCACCTGACACGCATGTCTGTCTCGACACTCAAGCTCCTGTTGAGACTAACTGTAAAGAAACGACTGGTCCCATCAGAACATGCTGAGTTGGGCCCTCCTACACGCCTTCTCATGTCCCGTGACGTGTGCTCCTCCATATCTCACCTCTATGGGTCCTCCCCATTTTATCAAGACCCCACATCTCTGGTGTCCCTGGTTTCTGACAACCTTTACTTCCTGTTTGGACTTAGATCAGCACAGCACTTGAACTACTATCTTTAACTAACTACAGTTCTTGTTTGTCCTTCTCCCAGTTGTCTTGTCTCGTCCTGTCTGTCATTATTTCCCCTTCTGTCACACTGTGGTGTGGCATGGCCCTCCCCTTCAGCTCACATCAGGGGTTAAATAAAGTTTGATTTGAATGAGTAGCCTACAGGGAGGGCTGGTGATGGTCACTATAGCAGTGAATCATATTCACATCTTTCTCACCGCTAGGAAAAAAATGCATTGATCTGTCCAAAGCTGCCACACAGTTCTCAGCTGTAAAGATAATGCAGACAAGGGGGGACAAAAAATAACATTTAAACACAATGAATAATTTGATAATATACATTTAATAATCATACATTTATTATACTTATTTATTTCATTTATTTCCTCCTCCCTTTAGTTGTACTTTTAGGATGAAATTCAGTGTGATGCTTATATTTCTGAATGTGCTGCATTTTTTTTATATTTTAGCCTTTTTTACATGTTCAGATGGGTTTAGTGTCATTGAGATCAAAGTTCCAGCCAGTGAAATAAATTGTTGTTGTTTTTTTTGTTGATGACATTTGTTGTGTGTTGTTTCCGTACAGGATGGTCGCTCCAGACTCCCCCTGGATCTCTGGAGGTTGGAGACCTGCTTTCAACCAGAAGTACCAGGATCTGTGGGCCCAGGGTCAGAAACATCCAGGCATCAGGAGCACTAGTGAGTACTGATGGTGTATCCACTCTGAGGAGGAGAGTTAAAGCGGACTTGCTGTTATATGAAAGCTCTGACACTTCTGTGCCACAGCAGTCTGAGAATCATCTAAAGGTACTTTTTGACTGGAAGTTCCAGGAACTGAAAGTCATAAGTTTAGTCTGAGGTGCTTGTAGGTGTGTGTGTGTCTGCCTCTCTGACAAACAAAACAAACCAAAAAAAAAAAAGCTGTCAGAACTTTAAGAGTTTGGATTTGTTTGCTCCAGGAACTTTAAGTTGTGAAAACTCCAGGGGCGACCGCTCTACATTTTTGTGTCTGAAGCTTGCTCAAACTTTTAACTTTTGCATAAAAAGGGATTTCACGTCCCTAGTAACTGTAGAGTAGTAAGGCTCATACCAGAGGGTGCTGCATGGGGGCTGCAGAATGCTGTGGGAGCTGGTTTTAGTTCGGGGTGCCTCACACCCTGTACAAGTTTCAGACCCTGGATCCAGTACAACAGCCTCAGACCATCATGCTTCCTCCTCCATGTTTCTACTTGATGTCACACACTGAGGAACCATCCTTTCCTTAGCCTGCTCTGCATACTGCGTGAAGCAAAGATTTTAAACTCTGGGTCATTCGTCCGTAGCTCCATCCTCCTGTCTTCAGGAGTCCATTGGTTGGCTCTGATGATCCAGCCTCTGGTTCTCTTTCTGCCTCTGTCTTAGTGATGGAAGTCTTTCTGTCTGCAGTCTGACCTGTCATAGCTGCAGCTCAAAGTCTTCTCTTCACAGTAAGTGAAACTGAGACTGTGACAGTACCACCTCTGTGAGGCTTGAAGCTGTTGACTCTCAGAAACTTTTCCTCTAGTTCTGTTTTAGCTTTGGGTCTGTCAGTTTTTTAACCACTGACTTTTCACTGCTTACTTTGAACCATTTCAAGCTTTTCAATGCACTTGAACTGCTTGGATTTTTAAATAAAAACCCTAAAAACTGGGGTGTAGTTCAACTTTTGAGTGCTAGTGTTCTTCAGATCTTTGATGTGTTTGGCAGTCGTCTTCATGTTGCTTTGTTAATGTTTCCTCCTGACCCTCAGCTCGCTCAGCCTCTTCAAAGAAGGACCCCAGCTGTCTGGACTCAGCCGTCCCCGTTGTGACTGACAGTTGTGGAGTGTATGGAACTTTCTACGTGGATCTGTCTGGAAATGGTCTCAAGACCTTCAGTAGTCCAAAGCGCTGCCCCAAAATGCCCCATGGTCTGCTGCATCAGCAGGGAACAGAGACCATCCAGATATTCACTCAGCCTGTGGCAAAGAGCCTGTCCCTCGGGAGCCAAGAGGCGTTACACTGGAAACAGGCCATACGGCCCCAGCCCAAGATGGGGGTACTGAGGGAGTCCTGGGAGAAGAACTACAACAAGCAAGGTGAGTGGAAGTGGAGAAATGTCAGTACCCTTAGCTTTACACTCCTTTATAAAATGATAAAACCTTGGAAAGCTGGAGCATCACGCAGGAAACAACGTTTGATCATTGTTTGTATGTTGATTTCTTTTTGAACATATTTATGTCATGAAATGTGAGATGATCAGTGGGGATTGCTCTAAGACTGCAAGGGAAGCTCAGCTTCCCCTAAAATGTCCCCAAATAAGTGGTGATATGTTCTGCTGTGTGTACATTTCATTGATAAAATCTGAGCTAGAATTCCTTCATCTTTAGTTCAGAATCAGCTCCTATCACAGGTAACTGGCTCCACCTCCTTCTCATTCATCCCCACAGCGTCTCAGCGCTTAAACACAGTCAGACGCTGGGCGTCTTCTGACTTCAGCAGAGAGGCATAGAGTGGGTTGTTCCACTGTGGAAGCTGGACGGTCATTGGATAAACACTGAGCTTTGTCCCACCCATCGGATGCTCAGCGTCTCTGGGGGTCTATGAGACTGTGGGCTGACCTGGACGCTGGGCTTCTGCATGATGATTGGATGATCTGTCTGAGGCCGAATCCCTTTTTGATTGACAGTGAAATGAGTCAGTCAGCGATCTTGAAGTACAACCCTCCACCGCACCGCACAGCATCTTCTCAGTTTAACATTCAGTTGTTCTGGACTGATCCAGAGGCTTTATCGATCCCCAGTGAGTTTACCTTTCTTAAGAACGACGAGCGTTGTGTTTAAAGATTCTCTCTCTTTTCACCAATAAGCAGCTACAGCTGTGGAGCTTCTCCCCCTGTCACTTACACTGACAACCTGCAGGTGTAGAGAGGAGCTTCTCCTGTTTAAAGCGGCTCAAGTCTAACACCCGCAACACAATGGGTCAAGGCTGTTTAAGCAGTCCAGCTCTGCTGGTCATTGAGAGAACACTGGTAAAATCCCTGAAAAAAAACACCTTGTTGGTACGACAGGGTCACAGATCATTTCTTGAAAAGGGATGGAGGGTAGAATTTACATTTAAATCAATAAACAAATTTATGATGTAGGCCGGAAAAAAATGAGCTTCCCCTCTTTGACTGACCAGCAGCCAGCTGCCACTGGAGATGATAGAGTCTGACGTAACCCAGGTATTTTTTTGTCTTGCTGATCTTCTGCCTGTGTAAAATGCTTGATTCTGATTGGTCAAAACTCCTGCCCTGATGGTTATGAACTTACCTACCTACCTACCATGAGTGAGACCAGAGGCAGATGGATCACATCATGTTAAACCAATCCATAGAAAGAGTTTAGGGAGTTTAGCTTCCGCTTGTTGACTCACAGACTGTGAGGTGAGCTAAAACTGTTAGCCTTTGTTAGCTCCACATTGGTCAAATCTTTACTTTGGTTAGCATCCACAAACAACATGCACATGTTCATATGTTCATACTGTATCCTGTCCACCTATCTTAGTGACAGCAGAGGAGCAGGTCAGAGAAACTTTAGGTTTCTGGTCTCTGAAGAGATCTTAAATCGTGAGCAGTGGTGATGGTTTCCTTTGAAAATAAAATGCATCCACTCCATCCTTAAACCCTCAGACGATGGGTGGGGGAGAAGCTGCTTGTGTTCAACAGCTTGTTTGAGGAGAGGTTTTCAGAAAGAGGGGCAAGCAAAAAAGAGGGAGTGTGGATTTTGTTCATATTAGGAGGCATTGCTGACACACCAGGGACACATATGGTTTTAGTAAAGCATACAAAAGTGGATTTGCGTAGCATGCTGCCTTTAAAGCTGGCACATTTATTTTTACTTTTAAAGATGAGTTGACCACAGACCTCAGAGAAGATTTAGCGACTGCTAAATCATTTTTTTTATTTTTCTTATCATTCATCGTCCCTTAAAAAGTAAATTATGGTGTAAAAATATGAACAAGTCAAATGTAATCAACACAGCTGTGTTAGCAGAATGAGAAAACAGAGTCAATGCACAGCTTGGGACAGCCAATGGAAGCTCTTTCCCATCATTAGATCTGACTGTGATACCTCCCATTTGTCCTCTGAACTGAGTTAGTGATTATACCAGGGGAGCATCAGCTCCACTGAGAATGTTTCATGAGTAAATCCAGTAGATGCTGTTTCTTCAGACTGGGACAGGTTTGGAGCTCAGCTCAGTAAGAAGGAAACCAGCCTGAAGTTACCTCCATACCTGCTTCATAGTCCACCCCCCAGTGTTTCGACCCTTTTCAGTCCACTTTCAGTTCATTGATGAGGTGCTGCGCAATAAAAGGAGAACTGTGCAGCTCATGTGGGACAGGTTTTAAGAATATCAAATCTCAGGATCCCCAGTGAGTAACTCTCACACCTCTCCTACAGAGACTCCGGTCCTTAAAAAGAAGCAGATGATTTCTTTTTTTACAACCAGCAGCTCTTTGCACCATGCCACTCATTGCTCCCTCCTCCATTCACCCAAAAAAAAAAAAAGGATTTAGGAAATTCTTTTGGGACATTTTCTTTGGAAACATTTTATCATCAGATGAAATTTCAGTAAATGTCCTTTGAACTGAAAAAACCAAAAGGCAACCTTAGAAACAGAGGGCAACCTTAAAAACAGTATGTAAATAACTTTAAGAGTCATAGTGTCTGTGGTAATGTTTCTTCATTCTTCTGTAGAGTTACATGCAGTGAACAGCGTCCCCATAGTGCCAACCAGGAGCCAGGCGTGTCCGCCCAGTGTCTTCAAACAGAGGCTCAGTCATATACCACCAGGTGAATGGAAACACACTGACATTGCAGGTTGTTTGTATGGACTGCTGTACTGAGTTTAAAATGATCACAGTTGTGATTTGAGAACCTGTTATTTCCTGTTTCAGGTGGACACCCTGAGTGCAGCAGAGTGTCTTGCTGTCCCCACCTGCTGCATTACTCTGCATCATTACATCTGGTTGACATGCTGCCCCCTCCACCACCGCTGCCCATAGAGGATAGCACGGATGATCATAGCCTTACCTCAGACGAAGGGTAGGGGACACACACCTCCACTGAGCTCATGTGTACCAAGTTTGATTCCCAGAATACTCTTCCCTTTTTAAGGTGCAGTGTGTAGAAAACATCCAACGTTCAGATTGTCAGCTCATGTTCTGTTTGACAGAGCTAGCCTTCAACACTGAAGCACCAATCCACCTCTAACTGTCAGAGAGAAAAGAAAACTCTCAGACAGAGAAACGACGACTGTACCATAAACAATGAAGTTTAGACCAAATAAACATTGCTGTGGAAAAGTTATCCACCTTTACCTGTGGAGCAGAAAACAGCCAACTTCAGCGTCGTCCTTCACACCCATTTTTTCACTGATAACTCCCAGCTCTGAAACTCTACACCCATGTTTACTCTCCTTTTAGTCACTGTCTGTCCCAGTCTCTCTTCATTTCTTCATTTCTTCCTGACCTTTTTGGACTAAAATCTGATGAGTTACACTCATGTGGTGAAAATACTATCCATACCAATTCTTTGCTGCAAAGCAACAAAATTATGCTCTCTACTTCTTTTTCTTCTTCTCCTTTCACAACAACAGCCGCTGTCTTCTTATACGACTGTAAAAACAACCCCCGCCCTTCTTCTACGCCTGACTCCTGATTTTGCCATGTTTTGGTCTTTATTCTGTCCCTCTGGTTCCCCAGAAGCTGAAGCCAAACAGCTGAAACAAATTCTTGTTTTTTTCTCTCACTGGTGTTTTAGAAAAGTTTTATTTAAGCCTCTGTGTTAATTGCCCAACCAGAGTGAACAGAACACTTGATCTTCTATATGCCAACGTCAAAGATGCATACAGTGCCACTGCATTACCACCACTGGGCAGGTCGGATCACAATCTGGTTTTACTTCAGTCTTGTTACAGACCCTGCGTATTGAGGCAGCATGCAACTACTGTAACAGTTAGAAAATGGACACCTGAGGCCAGTGAGGCTCTGAGAGACTGCTTTGAGTGCACAGGCTGGAATGTATTGTTAGAAACAGATGAAAATAGTATAGATATTGATAAACAGGTTGACTGTTTTACTGAATACATCAACTTCTGTAAAGACAATATCATACCATCAAAGACTGTACTCTGTTTCCCCAATAACAAACCCTGGATCACAAGTGACATCAAGGATATCCTCAATCAGAAAAAGGAAGCATTTAGAGATCGCGACAAAGAACGGCTCAAACTGGTGCAAAAAGTGCTGAAGAGGAGATTAAGGGAGGCTAAGGTGAAATATAAAAAAAAAACATTGAGAGAAAATTACAAAATAATAACATTCGCGAAGTGTGGAGAGTAATCAATAACATCTCTGGTTATAACACAAAGACAAGGCAGCCAATTGTGGGTGATGTTGAACGTGCTAATGAATTCAATATATAGAGATCATATTGGAGTGGATGATGCAGTTACATACATGCTCCACCGTGCCCTGTGCTATCTAGAAGAACCTGGCACCTATGTAAGAATTATGTTCTTTGATTTTTCAAGTGCATTTAACACCATCCAGCCCATGATACTGAGAGATAAGCTCAAAGACATAGGAGTGAACCCATCCTTTGTCTCCTGGATCACAGACTATCTCACAGAGAGGCCACAGTTTGTCAGGTTGGGAAACTGCGTCTCTGGGACGGTCATGAGCAGCACGGGGGCTCCGCAAGGAACTGTTCTGGCTCCATTCCTATTCACACTTCATACTGCAGACTTCAAATACAACTCTGAGTCCTGCCACATCCAAAAATACTCCGATGACACTGCTATTGTGGCGTGTATCCAAAATGGACAGGAATCTGAATACAGGGATCTGATAAAGGCTTTCTGTGACTGGAGTCATAGAAATTGTCTCCTACTGAACACCTCAAAAACAAAGGAAATGATTGTGGATTTCCAAAGGTCTGGGCTCTGCCATCAGCCAGTTAACATCCATGGGGTGGACATGGAGGTGGTGCCAACCTACAAATATCTTGGTGTACATCTGGACAACAAGTTGGACTGGTCCCTTAATACAGATGCACTCTTTAAGAAGGGGCAGAGCCGTCTCTTTTTCTTAAGGAAGCTCAGATCAATTGATGTCAGTGGAAAGCTGCTGCAGATGTTTTATCAGTCTGTGGTAGCCAGTGCTTTGTTTTATGGTGCAGTCTGCTGGGGAAATAGTTTAAAGCAGAAGGACAAGAGGCGACTGGAAAAACTGGTGAAGAGAGCTAGCTCTGTGGTTGGATCCAGTTTGGACTCACTGGAGGCTGTGGTGGAAAGGTATACACAGAAGAAAGTGGAGGCCATCATACGTCACTCTGATCACCCACTTCACATCATCATTGACCAGAGAAAAAGCAGCAGGGGACGACTCACCCCTGTGCGCTGCAGGACTGAGAGATACCGAAGATCGTTCCTCTCTGCAGCCATCAGAGTGTATAATTCTTTAGTCGGAAGATGATCCCAAACCACATGAATTTCCCTTCGGGGATCAATAAAGTATATTTTATCTTTATCTTATCTTTATCTTATCTGAAACACTTTGTTTTAGCTGCAGTCTATTCCACAAACCCTCTTCCCTCTGATTGGACAGCACTCTGGCCTGCTGTGGGTTACTGGGGGCTATGGACAGACCTTGGTGTTTTGGGACAACCCCAAAGTGTCATGTATCAGTTTTAACATCAGCGAGTCTGGTGACGATCTGGAGCTTTTTTTAGAGCAGACCGTTGTGATCAGTTTACAGAAGGATTCAGGGATTTCTAAAGTGAAGATGTAACAGAATCAGGAGCTAAAAGAAGCTTTAAGGGTCTATCTCCTGCTCATCTTTCAGGTCCAGCCGTTCCACAAAGCTTACAGTGGACATGGACTCTCTGCAGTCAGAGTGCCCTGCACCAGGTCACCGGGGGCAACCAGGGCATCCCAACAACATCAACAATAACAGATGTCCTTCCTACAGCCACCTCTCTACCACATCCTGCTCCAGGTCCATGAAAGATGAACAGGGGGGCACTTTGACGGCAGAGGAGGCCACTCAGTACCTGGAGCTCAGCCCCAGGTAAGCACAGGGGAGGCTGTCATGGGTTTTTCAGCTCAGAGAGGTTTTTGTAGATATGAAAAAGTCTAACATACTCTCTAACATACACCTCTGCTTCTTCTGCCTCCCTGTCAGCAGTGTCCCACCGCAGCAGCACCCTCCCCTGCCTCGGCCTTACTCTTCCACTATGGGCTACCTCTGTGGTCCAGCCCGCTCCTCTCAGCTGGAAGTTGACCCTGCAAACATGGAGTCTGACGCCCCACCTATTGGCCTGCGACACGCCCGCCTGCAGAGCTCACCTTCCTCCTGCTACAGTGAATGGGACAGCTCACTGTGGAACACCTGGAGCTCAGTCATGGATGGGAACTTAGCCAGCACCCGCACCAGCCTCATCAGCTCCGTGGACAGCTGCTACACCAACGACAGCGCCAACTTCGCTCACCTGCTGGCCATGGCCGCTGAGACCATGAGCGGAGCCTCTTTGTCAGGTGAGCAGAGGAGGAGCCAGCTTTAGGTACTGATGCTGACTTAGAAACACTAGTTAACCAGGAGGACTGTGTGACCACAACCCTGGTAATCCAGCTGTCAGCAGCTCCTCTGACCATCTCAGTTTGTCAGTGTCACTTTAATTCAAAAGCTTGGATCTTAGCAGCCTCCTCAAAGTATCCATTATGTAGGTAGAAAGTAGCTTCTTAACTAAATTAGCGCCTGTAAAGGTTTGTTTCCTCAGCACTTTGTGTCACATTTCTTTGTATGGGTGCTTTTAAAGTAACAAGAGAAAAAAAGGTGTTCAAACCCAGAAAAATTCATGGACCCCAGTGTGCTTTGCACAAAACACAATGAATGGAAGCAAAACCTTAGCTGCATTACATCCAAGCAGAAACCTCCGGTCTTAAAATATGAAGAGTAAGTGGAAATGTTCACCTAGAGTCTACCAATTAATGACGGTGGAACATTGGGAAATAAAAACAAAAAATAAAAGATTAAAACTGGTAAAATGAAATATTGAAGAAGATTGAAAACATGCTCAGATAACATCATCTGTGAAAGCACATCAATAAAAACTAGAGAAGTTGCATTTCCTTGCAGCAAATGCGTTGAAATGCTGAAGCTGGAAAAGTTTGCATAAAAGTGGAAAAAGCTGAAAATGTAAAATAAAGGAGTGGATTTAGAACGCGGATACAGTGGAAATGTAAATCAGCCTTTAAAAGTTAAAATAAATAAATACAAAGAGAGAGAAACCAAACAGTGAAATCTCAAAAATGTAGAAGACAGCAGAAATCTATGACTAATGTGTTAATGGGATGAAGAGAATAGGAGCAGTTTAATGTGTGAACAGAGTCTCAAGTCAAAGTCTGCAAAAGGTAGAAGCAGTTGAAGTTGAAGGAGTTGCAGGGGATCAGAAGATTATTTCAGTCTCTGTTTTTGATGGTAAAATGTTTTAAATAAAGTTTAATCATTTAAAAGTTAAAAAAGGGGTTATGATGTGAACCAGAGCTGAAAATGTGGAATGGAGAGAAGAAGTAGAAGAAATAGGGGAAAAACAGTACAGAGATTAATGCAGCACTAGTAAGAAGAAAGGAAGGAAGAAGAAGAAAAACCGGCAGTTTTTCAATTATAAGTTGTGGGACAAAGCTGTATAAATAGTGGAGCATGTAGATTAAGTCAAAGGGGGAGGTATGGTATTATAAGTAACTGAAGTACATGTGTGTCTTTGTTCCTGGATGTTTTGATTACTCAGTATAAACAGCTGTGTGTGATGAAAGGTTGTCATGTTTGAATCTTCTGCTGCCTTTTGACGGTTTTGGATGGTAAAATGTTTGTGTGTGTGTGTGTGTGTGTGTGTGTGTGTGTGTGTGTGTGTGTGTGTGTGTGTGTGTGTGTGTGTGTGTGTGTGTGTGTGTGTGTATGTGTGTGTGTGTTGGTCTGTGTGTGTTTGGGTTGGCTGTATGTGTTCGTGTAAGACAGTTTGGGTTGGCTGTTTAGGCATTATAAAGAAATATATGTGTTTCTCTGTCCTTCAAAGACTAATCAGTGATTATCCACAGCTGTGTGGTTACCATGGTGATCTTGCTGATGTCATGAGTGTGAAATGGCAGTTGAACTTTGGAACTCCTTTGTATCCACTGATCTTAAGCTGGATTTTTGGGCTAGACATAGGTCCGAACAAACTGCATTTATGCTGAAACCCTAAGGGCTAGAAGAAAAACAAAAACATTGTGAGAATCTGGAGACTCTGATGAACAAGATGATATGCTTTACAAGATGATAGGATTAAAACTGACCGCAGGAGGGTGATGTATAAAAGTTGTTAGGAATCAAGTTGATGAGAAATATTGGTCAGATTTTAACATTACTTCA
>NW_027437184.1:38888572-39086072 GCF_033239565.1 Halichoeres trimaculatus
TCAAAAGAACAGGTGTGTTTTATTTTTTGAAAAAAATCTTTGTGGACTGATAGAGTCCCTGATGACATGTATTTTTTCCTCTTTTTCCTGAGTTAAACCTCCATAATACACGCTGAAAGGATCCTTGAACTCTGCCTTCCTTTGCACTGACATACATGTGCTCTGTGCAGGTCTGCTTAACCCTCATGTTATGTTTGTTTCATGTCACACATCTTTGTGTTCCCATTAAAACTCATTATGAAAACTAAAATAATACAAATATTACAGCTCTTTGTGTTAGAATGTCTGTTATCAAGTTTAGTTCTTGTGATGCTTGTGAGCTATTGGAGCATGGCAAGATGGACATTCAGGATTTCAGACAACAAACCACCATGCAGCTCCATTTGGATCACCCTGGCTGCCCACTTACATGTCATTACTGATGGGGTGATGGGCACAGAGAAGCTGATGGACACAGAGAAGCTGATGGACACAGAGAAGCTGATGGACACAGAGAAGCTGATGGACACAGAGAAGCTGATGGACACAGCAAACACATAATCTCAGGCACATGTCCTACATTTTGATAATGATGAAATAAGCTCTTTTTCCAGCTAGTTGTCCTTGAATAACTGCTGTTACCTGTTGTGGGAGCCTCAATAAACCTGCCTTTGGTTTCATGTATCCTTTCAAGCTTTAGACTTTCTCAGCCTACCTCATTTCCGTTGAAATGCAAACCACAACTGTTAAAGATGGGTTTCTAACAACAGCTTAAAGTCACAATGAGGTCTTAAAACTTTTTGTAAGGTTTTTTAAAAAATCCTAAAAAGGTACTGCATTAACCTCAGGATTCCAGCATTTACCCTGTATTGGTACCCCTTAAAAAAGAAGTGTAGAAGCTTCAGGTCTCAGCCTGACCATGAGTCGGTCAACACATGTAAAGGTCAGCGCCGGGATCTGTGGCAGGAGTTCACTCTGGACTGTCCTGACAGAAAGAGCAGCCTACTCAGGATGGGTTTCACACTTTTGCTTTTTGGCTGTACACAATATCCAATACACACTGAGTTGGTCTTCAACACAACTGTCTGCTACTGGCCAGAATAATGGACATGTGGGTGCCAACAGACACATTTCCTTTCTAGGTGTGTAGTATAGTATATGAGTTTGTGTGTGTGTGTGTGTGTGTGTGTGTGTGTGTGTGTGTGTGTGTGTGTGTGTGTGTGTGTGTGTATGTGTGTGTGTGTGTGTGTGTGTGTATGTGTGTGTGTGTGTGTGTGTGTGTGTGTGTGTGTGTGTGTGTGTGTGTGTGTGTGTGTGTGGGGCAGACGCATACGCTAAGGTCAGGGCGATGAGCCCAGCCACAGCTGAGGGAAGTCCTGCACGTCCAACCAGCAGGATGGCCTTGACTACTTACTACTCCTTATGAGAGGAGCATTAATGAGTCCTGAGAAACATGCATGATATTTCAGTAAGGCTAATAAAATATGAAATACAATATGCAAACAATTCATTATGGTCACACAAAAACATGCAATACACAAGCTAAATTTCTAAAACTCCAACAGAGCAGAAGAAAGCTAAACAAGAAAGTGATACAGCCCAGGCTAAAGGCTAACACAGGAGCTAATCTGTTTGTGCTAATGTTGACTCCTACCCACAGTCAGCAGTTATTCTGAAGTGGTCTGTTCAAACTTGAGAGTCTATCAATAAAATGAAGAGTGAGGTTACGTCAGCTCTGATTGGTAGATGACTGGTAGTACATGACCAAGATTCACTAATGCTACAAATTACAGACACGTCTGAAGTCCTGTTTCCACCAAGCAGTTCAGCTCAGTTTGCCTTGGTACCGTCCCACTCTTTGGTTCCCTTCTGTTGGGGTGCCAGAAACACAGATCTGACCCCTGAAGGTGGAGCTAGAAACACTGCAGTCTGTTGATTGTTGTAAAGAATGGTCACTTCCTGTGTGACAGCAGCTGCTGTATTTCTCCTGGTGGCTCACAGCCTTCTCTGAAACAAAGCTTGATTGTTCTTTGTAACAAAGAGACACATGTCAATCACAAAGAAAACAAATTGCTGGATGTCTTCATCATTGATCTCTGTTTACTGTGGCGTGTTTTTCTTTGGTGGATTTATTAGCAGCTTTGCATCCTGGGAAAAGATGTCATGAACATATTGAAACAGTGTGAAAGTGACGATCTGCTCTCCAAAACAAGTGCAGGTCTTGGTAAGCGTCTCATCCTTGTGACAGTGATTGATGGCGCTCATGGGAAACAGTGTATTTATCCAGAAAAACCTCTCACCTCTAAAGCTGTCACTGCCCAACAGGAAGTCCCCACAGGGTCCAAGAAGTCTGACCCTCTGCAGCCTGTGGTCGGGGTCTCAATCACCCCAGCTGTGTTAATGATCCAGAGCAGTAGGAAGCTGCAGCTCATCAGTTTGGCTTGGTTAACCAAGAGAAACTCCTCTGCTTTAACTGATAACAGCCCTTAATTACAAACCACTGGAGAGGGAAATTACACCTTTATCTAGAAACAGGGAAGGCCCCATTGTAACTCTGTGCCATGTCGGGTCAGTTTGTATGTGCTGGTTGGAAACTGTAGCTCTGACTGTGACAACAACAAAATATAACATAACTTTAAGTCTGTAGAGAAGCAAAAAAACACTGGTTTAAAAAAACAGTTTAATTTGAACAGTGTGACGCTGAAACCGTATCAGAAAGTGAAAAATGTTGCCTAATCCAAATATATCAACACTTTTTTTCTGACAAAACCAAAAACCCTTTAAACCAAAAACAACTCAGAACTTTAGAGTAAGACAGACAAGTCAGAGGTAACAGGCTTTTTATGGTTGCTGGTTCAAATCTATCAAGCAGTCTGTGTTGTTTGTTTGGAGGAGCGACACTATTGATAAAAAAAATAAAGATTTTAATTTACAGTTGAAAAAAAGAAAATAGTCCCCAGAGTTTCATGGCTCTAAAAACATATTTACAGCCTGGTTCAAAAACAGTTTGGGTCTGAAACATTGATTTCACTACCAGCACACACTGTACGGGAGGTGATCTTTTTTTCTAACTCAGCGTTTAAGGTGTTGTTAGGGTCGTTTGACTGTCCAATCAGAGACACAGCACAGCCCAGGTGACTGGCAGGCGCCCAGTAGCTGTCAGAGAGGAAGCTCACAGTCGGCGTCATATCAAATGTGGCTGCGTCTGCCGGTTGGCTTCATTTCAGGGTATCAGGAGCAGACGGGTGACGTCGCAGAGACTGTGTCCATGTTTTTTACAGTCTTTGGTCAGGTTACTCTGGATCCGCTCTGTGCGGCTCAGTGGCTGGTCCAGCAGGTCACAGCTAATATGCAGATACTTATTTTTGCTAGCTGCTGGAGCTGAGACAAATAAATTCACCTTAGAGGAAGATCGAGCGGAACAGGAAGTTATGCATGGAAACTACCTAACTGCTACCTTACTTACTGCTTTCTGTTGGTTTTGGTTTTTTGCCAGCTGCTTGATTTGAAGTGTTAGTATGTTTTTTTTTTATTTTCTTTCTCACTTGTGTTCTTGTGTTTCCTAATTTTTTTTTTTTTTTGTAATTATTTCCTCACAAGTCTTATTATGTGTTTTCTGCGTTTCCTGTTTAAGTCTATAGTTTTTGGTCCTGGGTTTGGCTCTTGTCATGTGTGGGTATTTGTATGTTAATTCTTGATGTTTCTGTGTTTTGGATTTATCTTGGCTCTGTCTTTACTATCCCTGTGTTTGGCTTAGTTCTTGTGTTTCCCTCTGGTTTGATTGCACCTGTGTCTAATTTCACACCTGTGTCTACATAGTCTCTATGGCCATGTCCACACGTAGCCCAGTATCTGGGAAACTGTGTGTTTTTTTGTATGTTTAGGCCTGTTGTCCACACCATACCACAGTTTTACATCACTTAAAAAAATGTTTTCTTTTCCATGTACTCTGTCTATCTACCCTGTCCATTTATCCTGTCTATGTACCCTGTCCATGCATCCTGTCACTGTGTGTTTGCTGTTGCATGCTTGTCGTCTTCTGGTGCTTTCATGTGTTTCTTGGTTTTCTGTGTAAGTTTCTCAGGGGTTGGGATTTTGTTCTTTTTTATTTTCTGAGTTTTGAATTTCTGAGTTTTAGTTGAAACAAATTACTTTTTTATTCCTTCTGCATTTAGACCCTCCACCTCCATTTGTTTTCCTGCTCCTGGTGGATTATGACTTGTGTGTTGTACTTTGGGTCTTGGTTTTGCTGAAAGACTGAGCGGTTCAGTTCGGTTTGTCTCAGCACAGCACACATTTTATGGTGTTTCCACTGACTGATCACCTGACAGATCCCCAAACATCCGAGACGAGCCGTCCCACTTTTTGGTTCCCTTCTGTTTCTGTGCCTGACCAAACTGATTTAACCCCAGAAGGTGGAGCTAGAAACACTGCAGTCTGTTGATTGGTGGAAAGAATGGTCACTTCCTGTGTGACAGCAGCTGCTGTATTTCTCCTGGCAGCTCACAGACTTCTCTGAAACAAAGTTTGATTGTTCTTTGTATCAAAGATCCACATGTCAATCACAAAGAAGATGAATTGCTGGATGTCTTCATCGTTGATCTGTTTACTGTGGCGTGCTGATTGTGTTTCTTTTTCGGTGGATTTATCAGCAGAGTATCCTGTGTTGCACAGCTATAGCATCATGCTATCATCTAACAGATGTGGCTATCATCATCTGGCTCATACGTCGCCTACCACTAAGGGGGGTGGTTGGCTGTGGAAACACAAACAGGGTCAGGCTTAACTGAGCCAACCTGTACCAAACTGTACTGATCCAAACCAGACTGCTTGGTGGAAATGGTGATAAATATGGGGGGCCCACTGAAAGAATAGCCTAGGGACCCATGACTACCTTAATCCTCCTCTATGAACCTCATCTTGGAACATGGAGGTGTATAGGTGAACGCAGTTACACTCCTTCTACACCATGAATTTAAAGAACCCTTCGTCAGAGGACTTTAGACACAGTGAGTCATCGTCATAATTAATCCCCATATCTCATTCCTCCAAGGTCGATCCACCAAAATGAAAGAGGCTCAAGGACTGAGCCCAGGGGCACGCCACATTCAATGCAAGAGGAGATGAAAAGAGCTTTCCCATTTTTACTCAGTGTTTCCTTCTGAGGAGGTTGACAGAGAAACCAGGACCCTGCAGGCTTCACAGGCCGTGTTCATTTCTGTGTAAAGCTGATTAATTCACTTCATGTGACATGATATTTAAGTCAAACATTATCTCATTTGTTTTAGTAGTACAGAGGAAAAGCTGCTGGTATTCTTGCATACAATCTAATATAATTTCCCCAGTGGCTGTGATCAGGATGAGTGTTTGCCATGAAGCTGCACGGCACATCACGCTCTCTTCAAACTAACCCCTTTCTCATTGGGTCAGAGGAGTCTGGGAGTGTGGCGCTGAGAGATGCCCATTCTGTCGCTTTTATGTAGAAGCAGCTGACGACAAGCTGCACTACAGTCAGGACACACGTGTGGAGTAATTTGAAAAAAAAAAAAAAACCTAAACAAGTCTGTTATATCTGAACAAATGAAAAATCCCAGAAGAATAACATTTTCAAACAGGAGCAGGCTGACTTCTTTAAAGATTCACCAGCCAGATTCATCTGGACTTACTGTCAGATACAGTCAAGCAGATGCAGCTAGAGACTTAAAACATGAAGAATTGAAGCTGCAGGCAGCATCCATCAGGCCCCCTGCAGCCTTGTACAAGTTGTAGTGTAGTACATGTGGAAGCATGATACATGTGGGGGTGAGCCAAATGACAAGCTGTGGAGCAGTCACAGGAGTCGCTGTGGAGCAGTCACAGGAGTCACTGTGGAGCAGTCACAGGAGTCACTGTGGAGCAGTCACAGGAGTCGCTGTGGAGCAGTCACAGGAGTCACTGTGGAGCAGTCACAGGAGTCACTGTGGAGCAGTCACAGGAGTCACTGTGGAGCAGTCACAGGAGTCACTGTGGAGCAGTCACAGGAGTCGCTGTGGAGCAGTCACAGGAGTCGCTGTGGAGCAGTCACAGGAGTCGCTGTGGAGCAGTCACAGGAGTCACTGTGGAGCAGTCACAGGAGTCACTGC
Source organism: Halichoeres trimaculatus (assembly GCF_033239565.1). Classification (NCBI taxonomy): domain Eukaryota; kingdom Metazoa; phylum Chordata; class Actinopteri; order Labriformes; family Labridae; genus Halichoeres; species Halichoeres trimaculatus. The sequence goes on from NW_027437184.1 coordinate 38,894,674, forward strand.
TTCATCAGTGTCTTCATCAGTCAAAGAGCACTCAGAGGAGTTTGAGTTTGTTCCCATACAGAATGAAATGTGCACAGACCGTTAACATAAAGGTAAAAAGTCATCAGAGGCCACAGCTTTGCCATCATCCTCCTGTCAGCCTCCACCCCCACAGGGTCCACAGGGTCCGCAGGGTCCACAGGGTCCACAGGGTCCACAGGGTCCACAGAGTCCACAGGGTCCACGCAGTCCACAGGGTCCACAGGGTCCACAGGGTCCACAGGGTCCACAGGGTCCACGGGGTCCACAGGGCAGCCCAGGATGGAGCTGATCTTCACCAGTCTGTTCCGTCTGGCTCTCTTGTATGAAGGTGAAGCTCTTCCAATGTGGCCTTGGTGTCTGGTGTTAGCTCTGTTAGCCATGTCTGTGAATAGCATGATGCTACTCTGCCCTCTGGTATTCCCTCTGTTGCTGGGTTAGCACAGCTAGCTCGTCCATCTTATTGGAGATAGATCTTCTGTTCCTAATAACGATGGATGGGAGGACAGGTCCATGTCGTCACTTCTTAGCTCACACCTGAGAACCAGCACGTCGTCCTCACCTCCTTCTCCTCAGCTCCCAGGGAACATAGGGCCTTTCACCGATTAGCATCAATGTTGCAGGCTGCTAATAGTTGATCTCGTGTGTAAACAAAGTGACCATGATTACACATAGGATCCCCAAACACACACACCGACATAAAAATAAGGACAGGCTCCAAATAGGAGACTTTTAATCATGGGCTTTTCTCAGGGGTCTAGAATGAGGCAATGAGGAAGTGCAAAAAACTGCATTTCATCAAGTGTCCACTTGAGGCTGACTCTGGGAGTACCAGAAACCACATACACACCAAGCTTTGGGAGCAGATGTTCACAGCAGAAATAAACATGTTTACAGCCAACTCCATAAAGTGACTTCTGCCTGAATAATTTTTTTTAGATTTTTAATTTATTGTTTATTTGATGTGGACTTAACAATTACATTGGACAAACCAGATGCATTGTTTTAAGTGATTTAGCACAGGTTCTTATTTATAACACTTGTCCACAGGAGGCTTTTGTAAAATGGTAAAATTAACAAATGAAGAAAGGAAAGAAAAAGTACAATGAAATATGACAGTTACAGAGAAGCAGTTTTCCATATTAAATACATACATAAAATGTAACGCCAAGGCAACATGATCAGTCTTCAACCAATTAAAATTATTCATGCAACACTGTTGTTTTGATTTAAGCCATGTTTTAAAGTCCTCTGTTAAAAGCGTTCTTATTTGTCTCCAGTTTTAGATGTATTGGCGGAGAGTTCCACAGCTTTGCCCCTTTGACAGAAAGAGCAGACTGTCGTAGTGAAGTCCTGTGTCTTGGGACAAGACAATCACCACTGGTGGAGGATCGTGTGGCTGCCCTGTGGGAGCTCTGACACCAGTTCAGACAACAGTGTTGACACTTGATTGCTTAAACATTTAAAAAACAGTTTAAAAACACTAAAATCCATGAAATTTTCAAAGGTGAAAAGATGGTGTTTTTTCACTGTGCGGCAGTGATGCCATCTCATTGGTTTCCTCTCCATAATTTTTATTGCCTGCTTGTATATTGAAAATATGGGTTTTGATGTGGTTGGAGAAGCCTGTGACCATGATGTGATACAATATGAAAGGTGTGAAAATATCATTGCATGCATACACAGTTTTGCAGCTTGGTATGACAGGTTCCTTCTAATAAAACAAAAACAGTTGAGGTTTGGCCCTACCTTCTTGCATATTAACTTAACCTGACTGTCAGATTTTAAGTTCTTGTCCAGAAGGATGCTGAGGTTTTTCACTACACTCACTTCATTAATGGTTTCATTCTTTATCCTAACCTCAAATACGCCATGTGCAGGCCTATTACTCATAGAGAAGCACAAAGATACCGTTTTTTGTACATTAAGAGTGGGATGGGATAACTCCAGCCATTCAGAGATGTGAATTAGCCTGTGTCAGGTGCTCACCTGCCAGTCTGGATGTTTTAGTGGACACATGGATGACCGTGTCATCAGCATACACCCCTATGTTGTTTGTATTCATTTGCAATTTCAGTCCATTGACGCTGACACATTGCTGTCTCTCCCCTAAATGTGATTTAAACCACTTAAAGGGATAGTACAGTTTTTTTTGAAGTGGGGTTGTATGAGCTCTATGTGACCACTAAGGACATTAGATACAGTAGAAAGGTGTCTCCTCTCCCTCAGTGAGACACAAACTTGAATCGATGGTGACGAGGAAATAGACGCTAACAGGGACAGACCGTACCAAATTCAAAGGCTATTTTCTCTGCCTACAAGAACTCAAATTAAAAAGTAATACCACAGTTTAAGAGTACGCTACATAAAATATTTTTTAAGTGCATTAAGTCTTTGGAAATATGTACATTTATCTGGACCTAACTAACTCATGTGTTCTTCCGCACAGCGCTCGTGCGCCCCGTCCCCCCTCCTCCTTTCAGCTGTAGGGAATGTAAACAAGCTGTGCTTCAGGCGCTGGTTTTAGCCTCGTGTAAGTTTGATCAAGTATCATAATTCTTTTGTTTGTACTCTAAGGATTGTGAGGCAGCGTAGGAAATTCAAAATGAGTGACTATGACAGCGACGATGAAGTTTCATTCACTTTGGAACCAAAAGGATACCTGTATGAACCGGAGCACACAGAGCTGCTACAGATGGCGACTGAAAGGAATACAGAGGAGACATCCGTGGACTATTGGGAGGATGACGATGGGTCTGTAATTACTTGCTAAATCTTTGTCACCTGATTTATAAGCTGGTGTAATTATTGCAGTTTTCCAACTCTCTGGAAAAATCTTTTGTTTTTATTGACAGGTTTACCAAGTAAGTAATAGGCTCTAACAGAAAGCTCAGATATTTCTTGATAAATACAGCACTGAGGTTATGGATATCCTCAGACATGGATCTTTCTATCAGCACACATCATATGAGGGGTGATTTTTGTACTATTATTATAATTTTTTTTTGAAGATATTAAATCATGAATTTGTCCAATCAGTGACACAGCTCAGCTGACTGACAGGTGGGCACCTTGTAGCTGTTAATAAGGAGGCTCACAGCCTACCTCATTCTAATATGTCCACAATAATGATTTGATCCAAAGCTTTGTTTCAGAAACAGACGGCTTTTGTATAATTATAATTTGGAGAGAAACCACTTTAAGGGACTGCTTGGTCACTACAGCTTACAAAGGGATGCTAGTTAACCAAATTCTCCATGATTTATTTGACAACAGACTATCAAATTTTTCCCAAGGTCCCAAAATGTAATGCTTTTGGAAACTGTTTAGGCCGCCAACGGTGTCAAACCTTTGAGACAGCGGTGTATAAAGTACACGAAAGCCATACTTTAGTACAAGTAACGATACCTTAATTTTTTTTTGTTGTTGTTTTTTTCCCCTTGTCTGCATTATCTTTTCTGCTGAGCACTGTGTCCTATGACAGCGTTGAAAAGACCGATGCATTTTTTTTCTAGCAGTCAGAGAGATGTGAATATGATTAACTGCTATAGTGACCATCACCAGCCCTCCCTGTAGGCTACTCCATGATTCTAAACTTTATTTAACCCCTGATGTGAGCTGAAGGGGAAGGCCATGCCACACAGTGTGAAAGAAGGGGAAATAATGACAGACAGGATGAGACAAGACAAACAGAAGGGAGGACAAACGTCTACTATTGTTGATTTAAGATAGCAGTTCAAGTGCTGGGCTAATTCAATACAGGAAGTAAAGGTTGTACGAAACCAGGGACACCAGAAATGTGGGGTCTTGATAGTGTGGGGAGTGTGGGCCTACGTGGTTAGGAGAAGAAGTGGCATGCATCACAGGATGTGAGAAGATGTGTAATAGTACCTGACTCAGCATGCTCTGACGGGATCTATCAAAAATGGGGAGAGCCCGCGAGCTAGTTCAGGCAGTCAACTCGAGCAGCACTGCTACACACATACCACGTGTCTCACACGTCATAACCATCTTGCAATCACACTCTCTCAATTGGGCGGTCTATTTAAACCGGGAGTCTCTCATCCCTCTCTGCCTGTCAATGCCTTGGCTGCCCTGCGTTTGTAATGCTGCATGTTTCTTTGCCCCCACCACCACCCCAGCAACCACCTGCAGGCTCTGGGGGGATTATGTTCAGTATGTTTTGCTCATCACTCCTCAATGTCACCATGTAAATTTATTGTGAGGGGTGATGAGGCCGGAGCCTGGACGCCAAACATAAAATATATTTGCTGCTAAATAAACAATTCAAACGTGAGTTGTCTGACTGAACTCTTAGTTAGTCACGACAGAAGCTTGAGTATCTGCATGCGTGTGAGGTGGTCACCGAATATCCAAGTAAGTAAAACACAGCCACGGGCGCCCCCCTGGGCCCCTGGGCACCCCCCCCCCCCCACCCCCACCCCCCCCACCCCCCCAAACTGCCAGGCCCAGGGACAACCCCAGGACTCAAGGGGGGCACAGACCTGCCTCCCCGCCGATACCAAAGACAGCACCCAGGGCCCAGAGCAGCGGCCCCCCCTGCAGATAGCACCCGTCCACCCGGCCCCGAGCCACCCCCACCCCCAGCACCCAGCCACCCCCACGCCCCCCACGGCAGGCCGGAGGCCAAGAGCCAGCTCCCCCAGGACCAGACCTCTCCCCAGAGGGGAGGCCACGAACCACAGCCAGGCCAGGTGGGGCAAGATGTGGGCATGTAGCGGTGGGATGGAGGTCACGGGCCGTCCCCCAGAAAATCTGAGGCCATGAGAGGCCTTGGAGACCACTGCCCAAGCAACAGGATAGCCCCCCCCCCCCCCCCCCCCCCCCCCCCCCCCCCCCCCGGCAACCAAGTAACGATACCTTACTTGAAACTTACTCCCAATAAAGTGAAAGTCACCCACTAAAAAAATCACTGGAGTAAAGGTCTTAAAGTAACTTAAATTAAAAGTACTGAAGTATCAAAAGTAAAAGTAGTGTAAAGTATAGATCCTTCCATAACCTACTTGAGTACTGTAACAAAGAACTTTTACTTCATTCCTTTACACCACTGGTTTACGACAGGGTGCCCGCAAAACTCTGTGTTAAACACTGTGTTAAACCATCCAGCCACAGTGTTTTTCTGTATGCAGTACAGCAAGTGCTGGATTATTAGTGTGTGTGTGTGTGTGTGTGTGTGTGTGTGTGTGTGTGTGTGTGTGTGTGTGTGTGTGTGTGTGTGTGTGAGTGTTTATGTGTGTGTGTCTGTACTAGACTGCCAAAGGGATTATCCTTCATCTGTCTCCTCGACTAAGGGCCATATGTTTCTTCATGAAGCTCCCAGCTCCCCTGAGAGGCACACATACACTGGACATACACACACACACACACACACACACACACACACACACACACTAATTCATGCACATTCACAGACAGATGAGACCCCACACTATGAGGCTCACACAGTAATGAATTAAGCACAACTGTATGTCTGCTTGTCCCAGTACTTTCTCTGCACACAGAAACACACTCTTAGAGACACATACACACACAGACACGCACACACACACACACACACACACACACACACACACACACACACACACACACACACACACACTGCCCTTGGGAGCTTTGTGTCACACATCTTTTGGTCTTTGCCAAAGTACCAGCTCTATAAAGCATGTCAGCAAACCACTGACCCATATTAGACATGGCCTAAAAGCATCCACACACACATTACACACACATATAATCATACACACACAGACACACACTCACGCAAAATGAACCACTTGACCAAAATAGACAACAATTTTATTAACATTTACGAGTCTAGACCTGTAAATGTTTTTGTAAAGTGTCTTGAAATAATTTTTTTTTGATTTGGCGCTATACAAATAAAGATTGGTTGATTGATTGAACTACCAGTGGAGGAGCAGACAGGAATATGTGTTCAGCCGTGTGTGAGTGACTTACAAAATCTATAAAAGTCCCGTCTGAGTAACAGGAGAGGAAAGAAGCGAGATCGGAAACATTTCTGAAAACTGGCAAAATAATCTGTCAACAGAGCAGAAAACACCACTGCAAAGATCTCTGGAACAAGCATCAAATATGTAGAGATGATTTCTTTTCTTCCTGTGTCTTCAAAACATGAAAATCTGAATTCTGAGTTGGCCTCAGCAAAGTGTTGATCAGACTGAATTAATACTGAAAGGTTCCAGATTAAAACATGAAGTGCTGATCCACCAAAAATAAAGTCATTTCTCTCTTGCTAATCCCTGAGCTGTGTCCACAGATTTTCTGTGGTAAACTTTAATCTTAATTTTGATATCTAATTCATTTCATATAGGTCATACTTCAGGAGCATCAAAAAATCACTCATCTCAACTGTTTTTACCAGAGGTGGTTGTGTTGTTGGTTTTCCCACTGTTCTAGTTTCTAAAGTGTATCTTTTGGTTGCCTGGCAGCTAAACTGGAGAACCGTCACAGTTGGTAGCAGTCTAGTTCATTCTGGTTCAAGTCTGTTAAGCACAGCAGGACAACTCTAAATGTTAGAGACTGTGGAGAAAGTGTTAATGAAATATCTGCCTAAGATGGGATGAGACAGGTAATAGTTGCTCAGGCTTCAGAGAGGCTGCTAGCTCCAGACGGTGGGGAGTCAGATGTCGATGTGATGTCAGAGATTAACATGTTATGAACTGTGTTAAAACATTATGATGGTGTTATTTTGTTGGTTTGAGACCTATGCTTGGATAGGAGATGTGTAAATTGCCTAATAAGGTGCTTAGATAGACAAATCAGAATGGTTTTAATCAAGTGCTCACAATGAGTGCTCATGGCCATTCCAGCAGTGATGGAATCTGAGTGTTAGTCGTGTTACTCTACACGACTAACACTCCGCGGTGTTACTCCGCAGAGTAACACCACTCCGCTGCGCGTCGTGGTGTTCCCACTCCACCTCGTGCCTTAGAACGGTCTAATGCACGCTTCCTCGTTGTTTGATCCTTACTTGTAATGTGGAGTGTACTTAAGGGGAAGACAAGGGTGACGATATATCCTTCAAATGTGTATCATACAACAGAAGAACCAGCAGCAGTTCTTATCTTCTGCTAGCTCCTATGCTAACTGGTTTCTGTATTCCAGTGATTGCGTTCTCTTTTTCTGTCATATTTCACTCCAAAAATCAAAATGGAGATCAGATAAAAAGAAATTTTCTTTGTTCAAGACAACTTTTTACTGGATACAACACCCTGAGGTAAGGTATTCATCAGTACAGTTACGTAGCTCTACGGTTTGAAATGTGACTTCAAGCAAACGTTGTAGTAGCTGGCTACATGTAGCGCTATCGTCAGCCTGGTGCTCTAACGTATCAGTAGGCTAACATGACAATGAGTAAACTTTGTCAGTTTTTATGTAGTCTAGTAGCTGTCTATATTTAGCTCAGCTGGCAGCCCAGTGCTCTGAGACGTGAATCCTGGTCATGTCCTGCCAGTCATCTACCAATCAGAGCTAACGTAACCTCACTCTTCATTTCATTGATAGACTCTCAAGTTTGAACAGACCACTGCAGAATAACTGCTGACTGTGGGTTGGAGGCTACATTAGCACAAACAGTTTAGCCCCTGTGTTACAGAGTGATACATCACCCCTATTTATGTGTTTTATCATGCAAAGAACTACCAGACAGTATTCCTTGCATTCACAGGACCTTATCATGCTCTCTGTCCCAAATGCACAAACTGAAATTGGGAAAAGGGCTTTTGGGTACTCTGCACCATCAGACTGCAGTGTTTTGCAGAATGGCTTAAAGCTCAAGGAGCTGGTGTCCTTAAATGTTTTCAAATCGAAAATGAAAGACATGGAAGCAGATTCTATCCGATGCCGATATTTTAGCTAGGCTGTGATATGGCTCATAGCTGTGTCTGTTCTTAATCCATAATGATGTGCTTGTAAATTGATTTTCCTTTTTGTACCTGTCTGCAACTTTGTGTTTTTGCTGCTGCCTGTCTTGGCCAGGTCTCCTTTGAAAGGGAGGTTTTTAATCTCAATGGGGCCAACCTGGTTAAATAAAGGTTAAATAAATAAATAAATAAATCCTCAGCTAAAGGCTAATTGTCCTTCAGCTGGTGCTCTATCTCTCTCCTGTTTCTCTTTCTTCTGCTCTTCTGTCCTTCTTCTGTCTGACAGTTAGGCTCAGTGTCCACCATCACTACAAAATTAATCACAGAAATCGTTTTCAGCAGAGAAAAGCACTGATCTCTCTTCTCTCCACTAAACTTACTCAGCCAGCGTGGTGTTATCATAGAGACTTTGATGTGTCGTAAATCAACACGGTCCTGGTCAACCAAACCTGGAAGCTAAGAAGTTGTAATTTCAAATAACCTGTAACCTGTAATGTTGGTGCTGATAATCTCATTTTAAAGTGTGGAATAAGATCAGGCATATATCTAGCAGGGAGACTTTTTCAAGATCACTTTCAAACTCCACACAGCCCCTTTAAGGTCAGTATTACAGTTTCTTTAACATTCAGAATAACCTGTTTACACGTGTGAGCAAACAAGGCTATTCCTTTTTACAGCGTATCCCGATCAAAACAGCATAGCAGGCCTCCTCACAGGCTGTGGGGCTTTGGATGTTGCTGCCTTCCCTGCAGCAGCGCAGCCAGGACTGTTTTACCCTTTCTTTTCTTTAGTAGTTTCTTCAGTATGTCTGGCACCCCAACAGAAGGGTACCAAAAGGTGGGACAGTGCTGTTCAGCCATTTGGGGGCCTGTTCTGTTTTTAGTCAATGGAAATGAACTGTTTGGGGGCTTAAATGGTTCCTGTTTCTTCTTTCTGTCTGCATTTGTGCCAAGGTTTGAAGTCCCGTGAGGATTACACGAATCAGACCAGAAAAGAAAAAATGAAAGTGATTGCATCACAGCACCAGACCAGCAGAGGGCAACGATGATCTGACCTGACTTAATAATTTGTATCTCCCTCCTGAAGGTCTGGGGGCTGCTCCTGTTGGGCCCGACCCCACAGCCCCTCCCACACCTGACCCTATCCACAGTGGAGCATCTTCTAGAAGCCTCTTCTGTTTGTTTTGTGCTGTCTCTTATAATATGCTTGTCTAACTCTTACCTACTGACTGATACCTTTGATTTATTTGTTATTTGTTCCTCAACATGATTATTTCTGGAACTTGTTTGTTCTCAAAACTTTTCCAATAGAATTAAATATAATAATTATAATATTGAGTTAACACATTTATGAGACATGTTTACTGTGATAAAGAAAGTGACTTCCAGCGCTCTCTTAATCTCTCGCTGTTTTAAAATGTTTTCATCTTTGTTATTTATGTGTAAATTGCCTTGATTCTATTCTATTCTATTCTATTCTATTCTATTCTATTCTATTCTATTCCAAAGTAAAGCTTGAATCATGTTGGAAGGTCTCTAAAATGTTAAATGTCTTGTTGCCCTACAAGCCTCTAAATCATCTCCCTCAGCTCCGGCTGACCCTCCTGCCGACATAATGACTCTATTTGAGCTCCTCTCTGTATGCATCACATGAGCCAGAAGTCACGAGCATCCATCTCAGCTGTCACGGCCCAAATTAACATGGAAATTGGTGTGTTGCATTTTGGAACGGGGGAACAGGCTTTTAAACGACGCGTCCCCTCCCTTTCAGGCGTCCTCTGTCCCTGTCTCTGCTCTCAGGTCGACGGCCCTCTTCCTTCAGACCTGGTGGGTGTTTCTGCCCTGACACCGGCCTAATGAATGAGGGGGATGATTTATGGAGGAGGCAGGAGGAGAAGAAAGGAGGGATGCAGGAGGAAAGGGAGGTGAGGGGTGCATGGAAAGGGTAAGGGGTGTCAGGTCAGACAGCAGAAGGTCAGTAACGTAAATCTTCTTATTGTCTGTCTGCTGTCTTTGCTCTCTCCAACACAACATGCATTAAAGCCTCTGTAAGGCCTGTACGAGGACCTGCTACTGACCTGCAGCAAAACAAGCTTTAAAAACACTTTGACAGCTGAAGAGTGACGTTTACAAAATGAACACAGTGAGAGGCTGGATTTATCGAGTGTCTCTGGAACAGGACAGTTTGTTTTTGACCCTAAGCAAGAGGTGGTGTTGAGACCTCAGAAAGGCCAAACTGAGCTTTACAAAAACCTGGTTTCTACTTTGGCCTGAAACCAACAAAGCAAGCTCATAAAGAGTTTTCTTTTGTACATACAGACAGCTAAACTATCTCTGACATGAACAGTGAAGACGTTGTTGCTTGTGTAGCAGTTAGCTGTGCACTCTGTCTTTTGTTGGGTTGTTTGATGGATCAGACACACACTTTTACTTTTTGGCACCAGCACGCTGTTTGGCCTTGATGATAACAGAAGCACAAATGGTCTTTTACAGCTTCTTATTCATTTGATAAGCCCCAACACTGCTAAAACAGAAAAGACGGGATAAAAGCTCCTCCAGCCACTGCTGCTGTGAGCTGTAGGAGATGTTTCACATGGTGGATGTATTAAACAGGAATCTCTTTAAAGAGAGTCATGTATGAGTGTGCTCTCACAGAGATCACATGTGTAGCCCTGTTTTTACCTCACTTTAATAAGAGTACAAACATGTGAAGCAAGAGGTGTTCACACATGGTTCACCTGACTTTAAAGGGTGAGTCATCTGAAGCAGGACAGTCATAACTTAAAATACAAAAGCAGCAAGGCTTCGAGCTCAGTCCTGCCAGCCAGTGTTAGGAATAACAGGGTTAAAACTAGCAGCGTTACTAATGCTTTTACTTTTCCCAGTAACCAGCAATCTAATTAATTACTATGTCAATGGTAACGCTGTTATAGTTACCAACAGAGATATGAAGCACGTTACTGTGTCTTCGACCGCGCTCACTCAGCCAGGCTGAGAGAGGAGCTGCAGATGAAATGTGAGGAGAAGCGTCAGACACACAAGTAATGATGAGAACAATCATGTTGACACGACTTTTTGGGGGGGCTTTTCTGCCTTTAGTTAGATAGTAGGGAGACAGTGGACAGAGCAGGAAAGAGGGTGTGAGAGGGGGGTGACATTCAGGAAAGAGGCCTCAGGCTGGATTCCACCTGGGCCGGGTTCGATTGCATAATTGATGTAACTGACCTCTTGGCCACAGACTTCATTAAAATACTAAGAAGAAGTTAAGAGCGACGATAGGAGATACCGGTGCAGCAGCAAAGAGATCAAAATATATGCGTAAATTTAGCCATCTTGGTTGGAGTAATTTTTCCTTCTTGTCACAGAGTCAAATCGAGAATAATCACGCCTTTTTCAGATTATGTAGCGTGGATTTTGACATTGGTCACAGAGGGAAAAGTGATGTTAGCCAGCATGCTAAATCAGCAAGGCGCTGTTGCTCCCTCTGATGTGTGGAAGGGTAGCAAGCAGATATTCACTTTTATAATGAAGGGACAGACAGAGGCAGAGCAGGTGATGCAAGCAGAGCTAAAAATGGCGATGCTACTTGCCAAGAAAAACATTCCTTTATCATTTTGTTACGATCTCAGTGCCAGTGTGACAGAGATGTTTCCAGATTCCGCTGTGCCAAGAAAATTTTCACCAGGGAGGACTAAAACAACACAACTTATCAAAGGAAAGTTCTCTGGCTACTGGGCTAATGCTACTTAAATGTGGCAGCCTGCTTTGACAGCAAACATAGTGGGGCTTTGGTCTGGGCTTATCTCTAATAATCATGAATTTTGAAAGCCCAGAGTACAGGAATGCACGATAAGTTTTTGTGTTTTATGGGAAAATAAGTTAGTGTATTTCAATGTGGACATTCTAATGTTTTTTCATAGGAACATAAACTGTCACCACATGTCCAAGAGAACATCGATATGTTCTCCTGGAAGACTATCTGAGCATATTCCCATTGCAAAATGGAATAATTATTAGTTCCTTTTCCACCGCTTATCCAGACGGGGGCAGCAGTGCCATCAGCGAAGACCAATGACCCCTGTCCCACTCCACCAGCTCCTCTGAGAGGATACCAAGGTGATCACAGGCCAGTTGAGAGATATAATCTCTCCACCGTGTCCTGGGTCTGCCCCGGGGTCTCCCCCCAGTAGGACATAACGAAACACCTCCTGAGGGAGGCATCCAAGAGGCATCCTCACCAGACGCCCAAACCACCTCATCTGGCTCCTCTTGATGCGGAGAAGTGGCGGCTCTACTCCGAGCCTCTCCCGGATGTCCGAGCTACGAACCCTATCCCTAAGGCTGAGCCAAGACACCCTGCAGAGAAAGCTCATTTTAGCCGCTTGTATCCGCAATCTTGTTCTTTCAGTTACTGACCAAAGCTCGTGGCCATAGGTGAGGGTTGGAACGTAGATTGACCGGTAAATTGAGAGTCTTGCCTTCTGGCTCAACTCTCTCTTCACCACAACAGACCGGTATAGTGTCCGCATCACTGCCGACGCTGCCCCGATCCGTATTTTAATCTCTCGCTCCGTTATTCCCTCACTTGTGAACAAGACCCTGAGATACTTAAACTCCTCCACTTGGAGCAAAGACTCTCTCTTAGCCTGGAGAAATCCTGTCCATAAAAGTAATGAACAGACAAAGGGCAGCCCTAGCAGAGTCCAACCCTGACTGGGAATGAGTTTGGCAAAATGGACCAAGCTCTCACTCCGGAAATACAGAGACTGAACAGTCTGTAACAATAGGCCATCGAGTCCACATTCACGAAGCATACCCCACAAGATACCTCAGGAACACGGTCGAAAGCCTTCTCCAAGTCCACAAAGAACATGTGGACTGGTTGGGCAAACTCCAATGTGCCCTCTAGCACCTTTGCAAGGGTATAGAGCTGGTCCAGTGTTCCATGGCCAGGACGAAAACCACCTGTTCCTCTTGGATCAGAGGTTCGACCAACCGTCAGACTCTCCTCTCCAGCTCTCTGGAGTAGACCTTACCAGGAAAGCTGAGGAGTGTGATCTCCCTGTAGTTGGGACACACCCTCTGGTCCCCCTTCTTAAAAAGGGGAACCACCACCCCAGTCTGCCAATCCAGAGGCACTGTTCTTGATGTCCATGCAATGTTGCAGAGCCGTGTTGGTCAAGACAGCCCTTCAACATCCAGAGCCTTGAGGGACCCAGGACGGATCTCGTCCACTCTTTGCTGAAGCAGAGTTGTTTAACTGCCTCGGTGACTTCAGCCACAGTGATGGACGGGCCCAACCCCAAGTCCCCTGGCTCTGCTTCCTTGACAGAATGCATGTTGGTGGAATTGAGGAGATCCTGAAAGTATTTCTTCCCCTGCCCGACTATACTCTTAGTTGAGGTCAGCAGCTCCCTGTCCCCACTGTAAACGGTGTGAACCGAGGGCCACTTTCCCCTCCTAAGCCGCCGCACAGTTTGCCAGAATTCCTCGGGGCCGACTGGAAATCTTTTTCCATGGCCTCACCAAACTTTTCCCACTCTTAAGTTTTTGCCTCAGTGACCGCAAGAGCCACGCAACGCTTGGCCTGCCGATACCTGCCAGCTGCTTCTGGAGTCCCACAAGCCAACCATGTCCTGTGAGACTCCTTCTTCAGCTTGATGGCACCCTTCACCTCTGGTGTCCACCAACAGGTTCGGGGACTACTGCTGGGACAGGCACCAGCCACCATGGGCCCAGCAGCTCTGCCGCCTCAGCAATGGCACCGCTGAACATGGTCCATTCGGATTCAGAAGAGCACATGAGACTTGAATCAAAGACGTTGGTCCAACATTAAACAGTTGTTTGAAAAAACTGTTTGTGTGTTACCAATCGAAACAGTTGTATTAAGTTGGACCAACAGTTAGTTTTTGCAGTGCAGTGTAGTTTAAGTCAATTCTTTTAGCATTGAAGTTGAACCAACTCAAACATTTTACTTAGTTCACCATGACTCAGATCATTTGAGTGAAATCACTTGCCTCAATTTTAAAACAGTGCAGTTCTTGGCAAAAACTTCAGTTTCAATTTGATTGAATTAAGAGTTATTAACCACCCACTCATCATTTTTAATGAAACTCTACTGAGAAGGTTTGCTAACTAACAACTTCTGGGTTAACAGTACAGATCGAAGGAGGGGTTTTTGTAAAAACACATGATTAATGTGACCATGAGTTAAGAGTGTTTAAAGAAACTGTGTGGTGTTATTTTACATCAACACTGCAATGTATCTCCCACAGTAATATGGTTTAACATCAGCATAGAGTTATATACCCCAAAACAACACCAAGAATTTAACACTTCCCTCTGATCTGGTCTTACACTGGCAGTTTAACACCGGGGGATTTGCTGTGCATGACTGAAAAGTGGCTTAATTCACCAGCTCTCCCCTACATAAAAAAAGACAAAAGATCAATATGTGTAACATGACAACATGACCACAAGCAGAGCAGCAGATGCATAGTAAGCAGACTAGTTTTAGCTTCGCATTAAACAGAGGACAGCTTGTGAATAAAGGTGATATTTCTACACAGAAGTGTCTGAAACTAAGTTCTGATAGTGTTCATCAAAAAAAGTATGCTACGACAGTTTGTAGAATGGTAAAAAAAAAATACATGAGAATTACACACATCTTAAGCTCAGACACTTCACCTGTGCTCAGGTACGAATGGTTGCACTGATTAAACCAGCAGGTGGCAACAGAGTAACATAAATATTTAAAAGACATAAACAGTGTGGAAATGAAATCCAGAGGTTATTTCTGGCTCTGTGACAGCGATAACCAAGTGATAATCACTGACTGTGTCCAGCTGTGTGTTTCAGGCCAACTGAAAACTGTCTCAGAGCCTCCACGGTCATCAGTATTCTCCTCCTTCCTCTTCTGAAGGTTTGGTTTCATGTTTTCACTGCACTGACCCCTCCATCACCTCCATCCAAAGACCACCACCAAGCTGTGCTGCAGCATCTCATCAGCTCCGTGTTGGTGTCAGAGCACAGAGAGGAGAGATACACCGCGGGCTCTTCATGTATACATGTGTAACACTGTGTAACCAGGTGTGTGTGTGTGTGTGTGTGTGTGTGTGTGTGTGTGTGTGTGTGTGTGTGTGTGTGTGTGTGTGTGTGTGTGTGTGTGTGTGTGTGAGCCTGTGAATCAGTCAGCTTGTGTATGCCATGACACGGAGAGCATGGAGAGTGCACCAGAGGGTGATGCACGCCCTCGTCTCAGTGGGGTGTGTGTGTCTGTGTGTTTGTGTGAGTGTGTCTGTGTGTGTGTTGATCTGCCAGAGGAGAGGACGCAGCAATTTCATGCTCCTCAGTGCGTACAGCAGCACTCAGCCAGGTGCAATGCTCTGTGAAGTCTGGGGAAGAATGAGGTAAGGAGGATTAGTAGACAAACACAACTGCAGCGAGGAGGAACTTCTGCTTTTTATTTATTTATTTATTTATTTATTTATTTATTTATTTATTTATTTATTTATTTATCCAAGTCTGACTTCAAAGTGGAGGAGCACCGTGTGTGTCGGTTCCCACCAGCCACGGCCTCTGTGTGCTCACAGGAGGGTGAGCTGGGAGAGTTTAGTGTTTCTGACACAGTCGTAGTTTACAAACTGAGATGTGTTTTGTTGTGTTTGGATCTGATTGTAGGAAACATGTCCCCAAATATCTGATTTTTTTCTCTGATGAAGTTAAATTTACATTTATTAATGTAACCATGTCAGCTAAAGCACAGGGTCTTTTGATCTGTGGAGGGGTTCAAATGTCGATGCCCTCCTGACCCTGATGAGTCTGGCGTAGGATTTCCTAAAGCCCCGTTTCCACCAAGCGGTTCAGTTGGGTTTGTCTTGGCACGGCATGGCACACGTTTCCACTGACAAATCCTGGGACAGATACCCAAATAACCGAGATGAGCCGTCCCACTTTTTGGCACCCTTCCATAGGGGGGCCAGACGAAACCGATCTGATCTCTGAGGAGCTGCAACACAGCAGTCTGTTGATTGGTGGAAAGAATGGTCACTTCCTGTGTGACAGCAGCTGCTGTATTTCTCCTGGTGGCTCACAGCCTTCTCTGAAACAAAGCTTGATTGTTCTTTGTAACAAAGATCCACATGACAATCACAAAGAAGACAAATTGCTGGATGTCTTCATCGTGGCTCTTTTTTTCCTGTGTCGCGTTTTTCTTCTTTGTTGGATTTGTTAGCAGGGTACACTGTGTCACGCTGCTATGGCGTCAGGATACTATGTTACTGATGCAGCTGTAAGCACCCAGCTTACACACCGCCTACCACGAGGGGCCATAGTTTGCTGTGGAAACACAAACAGGACCAAGCCTAACCGAGCCAACCCGTAGCAAACTGTGATGATCTAAACCGGACTGCTTGGTTTCCAAGTCCTCTCTAACTATAAGTTCCAGGAACTTTTAGTACCACATTCTTTTCTGTGCTCCTACTGAGCCTGAGGTCTTGTAAAGATCATCCCAATCAGGCATCAGGAAAAATAAAAGAAACTGCACTACACCACCAGACCAGTAGAGGGCAGTACTGCACACACCCTGCACTTACAGGGTAGTATTGTCCCAAACCAAACACTGCCGCTTTGCACTTACCAGATTTCACAACCGTTCACAGCTGCTCTGCTGTTTCACACTTCATCTACCTTCATTTGATCCAACCCCGCCCCTTCCTCTGCGTAGCCAGGTGAGAGGTGTCCAGCAGCCACACTCAGCTCTGGCACCACCTTGAGTGTGCCATCTGACAAATCAAAGCTGAGAAATCAAAGTCACAACACTGGACATGTCCTCCTCTTTGGTCGTAAAATTTTGGGTGGATTTTTAAAAGTTCCCATCATCAATTCACTCAGCTTGTTCTTAGAACCATTAATATAAATATAAACGGTATTAATATTTGTCATTTGTAAAACGTGCCCCTTTTTTCAGGGTGGTCATGTCCGCTGGGAGGCACTGTGTGCTGTCCGCAGAGCTGGCGCCTATGTGTCAGCTGCTAATAAAGGTCCAGCCAGAACGCAGCATTATTTAGGAAGAGAAACATTTTGTTAGGCAAAGGGCTACCACTCTTTTCTTTCTTTATGGTGGTTTTATTTATGTTAATGCTATAGAAATGTTTCACTTCAAACAGCAAAGGAATGTTTTAAAGAAACATATGGTTGATAAAGCTACCTACTCGCCTTTGGGGATTTTTGCAGTATCTCAAAGAGGCCGGGTAGAGGGTCCTCTTTTGGGGTTTCAGAGTATTACCACCATTGAGCTCTGCTATCTTCATACTTTAAACAGATCATCTAATGTTTGGGCTGAAGAGCAGCCCTGTTAACAGACGACCTCTAGCAGAATGCGTCCTTCTCAGCAGATCCAGATCATTATTAAATACTTCTCTAATGGTGAGATTATGACAGACACGTATATGAAACTGAACCAGGATGTATTCCTGAGGACTTCTGTGCTTGAACAGCAGCAGTAAATTGGATAACCACTGACACGTTCAGCTGATGGGCTCCAGTTTACAGGGTCACAACAAAAGCACTGAGGCTGCTCCCCCAATCAGAAACATTTCCCTTGTAGACTCCGCCCCCCCCAGAATCCCTGGACATCTGGAAAGTACTGTCTTCCAGGCAGGGCCGTTTCAAAGGGAAATTCAGGAACCCCAGGGCTAAACTTAAGCCCAGTTCCTTTTTGCCAAAAAGCACATAGTTCCTCAAAAAGTCCCTGGTTCTTGGTGAAAGTTCCTGCAGTTGAAAAGCACCTGTTAATGCTGTCATGGTAACTTGATCAGAAAAGAAATAAGTGAAAGGCTTGGCTCAGCAAATGTCTTTTATTTTACATTTACAAAACAACAAGAGTACAAAAAGGTCAGTCAACAGACATTTTTTTTGTTGTGGAAGGAGTATATGCAAATGTTTGTCTCATAACTGCAGCAAAACGTTCCCCAGACGAACGAGGAGAGAGCGTGGGAGGAGGGGTTACAATCAAACTTTTATAAAGCCTGTCAGTCTGCTGGCACGCAAGAACCTTTTGCTGCAGAGGAACCAGAGGAACCAGAGGAACCAGAGGAACATAGAAAAGTTTGACATTCTTAGCGGACTACATGGGTGCAGGGAGAACCTGCTCGTTTTGGCTTTTTCGACCAGCAAACACACTTTGTGCTTCATATTTTCTGTTGTTTTGCCATCACAACAAGAGAGTGCAACAGTAGTTAATGCTTTTCCAAAAAGTATACATTTTGACAAAAAAGAGGTTGGCACATTCAAGAAGACATGAGTGTTTTTATAGCAACAGATTTTTTTGTACATTGTTTTTGTTTTTCGCCTCATAAATACAATATACGTCTCTTTCCCTGTATCCAGAGCCCACAAAAGAACAGTACAGACACAGGTATTTACAAATCAAGGAGAGCTCATAAATAATCATAGTAATACCAAAAACAGGATGGAAAGTCCACTCTTTCTTTCTTTCTTTCTTTCTTTCCTTCACAGCACTGACACTCGGTCCAGAGTCGTCTTCTCGTCCAGCTTATCGTGTCCACAGTGGGAGGATGGAGGCAGCAGAGGTTCACTGACGGAGTCACTCATGTCCTTATCTCATCTCCTGGAGGGACAGAAACAAAAACAGGAGTTTAGAAAAGGCTGCTGGATTCTGTTTGACCAGGAATGAACTCAGGTTTGAATGTTGGTTTTTACAGATTTGCAGTGACTTAGTGTTTGAGGCCCACATCTTATAGGAGATCCCATAACCTCATCTTTTCAGCAAGTCTGCCTCACCCAGTGAGTAACAAATTTATTCTACCCTGAACAAAGTTCTTTTTTTTTGTGGAATAGTTAGTGTTTGTTTACAATGATTGTACAGAAAGAGCGTGGCTTACACCAGAGTCAAGTTGCTTGTATTCTTGAGGATACTTGGCGAATTAAGGCGATCCTGATTTTGATTCTCAGTTTGTGTGTTGTTATGTTGCTTTGCCAGCTGAAAACCAGCTGCTCTCATGGCCCCCTCTGGGTTACAGACAGAGATAACAGTCAGCTGCACCACAGGAAGTCAGGGAAACCTAATCCAGACTTCCTGTGGAAGCACCTCCAACTTTATTAGTCTAGAGGTCACACTTTCATGTTCTCGGGAAAGCGTGAAAAAGCCATTACAGGTCATTTAGGGTCAGTCAGGGAGGGAGTAATAGTCCTGACGGCTCTGTGGGGGGGTGACCTGAGAGGCATGAGATACAAGGAAGCTCTGTGTATGTGTGTGTGTGTGTGTGTGTGTGTGTGTGTGTGTGTGTGTGTGTGTGTGTGTGTGTGTGTGACAGACAAAAGAGCTCTTTGGTATACGTGTGTGTGCCTTTCACTGCTGGCTCTGCTGCTCTGAAGTGAGAAGTTTTACAGTGCCTCCTCTAGTTAGAGAGTTTTAACTTGAAGAAGCATCAAAGCTGACACACAGACTGCTTCCTCATAAAGAGGAGTTTCCATCAGGGGGCTGACACGTTTCAGTGTCAGCCCATCAGTCATTAAATGGGTCTACCTGTGGTCACTCATGTCTATGTCTCCTATATCAACCTGTCTCCTCTGATACCATCCTTATCCCCTGTCGTCACCTCGAGGCTCTTCAACACAGATAAACACATCAAACACTTTCTGTTTGCATGCTTTCATGTTAACATGTAACCTCTGTTTTTATTTATATTTTACAACCATGGATGAAATATGCATTTGTAAATAGTTTTAGATTTTGGAGGGAAATTCACAACCTCACCAGTGTTTTATAATCCAGGGGGGTGATACAGCCAGAGCTAAAGGCTAAAGGCTAATATGTTTGTGCTAATGTTGACTCCAACCCACAGTCAGCAGTTATTCTGCAGTGGTCTGTTCAAACTTGAGAGTCTATCAATGAAATGAAGAGCCAGGTTACGTTAGCTCTGATTGGTAGATGACTGGCAGGACACAACCAGGACACTTGTCTCAGAGCACCGGGCTGTCAGCTGAGCGAAATATAGACAGCTACTAAACTACATACAAACTGACAGTGATTATATGTTGTCACATTTCAAATCGTAGCTCTACCTAGCTGTACTGATAAATACCTTACTTTGTGCCGTATCCGGTAAAAAATTGTCTTGAACAAAGAAAATAGTTTTTTTATCTGATCTCCATTTAATTCCATAAGAAACACACACCTCACTAAACGTCACATCTTCACGACAGTGTGTGTGTAGAAATGGGTACCTTTCACATTTGAAACGATACGGTACCAATTTTTAGTACTTTTTTATGTTTATGTGGTTTTCAGTTTAACATATTTATTCTTCAGCATATAACCTTGCAATGCTGTGTTCATTTCAAGCAAGGAAAATCTCCTACTCTTCCACTCTCTCACAGTCACAAGGATGCATTTAAGCACCCAAACATGGTACCCTGTGATTTTGCATGAATGGGCACCTGGTACTTTTGATAGAATTTGGTTGGTACCTATAAAAGTACCTAATTCAGTACCCATCCCTACGTCTGTGAGACTCCAGGCCAGAAGGTGACGAAACGGATCCTCCTCATAGCATCTTTAAGTTTCTCTTTGTAAAATTTACTTGGCATTTCAGAGTAAAATGTGAAGTAAATATTACTCACATTTTTAACGTAGGTAGTAGTACACCCTTACCTGATAATGTCATTTACACTTACACTGTAAAATGATATAAAAATACAAAGGCAAAACAAGTAGCTCATTAAAAACACGATGCCTGGTTCATGAACATACAAGAGAGCTTAGAGATTACTGAACTTTAATTTTCAAACTATAAGAAAAGATGTCTTGATTCTTGGTGCTCATATCTGACTGTAATCTGAGTTTTGAATTGAGTAGTACCCTCTGACTTAAAGGTGCTGTGAGGAGGATCTGTTTAAATATAAATATAATATGACTGCGGCGCCACCTCCTGGCATGGGGTCTCCACACACTGTCATAAAAATGTGGCTTTTAACCAGGTGTGTGTTTGTTTTGCATCAAATTTTCTCTGTTCAAGTCAACTTTTTACAGCATACAATGCAACGAGGTAAGGTGTTTATCCATACAGTTATGTAGCGCTACAGTTTGTAACGTGGTAACAAGCTAGCTGTCAGTTGGTACAGTAGTTTAGTAACCCATACTTAGCTCTGACAGCTCGATGCTGTGACACGTGTCCGCAGTGTGTAAGATTAGTGAATCCTGGTTGTGTCCTGTCCAAGCTACAAAGAAGCTAAGAAGTAGCATTTTGAAATAACCTATATTGGTGCTGATAATCTCATTTTAAAGTGTGGATCACGATCAGGCAGATATCTAGAAGGGAGGCTTTTTTTAAGATCACTCAGAAACTCCTCACAGGAGCTTTAAAAATGTTTTTTTAAGATAGTTTATGAAGCAGTCCTTTCTTTATTTGCAGACTTCTTTGTGTGGGGAACTTTGGAGAATATGTGGAAACACATTTGATCAAAAAGCAAAAACAAGAAGGAACCCTCCCTTGGTGTGACATCTGTGTGCTTTTTGGTCTATTACTGTGTTGTGACAAATTGGGTTTTAGGACATTTTCTGTTTTTGGTGGAAATGAAATGGAGTTGGGAAAAACTCTCTCATTTTTATGCCTCTTTTTTAGTTTTCAGAGCTGACTTTCTGCAGAGGCTTGGGTGCAGCGTTTTCCTGAAGGACACTCTGAAGTGTGTGGATCAGGATCAGGGGATGGACCCTGTGAGTCTAAGTGCTGTCCCTCCTGAACCCACTCTGTGTAAACTGGTTCCACTTTGAACAACTTTGTCTGCTCCCAGCGTGCTCCTCTGTGCACCTACAGCCTTATCATTGCGGGACACTGTTCAGAAGCGCTGCCTGGCTCACGTTAACCCCCACAGAGCGGCCCGCTCCTCGCCTCTCCTCTCCTCGCGCTGCCTTTAAAGACAGCAGCTGGTTGTGAGGGAGCCAGCGGGGGGGTGCATGTGAAGGAGCGCTCCCACCGTGAAGAGCCGCTCTGAAGTGCATGGCAGAGACAGAAAGGAGGCTGGGTGTTCTCACTCCACACGCTTTCTTACAGTAAAACCTGCTCTGAGGAGACTCTAATGGTGGATCTGTACATCAGGGGGGGTGTGGGCAACCAGGGGCTGTGGAGGCTCTTTTCCTGCTCCCTCTCCTATCAGATTATGTGTGTTTTATGGAGCGAGAGTAATGATATGTAGATAAAACTAAACCTCAGGAGCGTCTCCATGGCACTCTTTGTTCCCAGGCCTCATAAATATCTGAAAGCATCAATTATTCAGACCGTTTGAGGTGAAGAGGGAACGTTCCTGCACAACTTATGAAACCGTTAGCTTTGCCGTCTCCTACCTCGTTGTGTTTTCTGGCTGAGTTGAGCCCTCGGGAGCCCGTCGAGCCTCTGGAGGAGGAGCTTCCTGTGGTCGAGCAGTTACTGGACATCTGGCTCCTGGACAGGTAGCCGGCCTTATTGCTGCTGCTGTAGGTTATCAAGTCCTCACCTGGGGACAGGAGAGTGAGGGCTGTTACTTTGTGGTCCAGAAAGCTCCCACACTGAGGACTAAACTGGTCCAGACTGAACTGCGTCTTACTGTCTGCGTGTCTCTGTCCCGATCCTTTCCGCTGGTGGCTGCCGCTGCTCCTGCTGTACTCGCCTCTCTCCAGAGAGGACGCAGCTCCGTTCACCACTCCACGGCCCTCCAAGCTCCCGTGAAGGCCCTGCAACCTGTTGTCCTCTGGAGGCGGCTCTGGGGGCGGGGGTAGGTCTGAACAGAGAGGATGAAAGATGATGAGCTGTTTCTGTCACGCAGCCTCTTACTGCTGTGAGAGGAGATGGTTGGACAGGCTGTGTGTTGGTGCTGACAGGGCTCAGAGGACAGGGAGTGCTGGTCTCTGAATGTGGTCAAATGTCAGTGAAACAGGATGTGGAAATGTCTCCCCTGCCCTCCAAGTAAACACACATCCATCCACTCACCTCCTTGTAAGTCCCTCCTGTAGGCTGCAGTCTTTGACACCTTTTTCTTCACCCGCGATTTCTGGTTTGGTGGCGTGCATGAATCTGCCGGGGAGCGGCTGTGGACTGTGTGGACAAAGAGGAGACAAAGAAGATCACAGAGAGCCAAAGTGTGGTTTCCGAAAGAAATCATTGAAGGAACATTGAAATTAAAATAAGTATACCTTTAGTTCAGAGGGTTTATTTCTTTTTTGCTCTGGTTTTAGCCAAGTTGTTGACAAAAGTATTTTTTAAACCCAATTTTGTTTTTGAAAATACCCAGCTATGTGTGTACATGGCCTGAGAGTGAGCAATCAAGCTGAGCAGCACACACACAAGGAGAACAGTCACACACAGAAGGCATCAGGCGTGAATCAAAACAGTAACCTTACTGTGAGGCAACAGTGCTAACCACTGCACCACCTTCGATAAGACATGATCACAGCTTACTCTCATTTATTTGAAAAAACATGATCTAACTTTACTGATGGGAAATAACAACCTGTCAGATTTCTCCTACCAGGTAAGTGTTTAATTTTATCAAAAAGTTTTCCTTTGTCTGATACTGGGCCAGATAAGACCCCTCCAAACGTCGGAGACATGAGAGACATGTAGAACACATCAGTATTGTGTTGGTCCGTCGAAGACCACCTCTAGATGTCTGAGCAATGTGCAAAATGGGTACAAAATTTGACATCTGAATCTGACCATTTTTGGACGGTGTAATGGCGTTCAGCATTTGGATGTCATTTGCAGACCCAACCTAGACGTCAATGAGACGTTCAAAATGGATCCAGACATTCAGACGTCATTAGTAGACCCTTTTAAGACTTTAGTCTGACCTCCATACAACTTCCAAAAATAAAAAAATAAAAACTTTTTTCTCTTCTGCACCTTCAGGAGCCTGATTTGGTCGTCAAAAATTATTTTTAATACACACCATTTCAACGTCACACCGCACAGTGGGACAGCTGTGTTACAAATAAGACCATTTTTCACACTTTATCTTGTGAATGTTGAACAGTTGGACATTTTGTATCAAATTAATCATAAACATGTCAAAATAAAAACCAAGAGACCTAATATTTCTGTCCTGTTAGAGT
Organism: Halichoeres trimaculatus; assembly: GCF_033239565.1. Taxonomy (NCBI): domain Eukaryota; kingdom Metazoa; phylum Chordata; class Actinopteri; order Labriformes; family Labridae; genus Halichoeres; species Halichoeres trimaculatus. The sequence goes on from NW_027437184.1 coordinate 38,918,703, forward strand.
CGGAGTGATGATTCAGCACATCAGCGTCACCTGGAGTGAGCCATTGTGCTGTTAGATTCTGAGAAAGCTGCTTGAAGTGATCAAACTTTGTCTTTAGGTGATGAACTAGTTCCTGAGCACACAGCTGAGGCGGAGGGATACATAAGGTGAAGTGTCTGAGGGATGATGGGCTCTATGTTCCACTCACTGAATAAATACTTGGTTAAAAACTGAGTCCTCTCCGCGCCTGCTTTCTGTTCATGTGTGTATTCATGTGTGCAGATACAGAGTGTGTCTTCGTGTGTGTGAACACATGCTGCAGCAGGCTGCGTACCCGGTGTGTTGGTGCTGACGTTGTCTTCACTCGGAGCTGGCCCCGGGCCGCTGAGGCAGCGGTGAGCGGGACTCTGGCACTGCAGCGTGCCAGCCTCCGATGAGCCGTGATGCTGTTGGCCTGAGAGGTTGGGGTTGGACTGGGTGAGCGGCGGGCTCGGCGCCTGGGGAACTGGCACTGGACCGCAGGGTAACCTTCTGCTGTGGGAAGTGAGGACAACATGTTACCGCCGAGAACAAAGCGGAGGAATCAGAGCCTCAATACTCTAAGGGATGAAAAGCTGATTTAACTGTTCTAACTTATCTCAACCAGTACCACAAAACTGTATGTGAAGAACACATAAGAAGTAAATCTACCTTCATATTCTTACTTTAAAGATACATGATGTTACTACATGACAGAAACACAACATTAGGTACAATTTACTGACCCACATTAATCCACTTAATGTGATTGAGTGTAACTAAATTAACACACACGGCTGCGTTTTGTAACCACGAGTAAGGAGGGAACACAGTGGATATGACAACCTGCTGCACATCTCAACGGCATAAACCAGCTGTCTGTGCTCCAGAAAAAACAAACAAATAAATTCAATTTAAAATCAACAAATTAATCAACACATAGGTAGTCAGTCCACATGCAGCACAGACAGCCAGTCAGCACCACATGCAGCACAGCCAGCCAGTCTGCACCACATGCAGCACAGACAGCCAGTCCATGCCATGTAGAGAACAGAAGAGTCTTATATCCACTGCGTTCCCTCCTCACTCACGGTTACAAAACAGCATCAGTAGAAAAATTACTTTCCTAAAACCCTTTTTTTTTGTAATCTGAAGGAGCAGTTTTTTAAATTTGGTTACAGAGAATACTTAATGAAATAACAAGTACATTTTAGGTTAGTTTGTCTTTATTTTGAGTTAGATTTATATGAGGTGATGATTTAAAATAGATTGATAGGTTAGCAAACAATGGCATGAGGGTACCACTTGGACATGCACAGATTGATCAGTGCCGATTTCCGTAAATTTGGGGGATCGGGGATCGGCCCATCCTTACATATGAAACTGATCTTATCTACCTCTGGGAAGGTCTGACAGCCAGCCATTGTTGCTTTTTGCTCTGAGACCTAAAACTCAGGACATTTTATTGGTTGTTTAAGTTATAACATAAAGATTTTATTGTTTCACAGGTATTGTTCAATGATTTTCAATCAAATAAGTTTGGAATATTGAAGGTATATGCTGTCAGTTATAAAAAATAAAAATCAGTATTAACAGGTCAGGCTTTTTAAAGATCGGTGATCGGCCAGAAAATGGTTAACAGTGCACCCCTACTAATGTGTACTAATGTGTACTAATGTGTACTAATGTGTACTAATGTGTACTAATGTGCACTGTCATGGTAGAAAACAGTGTTGATGCAGGACGGGGTGTGGAAATGAGGTCAGAGATGTGTCTTTCAGAGGGATCCATGTTTTTAGGTCTTTATTATGGACTCTCTACAGTCAGACGCAGTCCGGACAGAGATGGTACACATACCGTGACAGCTGCTGGCTGTCCAGCTGGTTGAGGCGGGGGAGGTCATGTGGGGCTCGGGTCTCCTCATGGGGTGAGGGGGTGAGAGTGGCGGTGGACTGGTGACTGTAGGACGTGGCTGGAGAGGAGGCGTTGTTCCTCAGAGGAGGAGGAGGTCCGTCCTCGCAGCCCTCCATCAGGTAGGTCCTTTCAGGGAGGGGGGGGCACCACTCCTCATCCGAGCTGCGCACACAGAGAGGAGTTACAGTGAGGAGCAGCAGAGGGAGTGAGCTGGATCTGATCCTGATGTGTTTCTGAAGAGGAGCAGCCTGTTGTCTCTCTGCTGCCTCTAATTCCTGCTCACCATGAGGCCGCTGAAAGATTAATGCCGCTCTTTCAGGCTCTACTCCAGTTAGAGGGCCTTGCCGTTGGCAAAACTGCAGGAGGCTAAGCTTCCACTTGGGTGGCAGCGCTGCTGTGATCCTGAATGATAGTTTGCTTTGAAACTTCAGAGCCAGTGTTGAGAGAGAGCAGCTAATTGTGTTCAGAGGTTTAAAGAGCAGCTAAATCGCTGGAGCAACTGACCATGGCCCAGATAATTCATTTACCAAAGCCGGGGGCGGCGGGGCCACGCAGGGTGTGATACTTCATGTCCATGCAGCATGTTACATCAAATTATAGACGTGTGTGTGTGTGTGTGTGTTTGTGTGTGTGTGTGTGTGTGTGTGTGTGTGTGTGTGTGTGTGTGTGTGTGTGTGTGTGTGTGTGTGTGTGTGTGTGCCTTACCCTAAGTCCATGTCCTCGTGCTCCAGAGGCTGCTCATCCTGCTCACACTGATCCAGCTCTCCAATAGGAGGAGGAGGAGGCAAAGACTCCATCCAGGTCAGAGACGGGGTTTTAACAGCTTTACCCATCACCTTCTGCTTCGGCTTCCCTGAAAAAAAAACACGCAGAGAGAAACCTTCACCACCACTCTGTGTAAATACCTCGTCAGGATCCGGTTTGAGCTCCAAGCATGCAGGGACAGAGAGATGCTGGTCTGAAAGAAGAGCTCAGAGCGATGAGTCAGAAGGATCCGCCCCCTCCTCACCTGTGCAGCGGTCAGGCTGGGCGTACTGGGCTCCTGAGGGTCCTGGCTGGGTGATCCAGTGTCCGTCCTCCTGCTGGTCTCCGCTGTGGGCCGATGTCTGGGTCTGGGTGTTGTAAGGCATGATGGAGGTGGAGGCGTAGGGCGTGGTGGAGTTGTGCTGGGCGTAGGTGAAACTGTGCAGGTCCTCGCTGGTGGCATCGATGGTGCTGTAGATGGGGCCTTCAGTGGAGCCGCCGATGCTGTACTTCTCTGTCTGATTCAGGTAGTTGGAGATACCGGCGTCTACACAGGGGTGGAGGAGATATTCAACATTACACAGGAACCAGACCACTGAAACATGGACCACGTGTTCAGGTTCAGGCGGTGTCCTACCGTTGTAGTATCTCTCTGCTGTGCTGTGGTTGGTGCTGCAGCAGTTCACGGCCTCTTTGCCGCTGTGGACGAGGTTGGTGGTGGGCCAAGAGTCTGCCAGCCATGGGTAGTTTCCAATGTTGCCTCCCAAAACACCAGGTCTACAGAGACATCATGTCATCAAGTTAAAGCAGGAACCTCACTCTGATACAGAAAGGATATATGGTGCGAACCATAGTTTCATTTTTCAGCTCAACTCTGCACAACCTCCTGCTGTCCACATGAGACTCCTGCTGCACCACGTTACACACCTTACACCACGTTACACTCAGTTATTCTCAGTCAGTGTCTGATTCTTTAGGGGTTATTCAAGTCAATCACAGCTGGAGGTCATATTGTGCGGACAGAGGGAGGGAGACATAAAAACACTGTAGCTGCTTCACCAATTAGAAACATTCAGCTGGAAGGCCCCGCCCAAAAAGTTCCTTGACTTCTGGAAAGTACAACCCTCCAGATAGGACTGTTTCAAGGGGTATGAGGAAACCTCAGAAAAAAATTAGACCCATGTTCCTGCAGTTGAAAAGCACATAGTTCCTTAAAAAGTCCCTAGTTCCTAATGAAGTGTGAAAGAAGCTTTAGTGTTTTAAAGCACAGTATCACTGTGAAGGAGAGCTGTGCAGATGACTTTACCCTCTGATGCATTAATAAAACCTGTGTCACAATATTTTTCCTGGAGGGTTTTTTTTTCTTCCAAGGGCATCATGACAAAAAAACTTGTATTTTTTTCTGATATTTCTTTTTTCCTTAAACATATTCACTCCAGTGGACTGTTTTTTTTTGTTTTTTATTTTTTTGGGGAAATTTACTAAATGACTATTTCTTTTTGTGCTTTGCAAAACAATTTAACATGTTTTCACAAATCTGACTTTAGTATTTTTTTTTTAGCTGATAAGCTTTTTAATATTTTGGTGCATGCATAACTTCCTCAGAAAAAAAGGCCGAAACTTTTTAACATTCCCAGAAAAATGAAAAACATTAAAAAAATCCAGACACAGGCTAATCTGCAGTTTGACCACAGAAACCTTTAAATGAAGGAGAAAACGACTTCTAATGAGCTGTCCTCTGCAGTCACCACTGTGCAGCAGAAGATTAGGAGGCTCAGAAACTAAATGCAGAGACAAAAATACATTTAAGAAAGACATTTAATTACCTTCCGTTGAGTCCAGACGCCTCTCCATGAGGGAAACCAACTGTAGAAGACAGAGACAGATGAGTCATCGTTTCTGAGTCAGCACAGGGAGACGCACACAAAACCAGGTATCAGTGTTTCTCTGAACGAAGGTGGTTAGACCTCAGACCCCTGACAGACCCTGAAAGACCTGGAGCCAGGACTGAACCACCTGATGAGGTCAGCTGTAGAAACCTGGCTGAATAACCCCTGGTGGGGTAAAATGTTGAAGCATTGCTCCATATAAAGGAGATTTAGACGGTCATGGTCATCACTCAGCCTCACCTGCAGGCGTGTAGGCGAAGGAGGTGGTGTAGTGGCTCAGCTCCTTCCTCTTCTTGCGTCGGCAGTAGATCCAGACGCTGAAGCCCATGAGGATGACCCAGCAGGCTCCGCCGATGCCAGCGATGAACGCCGGCTGCTTCACCACGTCGGTGATCTGCTCGGCCAGGCTCACGCTGCCCTCCTCGCCGCTCTCACCGGTGCCTTCGCCTCCTCCGCTGCCTGGCACAGAAGGCTGCTCAGCCGGTAGCTCTGAAGGAGCGAGAGGTTGACATATGAGACACTTTATAACAACTGTCCAACACGTTTATTTCAGATATTAAAGCTTTAATTGACCTGAAAGCAAAGAAAGGGAACATTCAAAACTCAGCACGTTTACCTTCATGCTACATGAATTATCCTGAGGCTAATGCAGTTTACATAATGAAGTTTGAAGAGTTTTAAGCTAAAGACTAACATTAGCATGGCAACCTGCTCTCTATCCTCTTCTGCTTCTTGGTTTTTAGCCATCTGCATAATCTTCAGGGACAGAATTGGTTTGAGTTTTATTGAAGCAACTGAAATCTGACAAAGCTTTAAGACCAAAGCTGGAGACCTCCATCACACGCTACGTCTCAACGTTTGGGAGAGTGATGGTAGAGTCTCTTGTCCACTGCGTTCCCTCCTCACTCACAGTTACAAAACGCAGTCACAACAAAAATGACTTTTTGGCGCAGTTTTCTGAAGTTTGGTTACAGAGAATGTTTCATCATAAAATAAGTCAATCTGAGGTTGGCTGGTCTTTACTTTGAGTTGAATTTATACAAGGAGATGTGAAATGAATAGTGCAGTATCTCAGAGTAGAGTATCTTTACGTGTGTGTTGGACTGAAGTGGGATGGTTATGTTGGTTTAATCTTCTGAGTGTTGAGGCCTTGAAATCTCTGTTTCCTTGCCAATGAAACATTGTTTCTGTGAAACATTTTTAGTAATTTTAACACAAAAGAGTTACAAAATAGGAATAACATCACTATCTTATTTCTTTGAGTGTGCTCTTAATCCAACCCTCTGTTTGTGTGGCTCTGACTCACTGAAGAGGACGGACACCGGCTGGCTGCGGGTGCCAACGCCGGCGCTGGTGACTGCGGCCACCTCCACCTGATAGAGCACCCCGGGCATCAGGCCTTTAAACACTGCGGACAACGCGCTCCCGTCCACTGTCCTGTTGATGTAGTACCGAGTCTGGTTGTCTCCGCCGCTGCTGCCCACACACCAAACCTGGGCAGGAGATGGAGATGAATGAAATATTCAGCGGGCTTCAGTCCCTGGTGAGATCATTTAGAAAGTGTCCATACTCCTTGTCTGAGGGAGAATTTGCATTTTCATCACTGATGAAATAGTCAACTATAGGCTGCAATCTCTGATCTGTTCAGTGACATCAAAGCTGCCTCTGTGAACATACAGCAGCAGAGCAAAGACTGGATTTGACTTTTGAAGTTGGAAACACAGCCTGAAGATTCATTTTTCATTGGAGGATTTATTCTGCATGAAGACTGAATAAACAAAGTGTGAGGGTCACATATTTCTGCAGCCTCTGCTCAGGTTTGGAGCTTTGGGTGGTACGATTACACTCTGAGAATTAACCCTGAATATTGTCAGTTTACTCCTTTCACAACACGTTTTCAAAGTTACAAACACACGGTTTATACTCAGGGTGTTCTGATGCATCAGCTTGTGTTTCCCCACGCCCTCCTCAGCCACAGCGCTGCTTCCCCTCAGCGTTATTCTCGCTGCTTGTCGCCCTGAGATACAAACCGCTCTAACGCAGCTGACGTGTCAGACGTGACGAGGCGTGTTTACCCTGTACTCCTGGATGATGCCGTTCTGCATGGCGCTGGGTGGAGGCTCCCAGGAGACGCTGATGCTGGTGCTGTTGCTGTGCTTCACTGTTGCCACTGTGACACCCCTGGGTGGCGCACTGGGGACTGTGAGTGACAGAGAGACAGCATCTGTATCGTTTCATCGGCAGAAAGAATATTTTAAACTGAAAAAAAACTGAGTTAAGAGAAAAGCAGAGGACTTCAGAAAGGCGGGAGAAGAAAGAGGACAGAGGGCTGTGAGCTGAGTTTATCGACTGCTTTAAAAAGTTCATTTTTTCCTTCCAGGCTGAGCCGCTCGGCAGGTCGATTCAGAGCCTGTAAGCACCGTCGGCAGAAAAATAAATGTCTGCTCCTTGTTTTTAATCTCCAGTTTGAATCAACCAATATAATCCTGCAGAGGACCTCAGGCTGCAGGAATCTGGGTGTGTGTGTGTGTGTGTGTGTGTGTGTGTGTGTGTGAGGCTGAATTTAATGAAACTGGGGATCAATATAAATGCATGTTAAAGTGGTGAGGACATAAAATTAACCCCCAAACGAGATAGCGTTGTTGAGATTCATAAGGTGTCAGGCAGGCTAATGAAGAGAACTCTTTTAAAGCCCCACAGTGTCAGAGAAAACTTACTCAGACCACTTTCTGAGTCTCTCTGAGTCACCAGATTTCTTACCTTCCTCTGGGGTTCGAACCAGTAATGTGCGGCTGTCTTTTCCCTGGAACTCGTCAAAGTACGGGCGGATCTTTATCTCGTACTCCGTGCCTTTGAGCAGGCTGGAGAGGACGCTGCTGCGCTCGGACGGGGAGTTGATGTCCTGGAGGAGCCAGTTTCCCCCACTGGGTCGGTAGAAGAGACGGTAGCCCTGCACGTACTGAGACTGACGGTCCACCTGGAGGAGGGACAGGATGAGAGGTTACTGGCTGACAGCTGATGGATCTGGATTTCAGATTAAGCTGCAGAAATTGGAGAATGACTACCCGCCCAGATGCTAAAACGTTTACAGTTCATTTAGCAGATTCCTCTGTTAGTGGTGAGTCTCAGTTTCACTGTAAATAGTCAGTTCCACAGAGGCTTCCCTCTGGCCTACTTCAGCTGTGCTACACAGTTTTTGTGGTTAACTTCCATCAATGGGTCATAAGTTTGCTCAGACCGCTCTGACTACGACAAACTGAAACCAGATCCCTCCTCATCCTGAACTCCAGCCCCTGCCTGTTGGGAAGATCCTGTCCTCGCCTTAACTGAACCCTCAGATGTGTGTTTCTTAAATTAAACAGTGGCACTCACAGTCCAGGACACTCGGATGGAAGCGGTTGTTAGCGTGACGGGCTCCTGCAGCTGGACGGCCACCTCCCCCAGCTCTCTCTGCACCTGTCTGTGGTCCACGCCCTGACCCGTGGGACTCACATCTGAAGAGGGAAAACACATATTTTCACGTCAGCTCGGAGTGCTGCGGCTGATGCATCCTCACACCCTGCTGTGGTGTTTATCCTGGAGAAGGCTGAGTCACCGGTCTTGTTTTATTTGGTGCACGTGGAAAGGTCTCAATTCTTAGGTTTGGACATGTTTAAAATATAACCTGTTCCACTGTTTTTATCTTTGAGTTAGCAGTACGTTTGTAAATTCAGCATCAACAGATTAATATACATTTAATGTAAAGAGCCCTTTTCAGACACTCAGAGATGCTTTATAGGGTGAAGGATAAAAGTGCAGGTTTTAAATCAAATACAAATATACAGTAGATTAGTGAATTAACAGTAAGAAATAAATACAAAGCCTAGAAAGAAGCATAGAAAACAAAACACACAGTGAAAAGGTGCATGATCCTATTGGCTTAGTTAGTAAGTCCATCTTAAAGTTCAGTTTATAAAATGTTGAAATAAGTTTAATTGTGTCTCTCATTGAAAGTCTCATCAAAGTCAAACTTCTTTCAAGATTGGAAACACCCTCAAGATACTGCATTTGAGACTAAAAGGAAACTAAGACTAAAACACATGAAGAAACAATGTAAAAGAGACACAATATGAACCAAACTACGTCTCCTGATACAGAAACCCATCCTACACCACATTTTAATAAGCTGTAGGATGTGTCATGTCTCTTCACTGGCTTCCAGTGGCAGCTCCAATAAAAGAGAAATTACAAAATATATATATATATATATATATATATATATATATATATATATATATATATATATATATATATATATGTGTGTGTGTGTGTGTGTGTGTGTGTGTGTGTGTGTGTGTGTGTGTGTGTGTGTGTGTGTGTGTGTAAAGTAAATAGCAATACATAAAGTAACAAGTAAGTAAAGGATGAATAAAGTATATTCTATTCTCTTTTATTCTATTCTATTTATCCGTATTGACTAAATTGCATGTGTAGTAGCAAGTATTGATTCACATCAAATCAAAAGGTCCATGTTTAGGTACATGAACACAGCATTGAAGATTATGCTTTGAGAAATAGATGCGTTTAATTCAACAAGCACGCCTAAATAAACAAATTTATATTTATTACCACACACACACACACACACACACACACACACACACACACACACACACACTCACACACACACACACACACACACACACACACACGCACGCACGCACACACACACACACACACACTCACACACACACACACACACACACACACACACACACACACACACACTCACACACACACACACACACACACACACACACACACACACACACACACACACACACACACACACACACACACACACAGTGACACAGTGACATCCCTAGCCTCTACGCTCTGCCTGTGAAAGACGCCTGGTGCTCCCAGCCCAGCGTGGCTCCAAATCTCTAGCCAGACTCTTCTCCTCTGTTGTTCCCAAATAGTGAATGAATTACCTAACTCTATACGATCCACAGAGTCTCTTTCTTCTTTAAGAGATGTCTGAAGACTCATCTGTCCAGGGAACACTTAGAGCTTAATCTGAGCCTTCTCCTCTTTGTCCTCAGGGGGAGACAGAGTCAGAAGGTCTCAGACCCTGCTCTTAGTGAATATTTAGCATTAACTACTGAATGTTTTTGAAGGTTATATTGTTAACACTGTTTTTAATTTGTTGTTAGCTGTGGCTGCTTTATCTTAGACAGGAAAAACAGAACTCCTTCCTGCTCTCAATGGCAGCAGCTGCAGCCAAATAACTTGAAGTACTTTGTCGCACTAAGGTTTTTCTTCTGTCTAAATTCTTGATCACGTTGAATGTCCCTTTGGACAAAAGCTTCTGATAAATTGTTGCAGAATTGTAGCAATTATATTACAATAAGCAATGTGTTTTTAGCACAAACACACTTTCTTTGAAACAGAAAAAAATATCTCAACTACACGTTTCTCATACTGAATCAGTTTTAACCTACATAAGTGTTATTTTTCTTGTCCCTAGGTATTCTTTTGCTAAAACCCAGATTACAAAAAGGAAGTAAATTAGATATTTTGCTTCCATCCAGTTTGTTTCACTTAGATTTGTGCTTCAAGGAACTTTGTTATCATGTGTTTGTTTTAACACTTAGGAGTTCTTATTTCTTCATATTAAAATGATCATTTCTAATAATTCAAAGTAAAATGATGTTGCTGCAAGTGCAGGTAATTTGTAATTGAATCATTTGTAAGATTTATCTCATTCAGTTGAGTGTTCATATCTTGTATTAAGGATTCGTCTCTCCTTCCACAGCGTGCTGACTCACCTTGAGTCCTCACGGGTTCGGAGATGGGGCTGGGGTCGCTCAGGCCGTAGGCATTGACGGCTCTGACGATGAAGAGGTAGATGGTGTTGGGGAGGAGTCCTGTGATGGTGTGGGTTTCTATCTTGACCATGTCAGCCACTGTCTGCCATGTGCTGCCTGCTGATTGGCTGTTATAGGACAGAAGAGAGGACAACAACATGCTATTTACCATTCGGTTGGTTCATCTTCTTTTAGCTCTTTGCTACAGATACTTAAGGGTATACATAAGAAGCAGGTACAACAAAGGAACCACTAAAATGCTCGTTTTTCCTCTGAGCAGACATGTTGGACCAGTTTTCAGTTTTCCTGGGTTAGAAAATGTAGAAATACCCCTTTAATCTAAGACAATCCCAGTGGTAGCACACCCCTGCAGACTGAAGTAAAGGTTTTCCAGAGAAGAGGAGGCAGAGTTGGAGCTTTGACACGACAGCAGCTGCAGCAGCAGCAGCAGCAGCAGCAGCAGCAGCAGCAGCAGCAGCAGCAGCAGCAGCAGCAGCAGCAGCAGCAGCAGCAGCAGCAGCAGGGTGTGAGGAGCAGCGGCAGCAGCAGCAACAGCAGCAGCAGCAGGGTGTGAGCAGCAGCAGCAGCAGGGTGTGAGCAGCAGCGGCAGCAGCAGCAACAGCAGCAGCAGCAGGGTGTGGGCAGCAGCAGCAGCAGCAACAGCAGCAGCAGCAGCAGGGTGTGAGCAGCAGCAGCAGCAGCAGCAGCAGCAGCAGCAGGGTGTGAGCAGCAGCAGGGTGTGAGCAGCAGCAGCAGCAGCAGCAGCAGCAGCAGGGTGTGAGCAGCAGCAGCAGCAGGGTGTGAGCAGCAGCAGCAGCAGCAGCAGCAGCAGCAGCAGCAGCAGCAGCAGGGTGTGAGCAGCAGCAGCAGCAGCAGCAGGGTGTGAGCAGCAGCAGCAGCAGCAGCAGGGTGTGAGCAGCAGCAGCAGCAGCAGCAGCAGCAGCAGCAGCAGAAGCAGCAGCAGCAGGGTGTGAGCAGCAGCAGGGTGTGAGCAGCAGCAGGGTGTGAGCAGCAGCAGCAGCAGCAGCAGCAGCAGCAGCAGCAGCAGCAGGGTGTGAGCAGCAGCAGCAGCAGCAGCAGCAGCAGCAGCAGGGTGTGAGCAGCAGCAGCAGCAGCAGCAGGGTGTGAGCAGCAGCAGCAGCAGCAGCAGCAGAAGCAGCAGCAGCAGGGTGTGAGCAGCAGCAGGGTGTGAGCAGCAGCAGCAGCAGCAGCAGCAGCAGCAGCAGCAGCAGCAGCAGCAGCAGGGTGTGAGCAGCAGCAGCAGCAGGGTGTGAGCAGCAGCAGCACGTTGTGAGCAGCAGGGAGGTGGACGTTGTGGGCAGTAATTGTTTTTTCTTAGTGATGGGAAACAATGATTGAGTCAGCGGGCAGTGAGCTGATCACAGCTGGGGTGTATGATCTCCAAACCCTGTCAGAACTGAAACACAGCTTCATTTATGTATTTACCGCCCTCCCTGCATTCAGAGATACTGTACTGTGTTGATTTGATGTGCAGCTACACCATTAACCGATGCACAACAAGATCTCCAGGCGATAGCGGCGTCTATTTTTAGCTCCCTCTAATATTTCTGATCTGGTAAACAATCGCAGATGGAAGCAAAGTCACCCAGTTCAGACAAGTCTGCACCCACCTGAAGATCTCCTCCAAATGAGACACTTTACCCTGCCCATGAATAATGGAATGAGGCTTGTAAGGAGGCACAGCTGCCATCCAGAAACCGGGGCATGTTTCCTGTCAGACCCTCCCCCTGTCTGTGAGTTTACTCTCACCTTTACAGAGCAGCAGTGACTGAGGCCTCTCCAACCATTAGTTTGACACTTTGAGATGCTCCCTGAGGGCGCTGCGCTGCACCCGCTTCAGCCCTGAACATCATGAAAACTCTTCCTCTGGGTGTGGAGCAGGCCACCCAGCGCCTGCACTCCATTCAAGGTTGAGTAGAAGATGCTCAAAGGGAGTTCACACACACACACATTCACACAGGCTCCTCCAGAGAAAGAATCTCCCTTTGTACATTAGATAAACACATGGCATACACACACACTCCACTCTGAGCTCCACAAACACACCTCAGCACCTCAGGCAGGGAAATGTTATTGTAAACATCCCAGCGGTCTCCTCCAGCTGCGTTAGAAAGAATCAGTCTGCGTTGCTCAGAAACGCTCCGCGGCTGCTCGGGGCCGCAGTGGACGTCTGGATCTGATTAAACTCTGCCGGTGCTCTCTCGTCCTTATTGGATTGGAGGACACATTTCCCCTAAACGCTGCCTATCTGCCTTCGGAGGTCTCCTTCAGACTGCAGAGCCACCCGTCCTGCTTGGCTGAATCAGATTTTCAGACCTAATTAATCCAAGGTGGGGGCCGGCTCAGCTGAAGTTTCTCTGAGGTAAGGCTTCATGGGAGTCTCTGCATCAGGCTGAGGTTCAAGATAGACAACTATGATCTCATTTCACTTTTTGATTATAATAAATACATCAAAATGAGACTGTTTCAAGATAACCACATTTGAAGAGGCAGGTGAGGAGGATCTGTTATAAGCCTCGTTTACACAACATTTCACCCCTAAAATGCTAAAACGGAGTAAAAAAAATCTACTCAGAAACGCTGAGAGACTGAAAACGCTGTACCAAGCATGCCAGGCCTATAGGTGGCGCTATAACTTTTTTATAGCTTTTAGTAGATCTCTTCTGAAGTAGAGTTGGGCCGATCATCTGGTGTGTTGGTGAATGCTAAGAGCAAAAGTGGATCAACAGATGCTCATTTTGTTAATACAGTCACAGATTCAGCAGACGCTCCTAACAACGGGACTGGTGGACTGTTGTATGCGCTCACGCGAAGCTAAGTGTTACATCAGCATTTCCACTGAAAACACTGGCTTACTAAACACGGTAACGGTGTCGGGAGCGTTTCAGAAAAATTCCACTCTGAAGGCGGTTAACAAGTTTTTGTTTTAGGTTGGCTAAAACGCAGTTTCTGTGTAAACGGAGGCTGAAACACAACAATACTTTTGCTTTTCATAAAACCCTTGTTGTGTAAATGGCCCCTTAATCAGACTGCAGTGACACCTTTTGGCCTGGAGTCTCACACACTCTGAACAAGGCATGTGTTTGTTTTGGAAATGAATGGAGATCAGATCTTCTTTTTACATTTTTTTTTTCAAGACAACTTTTTCCCAGATCCAACTTCACGAGGCAAGGTATTTATCAACAGTTAGGTAGAGCTACACTTTGAAACCTGACAACAAGCTAACTTTGTCAGTTTGTAGCGTAGTTTAGCAGCTATATTTCTCTCTCCTCACAGCTCGGTGCTCTGAGACGTGTCTGTAACTTGTAACGTTAGTGAATCCTGGTTCTGTCCTACCAGAGCTCATCTACCAACTCCAACCTCACCAAGCAGAGCTAACGTAACCTCACTCTTCATTTTATTGATAGACTCTCAAGTTTGAACAGACCACTGCAGAATAACGGCTGACTGTGGGTTGGAGTCAACATTAGCAAAAACACACTAGCTCCTGTGTTAGCCTTTAGCTCGCGTTTTGGCCTTTAGCTCGTGTTGTAGCCTTTAGCTCATGTTTTAACCTGCAGCTTTGTGTTTTAGCCTTTAGCTCGTGTTTCAGTGAAACAGCAACCTCTGCTCTAGAAATATGAGCCAATGAAGAAGCGCTAAAATCTGAGTGTCTGGGAGTACCAGAAGTCACATACACACCAAGAAAAAAAAGCTGTTTTTACGGCAGAAATGAACATATTTACAGCCTGGTAAGAAAAACATCTCCTGTCTAGATCACTGATTTTACTGATGGCACACACACTGTACGGGAGGTGAGATTATTTCTGACTGCAGTTTAGAGGATCTTAAGATCGCAAGTTTGCCCAATCAGAGGGACAGCTTAGCTCACATGACTGACTGGTGCCCTGTAGCTGTTAGTGTGGAGACTTAAAGCCTGCATCACTCCCAATGTGGCCACTACAGCCAATTTACATCTGTTTCAGAAACAGACGAGTGACGTCACAGAGACCACGTCCATTAATTATACAGTCTATAGTTTTAGCCTTTAGCAGTGTGTTAGCCATTAGCTCCTGCTCTATCTCTCCCCTGTTTATCTTTCTTCTGCTCTTCTGTCCGTTTTCTGTCTGACAGTTAGGCTCCAGTGTCCACCATCACTACAACATTATTTACAGAAATTGTGTTCGGGACATTATGATAAAATGTCACAATGTCGTTATTTTATGGTGAGCTTGTGTCAAACCAAGCTGGTGAGCCCTGAGATTTGGCCGAAGGAAGCAGTTTGGCCGTGAGTCCTAATGGACAGAAACGACCTTCAGAGGACTGAAATCTTTGAACTGGTGAATGAATATGAAGACATCCCGCTGGCTCCTGACAGGCATGAAGATTCCCTGGAATCAACTGTTTTTAATTCACTCCTGTGGCTGTAAATGAACCGACCTGAAAGCCTCGATGATGTACGACGTGACGGCGGCTCCGCCCTCGTGAGCGTTGGGTTGCCATGTCAGAGAGACGCTGTTCTTGGACACGTCTGTGACAATGGGTTTGTGAGGTGGGCCTGGCAGCTGGAAGGGCTCTGTGGTCTGCCCCCCTGAGGAGTCTGCGCTGTCTGTGGACACAGAGAGAGAAGAAACCAGAGAGACGCACAGGCATGTTAGATCAAACCCTCACATCTTCCCTTTAGCATCAGCCTTTCATAATGTCCTCGGTGTAATCCTGTTAATGTTGACTGAACATTTGCATCAGTGCCGCTGCAGGCGAACTGCCTCACATCTAACAGAATCTCATCACGCTGGAGTTTCTCTCCACAGCTGTTAGACCTTAACTAAGCATTAACAGACCAATAACAAACTCTGGTGTCATCACAGCAGCTTGTTAAGTCATTACTCTGTCATTAAAAACACCACTAATGAAACCGCACAGCTAGAATTATCTGACAAAGTCACGCCTCACAGGGTGTGTGTGTGTGTGTGTGTGTGTGTGTGTGTGTGTGTGTGTGTGTGTGTGTGTGTGTGTGTGTGTGTGTGTGTGTCTGTGTGTCTGTGTGTGTGTGTGTGTGTGTGTGTGTGTCTGCGCACACTCGTGTGTGTGTGTGTGTGTGTGTATGTGTGTGTGTGTGTGTCTGTGTGTGTGTGTGTCTGTGTGTGTGTGTGTGTGTGTGTCTGCGCACACTCGTGTGTGTGTGTGTGTGTGTGTGTGTGTGTGTGTGTGTGTGTGTGTGTGTGTGTGTGTGTGTGTGTGTGTGTCTGTGTGTGTGTGTGTGTGTGTGTGTGTGTGTGTGTGTGTCTGCGCACACTCGTGTGTGTGTCTGTGTGTGTGTGCGTGTCTGCGTGTGCGTGTGTGGGGAGGGGTCTTTACAAGGTATAGCTTCACAAAGCGTTTCGACAGACACAGAAGGACAGAAAAGGTCCAGCTTCTCTTACATGTATGCTTGGACACAGCCTTTCTGTTTGAGCTGCCATCTTGTTATTTCTAGAGAAGGAAGTGACCATATATGGAGATGTTTAACATGCTATCAAGGGAAATCTCCTGGGGTCATCTGTTGTATTGTGAGTTCAAGGTTCAGTTTTAGTGAGTGGGGGACTTAAAAAAACAGGGTCAAAGCACAGCTCTTCCCCAAACAGGCCACCAGAGGGCTGGCCAATCAGAGGGAAGGGGGTTTGTGTAGCAGAAAGCCTTAAAGAGACAGCTGCTTAAATAAAAACACCAGTAGTTTTTCTTTGAGCTTGTAAAGCTAGCAGAAAAAAGCCCGACAAAAAACCACAACCGTCTGTCTTTAATGTTCATGTATCTGCTTCCACTCTCTGATCCAGGACTGAAATGGGTTTATGGGTTTTACGCAGACACTGTCAGCTGAAATGATCAGTGGAGCATAAATAAAAGCCTGGTATTTATGACTGTTTCTGGGACACTGCTATTTTCAGCAGCATTTAGATATTTTTGTTAAAAGCTTCGTCTTCCTGGAGCTGTCATTTGCATGTTTGAGTCATTTTACCTTTAACCGTCAGCACTCCACTCCAACTCGTCTCTCCGCTGGAACTGGAAGCCACGCAGGTGTAAACCCCCGAGTCCGTTTCCTGGCAACAGCAAAACGTGTATCATTAGTTCAGTGTGTCACTGTGTGTGTGTGTGTGTGTGTGTGTGTGTGTGTGTGTGTGTGTGTGTGTGTGTGAGGCAGAGTGGGACTGTGGATCCATGTTAATGCACCCATTAGCAGTGATTGAGACTAAATGTCATATCTCTCAGAGCAGACTGTTTGTACTGAGAACACAGAGCAGAGGGAGGTTCAGGTGGAGAGACGCGGGCACAGCACAGAGCTGATGTTCACACAGCAGCCGCCAACAGACTCTCTCCACGTTAGCATCAAAGAAAGACCGGCTTTGTGAGGGTCGGTGGAGAGCAGCCGGTGCTCAGTATCACATTAAAACAAGCTCGTTTAAAAACATCACCCTGTCTTTCTGACTTCTTTTGGTGTGAGGATGAACTTGTCACCTCTGAGAGCAGACAGACGACAGCTCATAGTGTCGGGGATATGAACTGTGCACATACACTCCTGATCAAAATCTGAACACCAGACCACTTAAGGAAGGTTCTGAGTAGAGCTTCAAAATGCAAAATGAAGAAAAGGGAGTGAGACTAAAAAAATTAAGTAAGCAATTTACTGAAAACAACAGAGGTAAAGTAGGTTGTTCATCAGCTGATCCAAAGTGTCAGAGCTCCGCCTTTAAAAGAGAAAATCTGCTCCAAACATGGATTCAGTGATTTCCTGTCAGGTTTTCTCTCTGTCATGACCTCCAGATGGAGAAGGCTAAAAAGCTTCCTCTCTGTGAACGTGGTCGATTGTTGAGCTGCATCAGCAAGGCCCCTCACAACACGTCCTCTCTGCTGAGGCTGGACGCCGTCACACTGCCATTTTGGATTTCTTCAAAGATCCTGAGGGTGATGGAACAAAAAAGTCCAGATGCAGACCCAAAAACATTTCACCAAAGCTGAGTGGAAGGATCTGATTGGCTGTTACTGGAGCCGACTGCAGCCCAGTAACCTTCAGATGCTGTCTGAGAGAGAAGAGCTTTAAGAACAAAACACGTCTCCTTCAACACCACAACTGGCCGTTTGGACTTTTTCAGAGAGCAGCAAACATGGGACACTAAAGGTGAAGAAAGTTTGATTCTCTGAGGAGAAAAACCTGAACCTTGATGTCCTGATGGCTTCAACGTTACTGACACAACTCCTTTTTGCATTTTGAAACTCTACTTGGAAGCTTCTTAAGATCCAACGGGGCAAAATCTAAACTTGTGCAACTTTTCAACTGGTCCTAAGATTTTGATCAGGGGTGTGTTTCTAACAACAGGGACAGAATCACAAAGACAGAATGACTATTGTTGTACTGCTGCAACATTCACACACCTGTTTCCCGTTGGTTTCCTCTGGCTCACTGAGTCCATCACCTTCATCACAAATCAGTTTGTTGTAATGTTTGCAAAAACAGTTGTTATCATCTAAACAAACCATTAGCTGCAACCCTGAAGAGGTACTGTGTCCTATCTGCTCTATAAATAAACTCAACAATCTGAATTTAAAGGTTTTTTAGGGGAGAGAAAATGTTAGAATGGTTAGAAGGTCAGAGAAGTCCATCCCACACCTTCAGAGGCTGCTCTGAGCTTAATGTGGCACATCGTCACGAACAATTATCATAAAAACTCAAACATGTTGGTCTGTTTAGTGCTGATAGGATTATTCTAAGTTTAACTCATTCAATCTTTAGCTAATGTGATATTATCTCTAACCAGATGATTCACCCAGGTGTTAAATGCTATCTGTGGATCCTGTGAGTGGGATCTGTCCTCACCAACAGACAACAATCTGACACTAATCTGTTGAGCTAAGCAGTTTTTCCCTCTTTATCACTGCAGAAAACTGAAATCTTATCAAGTGTTTTTGTCTTATTCTTTGAACAAAATGTCTTTCTAGACTAAACCTGAGCCACATTCACCCAACCAGTTTAGAAAAATGTCTGGTTTCATGTTATTTCAAGACAGAATGAGGTCTGAATTACTGGGAACAAGTTAAAAATATCTGCCAATAGAACAAGAGAAAAGTTACTTGTATTAAGACATTATATTCCAGTTTTAAGCCAATTTTCTAGCAAATTTCTCTGGTTCTATTGGCTGATTTTTAGTACTTGTTGCAAGCAGTTCTGACCTTATTTTTTCTTTGAATAACTCACATCAAGTATCATAAGACTTTTTTTTAACTTAAACTAAGAGAAAAGCACTTGATAAGATTTCAGTTTTTGCAGTGTAGCAGCTGAGAGTGATGGCTCAGTGATCGTTAAGGCAGCTTGTTAGCGTTAGCATTGAGCTTTAAAATCCAGGTGTTAGGTCTTCAGGTCAGAGAGACGCTGTTCTTCGATTAGAAAAAGATGAGAGGCACAGATTATTTTCCCAGAAGACACCCCCCTGCCCCCCAACCATGGTCTGACGCTGACTGCATCCACCTCCTGAACTACTCCTGACCCTCGCCTACCAGTCCAGACACAGTGTACCGAGAACTGAGCAGTACCCAAAGATGGGGTCAGGACCCTGTGAGACTCCACCAACAGCGAAGAGACGCCTTCCAAGAAGAAATCCATTCGCTCTAACGTTGAAAAATAGCATATTTTATCATAAGATTACAAAACTATATTCAAACAGTAGCTAGATTTATATGAAATCAAGTAAATAAACAGTATCTCATCAGTTTTCTGCTTTTCTGTGTTGTCACATGACCCCTGAGCCGATGGATAAATGAAAGGGTCTGCTGAAGCAGCAAAGTTTACATGTCCTCTGCTTCCAGCCTCTGAACGTCCTTCAATAAATCAAATTGTGGGTTTTTTTGCGGCTGTCTTTTACTGATGTTCATTTTAGGATCAGTCCATCAGCGCTGACTCGAAGCTGTGAGCAACATTTGACCTCATGGAGGGACAGCGGGGGTGACAGACCGGAAAGTTTAGGCGGCCCTGTCTCGGTCGATTGATATTTTAAGACACACGGCTCATATAAATGATCGACAGATGTGAAATGAGACAAGGTTTAAATTCATGCAAAATTCAGTCGACAAACTCAGTTTATCTTAATCTGTCCATCATAACTGCTTTACAATGAATAAAGCTACTCTGGGGAATCAATTACTGTTGAAGTGCATTTTAACGCACCCTCAGACATGTGCTCCAACACGCTGCTTCAGCTCTGACATCACGTCAACTGTACTCACTTCAGCAGTGATCAAATCTCAGAGGAGGTTTTTGAAGTCAGGACTTAAGTCAATCTGGGAGCTTTTATGTTCTCTAAATTCACACACAGAGGAGGAGGAGGAGGAGGAGGAAGAGGAGAAGAAGGAGGAGAGTCAAAGGATCAAAGGACAGAATTTTAATGACCAGCTCGTCTGAAATCTGTGAGGAGCGAGTCTTTGCTCAGCAGATACTCAGTATTCTGGACAGGTCCAGGGCAGATGTAATTAAGAGGTGTGTGATAGATGAGCCTATGGGTATGTGTGTGTGTGTGTGTGTGTGTGTGTGTGTGTGTGTGTGTGTGTGTGTGTGTGTGTGTGTGTGTGTGTGTGTGTGTGTGTGTGTGTGTGTGTGAGCACATAAATGCTGGCTGTTAAATGTTTGGGGAGGTGAGCCAAAAGTGAGCCGGGCTGTGAAATGAGGCGAACACAGGAGGTGTCGGGGGTCTCCTCAGCAGGGAGTCTCTCAGAGTGAGTGTGAGGGAGGAAACATCTCCACTCATGGTTTCTGCTGCTTCACTGAGGAGATCAAAACCTGCAAACTCTCATTTCTGCAGTCACAGAAACGTTGAGGCTGACCATGAAAACAAACCAGCATGTGACACTCAGCGCTGGCTGTGTGCCATGTTTACCTGTCCTGATCCTCCTCCCTCTGTCACGGTTTCCTCCACCCACCCATCCATCCAGTCTAACAGTTCTGCTCCTGCTCCTGTTACCATTCTTCACTGGACAGAGATGTTCACATGTTTTGTTTTGAAAGTCTAAGTCAAGTCTCAAGTCTCTAAAAAAATCAGTCTGATGAGCTTTGGTCATCTGCAGCGATCCGTCCGTTTGTTGGAGTCGTCCTGTTTTTGTGTTTATAACCAAGTGTAATAACAAATGGTACAGCAGCTGCAGGTCTGCCGCTGCTCGCCATTGTCGTAAGTGATACCGCATGATGCTGCAAGGCAAACACCTGATGTAAAGTGGTTACCATGGTTACCATGACAACAAAAGGGATTGAGCTCATCAGAGTGTCCTCAATCCTGATAGGCCAACTTAGGCGGGACTCAAATTAGACTCCCAAACTGGAGCCCCCATGTCTGTCACAGGATGAGTGCTGACGGAGCGTTTCTGTGAGTCTTTCACCGCGCTTTTTGTGTCTTAGGGTGAAACGTTGTGGTGTAAACCTTACAGGCTGTAGCTTGTAAGGTAGTACCTCTCCTCTCATTCCAGAAAACTTCACTTCCACCTCTGATATGTTTCACTCCTTTGTGATCATTGTCCCTACCCCAACCTGTATGTAAAAAGTTTGTGTTCCTCTTCATCCTGTGCCTGTTTGTCTTTTCTTTTTCACTGAGTTTCCAGATGTCTGTCTCTTCATTCAAAGATTATTTTTGAGAATCATTTTGTTCAGTTTCAGCCTCACATTCAGTCGATTGCTTGCTGTTTCTCTCCATGCTCAGATTTTTGCAGTGCTGCTGCTGTTTTACCACTTTTCTTCTTCAACGAATAGGTTAGTGTCTATTTCCAGCTGGTCTTGTTGTCCTGCTCTGATAAAAAGCCTCCCTGAGTGCTCTGTCTGGGTCCTTCACTGCATCTTGTCAAACTCCAGCTCAATACCTCAAACAAGATTTACAAAGAGTTGGTTTGAGTCAGCATTTCCATGTGGCTCCCACTGATGATAGGCCTCAAAACTCAAGCTGCAAATCATTTCTGGAAGTATTTCATTAAAAAGGATTAATTGAAGTTCAATTTGTGATATCCTGGCTCCGTTTACGGTGGAGGCAGATGAATTAATTTTAAGTGCACATGCAGGAACTGCTGCCTCCCTTTAAAAGCTCTCCTGTGTGTGTGTGTGTGTGTGTGTGTGTGTGTGTGTGTGTGTGTGTGTGTGTGTGTGTGTGTGTTTGTGTGTGTGTGTGTGTGTGTGTGTGTGTGTGTGTGTGTGTATGTGTGTGCGTGTGTGTTTGTGTGTGTGTGTGTGTGTGTGTGTGTGTGTGTGTGTGTGTGTGTGTGTTTGGAAAGTTTTTAATGAGCTTTTAATCTGTTTTGCTGTGAGATATTTCACTCCTGTGTACTTCATCACTTTACATGAAACACAATCAGCGTGGTCGTCTTCTCTTCTCTTCTCGTGTGAACAGCTCATTGAGGAGCTCCTCCATTATACAGAGAGTGTGTGGAGCACAGCCAATCAGAGAGCAGCTCAGCCACCCTCCTCTGCTGCGTGGAGCTCGGCTCATCTGTAACGCTGACAGAGGAATTACTCAGGCCTAAGTGGCTTGTCAGAGCGTCCTGCAGGACACGGGACAGGTGACTCTCCTCCCATTCAACATCCAGCCCGCTCCGCCTCTCGCTCTGCAGGCCCTGACATTCAGCTGACCCGTGGGCCGGCTGAGTCTGTCTGAGGGGTGAGGAGAAGGCCTCCAGATGGTGGCGTCTGATCAGCGGATGGGGAGTCAGCAGTAAGGGGGGCGGGGGGTAAACAGGCGGGACACCTGACTATTAATCAAGGCAGGCAGCTCTGGGCGCTGTGAGAAACAGATTGCTGAAAAATGGATGAGGGGAGAGGAGGAGAGGGAGGAGATCCAGAGCTAATCTGAGAATATTTTACATATCATCCTTTGGTGGTGCAGCTTGTGCTACTGGAGCTGGCTGAATCCAGGCCTTTCTGTGCAGAGTTTCCTCCAGACTCATGATCCACCTTACCTCACTCATGACTGTCCCTTATGAGGATGACAATCCAACGGGCACACAGAGATGCTCTACTATGAGATACTATCCATTTCCAATAATCACCTTGTATAAATTCAACTCATAAGAAAGACAAGCTTTACGTTTTAAGGTAACGGTTTCAGTCAAGTTGCTTTTGTTACGGCGTTGTGTAACCGTGACTGAGGAGGGAACACAGTGAATATGAGATCCTGCAAACAATGAGATGCTGCACAGGGGGGTACATCTTGTCTGTGCTCCACATGGCTTGCACTGGCTGTCTGTGCTCCACTTGGCATAGTCTGGCTGTCTGTGCTACATGTGGCATGGACTGGCTGTCTGTGCTCCATGTGACATGAACGGACTGTCTGTGCTACATGTGGCATGGACTGGCAGTCTGTGCTCTGAGTGGCAAGAGCTGGCTGACTATCTGTGATTAAGGTGGCATGTACTGGCTGTCTGTTCCACATGTGGCATGGACTGGCTGTCTGTGCTGTGCATGGCATGGACAGACTATATATACCTGTTAATTGTTGAAAATTTTGATTTGAATTTTATCTGGATTGTTCTTCTTAGGTATTGTGAGGACATCAATTCTTGGGCAGTATTTAAAATGAAGTGCATACAGCCAACACATGCCATGTGGGGCACAGACAGTCTGTGCCCTGTGCTTCACCAAATGTGCAGCAGGGTGTCATATCCACCTTGCTCCCTCCTCACTCACGGTTACAACATGCTGTCAGTTTCATTAAGTTAGCTGAACTCGGTCATATTAAGTTCACTTAAGGTGGGTCAGTAAATCCATCATACTGTTGTTGTGGTTATGTCATGTAGTAATATCATGTAGTTTTACAGTAAGACAGTTCAGTTAGACTGACTTCATGTTTTTTCCACATTATTACTTGGATAGGTAAAATCAACATTCCACCTCTCTGAGCGTAGCATGCTGGTTACCGCCTCATTTCTCAGAGGACGTGCAGAATGGTTCACGCTGACATGAGGACAGGCTCTAATGAGCCCATGGTCCCTCATCCAAAGTCAGATGAGTTTGTTTCTGCGGTTATCACCGCGCCCTGAAACCATCTGCCACTCAAACTGAGTGATGTGTGAACCTTGTTTGTTTCTCCTCTCCGTGTCCACCACCTGCTAAACACCCAGTTAGCGGGTATCAGCTGTCTGCACAATGCAGGCAAACAGAAGGTTGATAATGATGTCAGTGTTTTTTACCGGGCAGGGTGCTGAAGAGAAATCAGATTACAGGCTAGAAGATGCATTCTCTGGGATTAAAGTCAACGCATGAGCTGTGTGATTCTCCTGCTTTAATTCGATTCCTGTGACTCCTCCAGCTTTGTCCTTTTTTTTTTTACCTCGTCCTTCTCACACACCCTTTCTCCACACGGATCGTTTAGCAGAAGTTCATCCTGAACCTCTCTTTAACCCCCCAACACACACACACGAACACACACTTCCCGTCTGTGCAGGATGTCTTGGCACAGGAGAGGGACAGCAGTGTGTGTGTGTGTGTGTGTGTGTGTGTGTGTGTGTGTGTGTGTGTGTGTGTGTGTGTGTGTGTGTGTGTGTGTGTGTGTGTGTGTGTGTGTGTGTGTGTCTGGCTGAGATCCCAGGGTAATGGCATCCTATCAATGCCAGGGTTCGAGGAACAAACGGACCATCTGTCCTCCTCGCGGGGCCCAGATGAGATGGACTTATTTAGATTGATGATTTCAGGGTTAACGTGTGTCGCGGCTGCTGAAGCCTTTGTTTTCTCTTTTAATTGTGGTAATGTTTGCGCTCAGTGTCTCTTTAAGGATGACCTTACAGAGGAGCACTGAATGAAGAAGGAAATGTGTGTTTGTCAGGACAGTTAGTGAGGAGACAAACTGTGATGGTAGTATTTTTAACTCCTGTCAGAGTCTCTCTCAGGAGGCGCTGGAGACAAACCTGAGGAGACGTTGAAACAGACTGCTGGTCTTAATGCTGCGATGGATATTTGTGACACCAGGCAGTGCTTACAGCTGTGAAGCTTTAAGGATTGTGGGTTAATGTGCCACTTTTCTCTGCAGGAAACATCTCAGCTACTCAAGTTATTGCTGCCAGCTCTTCACAGCGCACAAACTTTTCAGATTCAGTGGAATCATCTCAAAAATCATTGAAATGTTCAACCAAACAGACTCAGTAACGGAGCAGTTAACACTGTCAGCTGAGAGGAATAATGCCAAATGGTGGATTTAAATGTAAAAATAACAAAGAAGGTCATGGATTCATTGTTCTGGAGGAGAAACGCCTGGTTTTACCCATCATGTAATTACTCTCCAACATCTACACAGAAATGTTAATCTCTGACCAATCCCTGCTGCTTCCAGGTTTTTAATGATAACTGCTGTTCTTTTTGAAAATGTATCTAAAAATCTTTAGGCAGAGATTTATCAGCAACAAAGAATTCAGTCACTTTTTTCATTGAAGTTTTCAGTGTGAGAAGAGCCCCATGTTGCAGAAACATAGCCAAAGTCTTTTTCCACTTACTGGTCCTGGATCAGAGTATCAGTGTGATGTAAGAACCCAGGCATCAGTGTTTGTGTCGAGGCTGAATGAGGATCAGCGTGTCCTTGAGTATTTAAAATCTGGGGTACGGTGAAAAGCAATAGATAAGAGAGCACAGCTCTGATATTTGAAGAAATAAACAGAATGAGTATTTTTCTGAAGCTGGAGTGTGACTGTTTTCACTCAAAGGCCTTTACAACTTCCTTCCCTAGTGATGGACTAGAGTCCAGACCCTGACAGGCAGGACAACATCTCAAACACAAGACCAGACCGGTTTCTACAGGTCCAGCTTGATGTTTCTGAAATCAGAAGCGGTAAACACATCTGTTGTTCTGTTTGCTGGGAGACACACACACCATCACCACTGAGGGAAGCTCTGATCAAACCCAACGCAACGCCTGCAGAGAAGCTGTGTGTGTGTGTGTGTGTGTGTGTGTGTGTGTGTGTGTGTGTGTGTGTGTGTGTGTGTGTGTGTGTGTGTGTGTGTGTGTGTGTCTGACAGTTTGAAACAGGCTCCAGAGCTGCTCTCAGCTGTAGGCTTCCTGTAACTCCCACAGGACAGAAAATCCACGCCGAGCGTTGACTTCTTCTCTTCTTCTCTTCTCTCTGACTCTGGCACAGCCTCACTTGTGCTGATGTATCGAGGATTTAATTACGACTCTCAGCGATCGTTAATCATTAAGAACCCACAATCAATTTACGTGTGAGCCTCCTCGCCTCTCTCCGAGGCTGCGGTGACCTCAGGTGCTGCTTCGTGGCCTGAAGGGAATTCTGGGTAGAAAGGATTTCATTAGCACAGAGTAAGACGGAGCTAACGACTGCTAATGGCCCCGCGCGCTCATTATCATGAGGATCACGTCTCACAGATGCGGCTGTTGCCACATTCGCCACTGCTCGTAGCGTCTCATCTTTGGGGTTGGTAGTAAAAGTCTCTGCTGTTTAAGAGCTCCACACTTTACGTCACGTGGCGTCTGTTTACCTAGTGCGGCCTGCTCGGCGTTTGATGTGCAAATACAGACACATGACGGTGGGGGAAGATTTTAATGACTGAATTTTAAGTATCAGAGAGAGGGAATGAACACACACGTACAGAGCTCAGGTCCCCTCCAAAATCAACTTTTAGACTGCCGTTAAACCAGGCTGATGTCCTTTCAAAATAAAAGCCTCGAGTGGAGCAGTAGTGATGGGAGCACACCTGGTCTGTGTTTAACATACCTGCAGGTTGGTGATCTGAAACGTGCCGTTGTCCATCAGGCTGATTCTCCCATCGTTTCCCAGAATCCTCTGGCCGTCTTTCTCCCACTGGATGCTGGGGATGGGGTTGCCCAGGATGTGGCAGTGCAGCTGAGTGGTAGAGCCAGGAGCAAGCGTGTGATTGGCCGGTCCCTGGCGGATGATAGGCGGGACGCGGTCTGAAGGAGCTGCAGAGTAAGAGGGCAAGAGATTCAAGGTCACAAATAGACTCCAATAAACTAACTTTACTTAAAAAAAAACATCCATCCATGGATGAAGTAACAGCAGACACAGCAAAGATGATTCAGTCAGGTGATGATTCAGACAGGTGATGATTCAGACAGGTGATGATTCAGACAGGTGATGATTCAGACAGGTGATGATTCAGACAGGTGATGTTTCAGACAGGTGATGCTTCAGTCAGGTGATGATTCAGACAGGTGATGATTCAGACAGGTGATGATTCAGACAGGTGATGATTCAGACAGGTGATGTTTCAGACAGGTGATGATTCAGACAGGTGATGATTCAGACAGGTGATGATTCAGTCAGGTGATGATTCAGACAGGTGATGCTTCAGACAGGTGATGATTCAGTCAGGTGATGATTCAGACAGGTGATGATTCAGACAGGTGATGATTCAGACAGGTGATGATTCAGACAGGTGATGTTTCAGACAGGTGATGATTCAGACAGGTGATGATTCAGACAGGTGATGATTCAGTCAGGTGATGATTCAGACAGGTGATGATTCAGACAGGTGATGATTCAGTCAGGTGATGATTCAGACAGGTGATGATTCAGTCAGGTGATGATTCAGACAGGTGATTTATAAACTTTCACCATGACAAACTTTCCTCTCAGAGGCTGTGAGGTCTCCTCTCTGAGGTGCTGCTCCAGTTATATTTTCTCAGGGATGACACAGATTTCTGTCAGGCTGTTAAGGCTCACACAGAGTCCTTCTCTCAGGGTGATGGACCACTTGATTCTTAATGTAAGATAAGTTAAAGTGATTTCTTTGGACTTTAAAACCCTGAAATTACAGTTTGTGAAGCCTAACCCTGGATTCTAGCTGCTTCCAAACTAACAGTCATTATATTAAAGAGGAGTATTCTGCTTCATTACCTGCAAATCTCATTTTAAATTGTGGATTATGATCAGGCATCTAGAAATGAGATCTTTGCAAAATCACTTCAAAAGTCCTCACAGGGACTTGAAATGGATTTTGGGGGTCTTTTTGCTTTTATATGTTAGGACAGCTTATTAGGAACAGAGGATGTGTGGGGCAGAGGAGGGAGGAAACACATCAGACCATGTTGGTACTGTGAGTAAAGCCTCAGACCAGAGAGGACTGGAGCCTCTGCACAGGAGATACCTGCTCTCCCTATCATGCTAAAAGCCTCATCTTGCTTTCTTTAAACACTAAAGCTGGGGCCCATCTTAATTGTCCACCTTTACACTTGGTTTAGATTGCTCACGTTTAGTAAAGGGGTGTTTGAATCCTCTGTGAGGTTAAGGGGAACACAGAGCACTATGAAGACAAACTGGGACTTAACTCGAAAGAAAGGGATATGACAGTTTTCCAAAGATACACCCCACACGCTGACACGATGGCAGAGTCCAAAGGAAGCATGGTTATTGGTTTTCAGAATGCTCCACCGTATGAACTCCATGCAAACATTCAAGAAAATCAAAAGGGCCCAGCAAAGGGAAATGATGGGAGCGAGCATCTTGGAAGCAAATGAACAGTTCTTACATCTGCCTACGACACAGCAGGAATCAAGCGGCCACTTGTTTCTCAGGGGTGTGTTTTCACCACTTCCACTCAGCCTTAAAACAGAGGGCCGAGGACCACGGCTACGATCGTTACTGGCCCAAAGTTTTTATTCCTGTTACTTCACTATCATTTGATGGAATAAAAAGATTTTTCTCAGCCTAGAGTAACAGACAGAGAGCAGGGGGGCACCAGAAGGACAGAATAAAGACTGATAAAAAGTCAGTACCCCCTCTTTAA
This sequence comes from Halichoeres trimaculatus, assembly GCF_033239565.1. NCBI lineage: Eukaryota > Metazoa > Chordata > Actinopteri > Labriformes > Labridae > Halichoeres > Halichoeres trimaculatus. The sequence goes on from NW_027437184.1 coordinate 38,946,842, forward strand.
GAAAGAGACTGAATGATTTCAAAACACCAGTATTCACATATTCTGTCAGCATGAAATGAATGCTGGCAGATCTTTATCAAATATGGAAGATGAATGTGCTTTAAACTTGCAAAATGTTTTGTTAAAGTGGCACACTCTTCTGAGACCACTCTTTAAAAAGAGGCCTTGTTAAATAGATTTGTCCCTGGGTTTTCTATCAGTGTATACATAACTTACTACAGAAAAACTGCCCTAATACACACTTTTTGATGCAGCTGCACCTCTGCCTGTAAATGTGCATCTTCAATAATTTCATTCTCAGGCTGAAGAGGAGTGTTCATAAACGCTGTGGAGAGGAGCGAAACACTCTTTGTCAGAGAACGTCCTTGGGTTTTTTCTTCCTCACAAAGCTGTCACCTCTCAATGACTGAGCATAAACAGAAGATTTCACTCACTGTACGGCTGCATACTGAGCAAGAGCGCAGCCTCATCATCATTCTGTGATAGCATCAGCTAACAGTCCACACGGTGCATCCACAGCAGCGCTAAACCCCTGTTTCCTCTCTGGGTGGGTGGGTGTGTGGGTGGGTGTGTGGGTGCAGGAGGGGAGCATATGTTGCAGAGGGGTATTTGCATAAAACCATCAGCAGTGGTCTCTTTTGATTACATCAGATCAGGACTCCTGCTGCTCCCTCATTTGGGAGACTAATGATGAAGTTTCAGCCGGATTTGAAGGATTTTTCTCATTTGTGTCCGTACATCTGTGTGTGAGGAGCTGCTGGGTCCTCAGACGATGTGATGTGTGTGTTCCTTCACTCACCACTCTCCACCTCCAGCAGGGCTTTGGTCAGGATGCTCCCAGCCACGCTGATGGCCTGGCAGATGTAGTAACCTGTGTCCTCCACCTGGACGTCAGTGATGGTCAGCTCCCCGCTCAGCGACACTGAGAAACGACCCGACTGAGCAGGGTCCTGGGTGGGAAAGAGCAGGATCTGCAAAACAGAAAACAGGAAGAGGATAAGTCCAGGTTACTGGGTCATGTTCATCCTGCTTTTGCTCTCCATACTGACTGCCTTTCCTGCAGATACCAAAACCTGTCAGTACTCTGATACTCAGGTTAGCGTCAGCTGCTTTGAATAAAACTCTCCACCTTCAGCGAGAAAGCGATCTCCGCTCCAGCTCCACTCTTACACAACTTGTCTATTTTTTTCTCTAACATGCCATGGCACAGAGAACATGTGTCCCTCCACAGTTTCCCTTCTCTGCTCTGTCTTCTTTCATCCCCCAGAATGAAACATGCATCTCTTTCCTCAAAGCCACACTCACATCGTGCTACCCTCCTCCTCCATGCTTTATCCTCTTTATCTCCCTCCTCCGCCCTTGTTCTCCTTCTCCCACACGCCTTTTTTCCAGGCCTCTTTTTCCACTCTCACACCCCCTCCCCTCTAATCTCTACCTGGGAGCCATGCTACCGGCACCCACACACTCTCGTCAGGCCTTTCAGAGCATTCCAACAGGCTGCAGAGCTGCACAGCTTATCGTAGGCTGGCCATGTGTGCACAGACCCACACTGACACACACACACACACACACACACACACACACACACACACACACACACACACACACACACACACACACACACACACACACACACACACACTTCTGACGACACGTAGGCCTGTGCAGACTCACGCTTTGGTGAATAATACTCGGTGTTGATAATGGGGAAAGTGCAGTGTGTGATTGTGCAGTTAAGCGAGTGTGTGTGTGTGTGTGTGTGTGTGTGTGTGTGTGTGTGTGTGTGTGTGTGTGTGTGTGTGTGTGTGTGTGTGAGTCAGCGTAGCCCTGAACTGAAGCACAGAGTGGTAACAGCAAAGAATGACAGAAAGGAAGATTACAGTAAAGACACATGCAGGCGCTCCTTCAGGCCAGAGTGGCGTGTAAAGACATTAGCTTAGCATAAAACAGAAAGAAAGCTCCTTTATGGTTATACAAACATGTGATCATGTCGCAGAAATAAACTCGCTCTGGTTTGACAGGCTCAAACTGTAAATCTAGTCGTCTTACAAAAAGCTGAGGAGCAGCAGGAGTTGCTGGTTTACTGTTCACAGTTTTGTCTCTAATTTTTGTGTAACTTTTGGCAGACTCCAGGGTTGGGAGTGGAGTAGAAACATTTTCTGATCATCATCTCGGAAAAGACAAAAGAGAGAAGCCCCCACCGCCTTCCCACTGCCTTCCCACTGCCTTCCCACCGCCTTCCCACCGCCTTCCCACCGCCTTCCCACCGCCTTCCCACCGCCTTCCCACCGCCTTCCCACCGCCTTCCCACCGCCTTCCCACTGCCTTCCCACCGCCTTCCCAACTTCAGGCCTGTGAGCTGATATAAGTTTCTCTTTACTATACGTGATTGTGGCCAGAAAAATGAAGAACAGGGTCCAGAGTTCAAATCCCTGTCTGATCTATTGGAGATCAAACTGGATGTCTTCCCACTGATTTGTCCCTCTGACACATCCCTGTACTCCCCATGGCTCGGCTGTCTCAGCTCTCAGTTTGGTCACAGAGGCTTTTCTCACCAGTGGAGTCCTTTTTAACCACGGGCCCTGCTGCCACTCACACACCATCCTCCAACACAGCGACTGTCAGACACAAACGAACCACGGAGCCCTGATTGGTGGCTCAGAGGGCTCCTAGCCATCATCGTCTTTCAGGGCCCACTTTGATATTTGTCCCAGTGACTTCCTCACCTGACTGCCTTCTCTCTGCCAGAAGACGGCAGGCGGAGGGTTTCCTTTGGTGCCGCAGAGGAAAGTCACGGTGCGGCCTGGAGCTGTGATCTGGTCCCGGGGTCGCACCACAATCTGGGGGGGCACTGCATCACAGAGAAGAGAGAAAGAGACGGTTATCAGGGCTGTGCAGGAATGAACACTCTCAGAGAGTGTGTGTGTGTGTGTGTGTGTGTGTGTGTGTGTGTGTGTGTGTGTGTGTGAGCTGAGTGGTCCTCATACAGTGAGAATGTGACAGCTGTTACAGACCACCAGTGACAACAAGTCATAACTGACGGCTCTCACAAACACAATGAGACACACACACACACACACACACACACACACACACACACACACACACACACACACACACACACACACACACACACACACACACACACACACACACACACACACACACACACACACACACACACACACACACACACACACACACACACACATAAACAGTGTGTTTGCCTCCTCATGCGGACTGTCGGGTCTTGAGTTTGGAACTTTGTCCAAACTGCCCAAAGAAACGTTAAATTAAAGCATTAAAGCGTTAAATAAACGCTTAAGGAGATGGTACGTCCACTAACTCAGAATGTGTTAATCCAGATCCTACCCAGAGCTGCTTCTCCCTTTAAAACACTTTGTTCAGATATTTAGTCATAGACCCATTACTACAGATTGAAAAGATCAAGCTGTTGTAAAAAATGAAGCCAAGTGTTTGGAAAAACTCCAAAGACATCCTGTGTTTTTACCTCTCCTGCAATCCTCAGCTGGAAATCCAATGAGTTAATATAAGAATGAGTGTAATATATATATATAACTTTTTCACCTCGTCATGTCATGCTAACATAACTGGAATCAGCCCCATGACAAAACCATTAATGTCAGGCGACGCTTCATTTACCCCTTTTTGACAGGGCTGGAGCTAAGACTGATTCCAGTCCAAGAAAAACCACAGCTGCTCATTCGTCTGATGTTTTGTTGGAGTTTCTCACTCAAACTTAAACTGGAGGAGAAACTCAAGCAGCAGTCCATGCTTACAATCAGCTCCTCATTGTTGCTTTGAGCATCCTTGGGTCTTTGGCTACGTTTGCAGTGATGTACTGATGACGTGGCTCCAACTTGGCTCATTGCTGATGGGTAGAATATCTTAGAAGATCATGCTTTAAACCAACTTGATCTTTTGGTGGGAAAGGGTCATTGTAGTGCTCTCATGTTGCATAAGGTCTGGTTGGTAGTGGACAGGGAAAATCATTTGACAGCTCAGACTCACTTCACCGACATTACCTTTGGTTGATCCTCATGTGACTCAGGTTTGAGAAAGAATCTGAGGAGGAAAAGAGCTTCTTCAATCTGAAGCACTGCAGCATGTTACACTGCTTTGATGGCTTATGATAGTGGTGACGTTCCGTCTGATGCGTCCTCATTACAGTCTCTGCAGCTCAGAAAATGACCCTGTATTGGTCAAACTAAAAAGCAGGTAAAACTCGTTCTTCTTAGAAATGAGGAAAACTTATTCAATCACTGTTTTTAGCCGGCTTCAGTTGCTAGATTTTCTGGTTTGTTGCTCCAATTTCATGGACAGAGCGTGTGATCCGCAGAGAGAGAGCAGAGCCCCTTGTTCTTCAGTTTTTGCATCAATCAGGAGAGTTTTAAAGATCGGGGTCTGGTAAGTGTGAACACTGATCAACAGCATCAGGACGGATCAGAACTCTGTCCAACCCTCTTAGTCACAGAGACCTGTCCCTCTACACACACTGAAAGTAGAGCGTCCATGACCTTGACTCCTCTGGCTGTGAATGATGAAGCCTGATACAGATGATTATTGATCAGTGTACGGCCCACAGTCATCCATCTCCTGTGGCTTGGTGTGGAGCCCACAGGAGCCCACAGGAGCCCACTGTGGGTCATCTTTCTGATCCCAGTGCCCAGCTAATCACCCCTCTTTGAACAGAGATGGAAGCAGGAGGGTCTCAGCTCACACACACACACACACACACACACACACACACACACACACACACACACACACACACACACACACACACACACACACACACACACACACACACACACACACACACACAGTGCTCTCTTTGATTTGTATTGATTGTGTAGCGAGTGACAGGCCTTTCTCCTCAGAGGGGTGTGTGTGTGTGTGTGTGTGTGTGTGTGTGTGTGTGTGTGTGTGTGTGTGTGTGTGTGTGTGTGTGTGTGTGTGTGTGTGTGTGTGTGTGTGTGTGAATGCGTAATGATGCCCTCCACCAGTGGTCCTAATTGATTTCTCATCTTCCCACCTGATCTCCTGCTCCTCTTTCATTCTCTGTCTCAATTAGCGGAGAGACAAACAGAGAGCAGGAGAAAGGCAGGGGGAGGAGAAGAGAAGAGAAACAGGAAAACAGGACTGGAGGAGTCACGGTGAAAACAAAACCACAAAGAGGTTAGAGTCCAACCAAGCGTCCCCGTGAGTCATTTGGATTTCCACCCTGACGTGTATTTACCACGGTCTGCATGTTGTCTTTGTGTGCCCTCTGTACAGCACATTACATGTGATGTTAACATCCCATGGAGAGCCTTATCTGTGGATGTGCAGGTCCCAGGAACCAAGACAACACTAGTGGAAAGATTTCCAGAGAAAGATCAAGCTAACACCCAAAATGTGACCACAGCTGGGGTGCTGTCTCCTCCAGGAAACTTGATTTACAACGTCCTCATCGCAGGGCTCAAAGAAAATCCATCTTTGCTTCATCACTGAGCACTCACAGTGTGACAAACTCTCTTTCCTTTGGTCCCGAGAGTAAGAGTTTGAGTCCTGAAATGAGGAGAAGTCAGATTGAAAACTTGAGCTTTTTTCACAAATAGATTCCCAGAGAGTCTCTAACAAGCAGCCAAAACATCCTGCTCCAGTAAAGAGTTAGAGAAACACTCTTCATTTATGCTGGTGGGTTCGGTTTTTCATACACAGAGCCGTCCTCAGGACAACCCCAGGATCAGAGGAAGAGGAGGAGGCAGTGAAAGACAGAGAGACAGAGTTTGAAGATGTGAAAGTGAAGAGGCCTGCTGCTCCATCAGATTGAGCTCTCAGGTCATCTGATGGGGACGCTCCTCCTTCACACAAGGTGATCTCCAGGAGTGCAGTGCATGTGTGAAAGCAGCTTAAGATAAGCAGCCAGGCCTTTTTGAAGGAAACAGGACTGCAGATACATTCAAAGCGCTCAAATGTTGGTGCACGGTCTGGATTAGGAATCCCTGTCTGCCCAAATCTGCAGCCCTCCTCTCTGAGACCTGCCAGCCGTAATCTCTCACCTGAGATGAGTGTGTGCGCTTAATTTCATGCCTGTCATACATGTTTTATCCTGCGCCTCGGGGATTATGTTGCCATTTGCTGTCCTGGAGTCAGCTTCAGCACTCAGCAGGAGGAGAGCACGTGTCAGCCTCAGGAGAAACCACAGCTGGAGACATGGTCATGTCCATGTCAGCTGACCCTACAGGTCAGGGCGCGCTCAGTGCTGTGGATGTGAAGCAGGGACAGACCCATCACCGGCCTGGCTGATAATGGGTCTACTCTTATTTCACATCAGAAAACTGAAAACGATGTGCACAGCCTAACTTAGCGAAGGAGCGTGATTCTTGACAAGCTAGCTTCAGCAAAAATGCTAATGTCAATGGAAAATCCCATTGATGGGCTAATGCAATTAGCATCCTAATTATATCGCTGTCTATAAACCTATTTTGGGTGTGTAAAAAATATCCATGCAGCAATACATCGTGATACTTTGACCTCTGATACAATATCGATATTTCAAATCTGAATTCTGATATTTTTGTACAAATCATAAATCTTAGCCGAGTTGAAGTAAAATACGATTCCTCCACTTTCACTGTGCTAGATGGCGCTGAAGAGCTACAACCCTGTATGTTGCCAATAGAGTGTATAATAAATTTCATCTCAAAGCACATTTAAAATAGTTAATTCTTAAGCTTGATAACAATTATTTTTATTTTTTTTGAGTGAGTCAGAAGGCCATAGACATTGATGTTTTCCTTGGTCCTTTTTATTTTGAGAAACATTTTGACTGACAAAAACATCATCTGTATCTTTTCTTTTAACTCTCTAGAGTATTGTAATACATCACAACATTGTGATGTTGTGTTTGTGGTACTATCGTATCGTGACCCAAGTATTGTGATGCATTTTGAGAGGTTCCTGCCAATACTCACCCCTAGAACTTATCATAGCTTTCACAGACAAACAGAAACACTCCTCTGATCAATATCTGCAGGAAAATGTTTGAAATGATTTCAACAATGACTAGAAAAGCCCTCAGAGAGCACAGACCTCCACCAAGCACTACACTTTAGTCCGACTTTAATGTTATACTCCCTTTCAGCAGACTGTCTGCTACAATTTGGTGTTAGCTGCAGGTTTGTACAATAATTTGTCACCTGACAGTGTTATAAATGATGATGACCCAGTACATATTTCATATTCCACATCTTAGTATCCAGAACATTTCAGGATATGGATCGTGTTTCTACATCTGTCAGAAATTTTGGTGACCGTTTGGATCGCCTCCAAAATGTAATCACTTCTTCTTTATCCCATTTTGAGCATTTCCTGAAAACTCATCCAGATCTGTTTGTTACTTTTTGAGTTATGTTGTTGTTCACAGACAAACAGACAAACTCTCCCAAAAACATCACCTCCTTAGTGGAGGTAAATATTCAGGAGCTGCTTGTTGCTGTCACTCTGCAGTTTCTCTGTCTACACTATGAAAGCCCTTGATGGTCAAAACACTTTAAGTCAAAGTCATGTGAAAAATTAACAGAAAAAAAAAAAAAAAATGTAAATATTGGCTTCACATCAGTTACCGGCCTCCTTGACTACTAATATCGGTATCAGCCCTGAATAAACGATATTGTTCGATCTTGAATGTGAAACACGGTGGGTAAGAGAAAGGTCCTGCCTCCTCTTCCTCGACACCTTCAGGACTTCCCAACAAGGCTGACGCAAGGCCTGGAATATCAAAGCCAGGCTCTGTAATCTCCCTGCGTCTTATGTAATACATCTCCAGACTTGTGCACAAACAGCTGTGACAAACACACAGAGGAGAGGACACGGAGTCACAGCACGCTGCTGGGCGGGTAATTTGACAGAAACTTGTCAACACCTGAAGATTATCCTGTCAGCCCTGTAACAACCACGTAACTCTGACCCAAATACAGAGCGGCTCTGGATTATTCAGGCTATTAAAAAGACGTTTTTGGTGTTCCTCACAGCCCGTCTGGAGAATAACAATGTTTGATTTGAGGAGGCAAGTCGGCACATCGCCTCAGGCGCTAATAAATAATTAGCAATAATGGGTGCACTCGGCGCGACACTGAGCTTTAGATTTAGGGCAGGGAGGAACAAAAGCATCCTCACATGGGACGGAAAGGAGGAGATGGGTTGCTTCAGAGCGGCTGAAATATACATGAAGAAATCAGCCAACGCTGCGTCTGTGCGCCAGCGCCGCTGTTTAGTATTCTGGGCTCATGCTGGAAGGTACGAGGCCTTTTCAAGTGCCCTCAGAAATGAAAGAAGCCGCAACTTTCTTTATCAAAAAACAGTGGCACCTCAATTTTCCAGCCCTCTAAAGTCTATAACCAGGCCTGCAGAAGTGAGGCAGCATAAACTGATAACTGCAGGGAGGTGACAGCGAGGTAAATTGGGGAACGTCTAAATAAAGAATGAAACTCTTGAGACGGGAATTCAAAGGAGCCCGGAGACTTCTTTCATACGCTGGATGTTGCCGGTGCTGCAGAACACATAACAAGGCTAACATGCCAAGATGGAGGCAAAAATAGACGAGGACTGTGACTAAAATGTCAACAGCGTTCAGGATAAGAGCTGACAGAGTGAAGGAGGAGCGCCTGAACTCTCTGGGTGTTTGTGAGCGTCTCTGTCTGAGAGAAACCAAATGTTCTCCTGCAAAGTGGCGACACGAGGTCAGTGCTTAACTCCTGAATCAGCCCGCTCAGATTTAAGGCTTTAAAGGGTGAGGATAGGTGGTGGGGGAAGGCTTGCTTACAGCAGAATGCAAATAATGTGAGCTGCTGCAGATCAGGTGAGCAGCATCCTGCAGAGAGAGCCAGATCAAACTCATGTAGGCTTACAGTCCTCTGCATGTGCAGGACGTGTGGCGGTGTGTGTCAGTCAGGGGAGATAATCTCTAGAAACTCATACCTGGAATGTCTGAGTGCAGGAAGAGACCGCTGCTCTATGAAGAACACAACTCATGTTTTAGATACTGTGGTATGGATCCTGATTGAGCTGCATCAGACATCCTAGAGCCATGGGTTATACTCTCATCATCATCATCATCATCATCATCATCATCATCATCATCATCATCATCATCATCATCATCATCACCATCATCATCATCATCATCCAGCTCTGGTTAAACCTCACAATCAGATATTAACCCCGGATATTCCAAGGCAACAGACACAGGCACATAGAAATGTAAAGGTCTACTCCAGCGTCCCTTAGCCCTCTGTGCAGGTTAACGTCCTCAGACCTGTTCTGGTTCCTCATGTCTCTGGTGGGGGGGTTATAGGTCAGTTGAAGCAGAAACAGCCGACAGACAACTTGACCTATAGCTCAACATAATGACAACCCATGACACACTACAAGAAGACACCTGTCATCTGTGACTGTTTACATCCAGGTAGTAGAGCTCCAGAGCATTATGTTAGCAGATACTAACCAGAGCTACAGCTACAGCTACTGGGGGGAAGCTGAACTACAGCTTCAGGCGCAGTAAGACTGGTCACTCACGCCGTGCTGTACTACTTAAGGTCCATGCTCGGCTCGCCTACATCAGCTGTGGATCATACCTCGTGTCTGCGTGCTTGTGCTCTTGCATGAGGTGAACCGCGCTGAAGTCCCTTCTGGAAGAGTGCCAAAGCAGAGGAGAGCTCAAGCACGGCACACTTGTGGACACACTGGGAACTGGAATTTAGGATTGAAGTGTGTCTAAGCATGGTACGGCTTGCCAGAGTGATTGCACCCTTAGACACAACATCTGACCCACAGATTGAGTCTACAACAACAAAAACACCAACTGTCAGTACTCATCAGTTAATATGGTGCTTGAAAGAAATTAAAGAGGGAGTATCCTGTTTTCCTATATCGTAACCATGGATACAATGTAACACTGCTGGATGTTCAGAGTTAACCTGTGCTGATTTCTAAACAGCTATCTATTCATACGTTGTAGAAATCCCTGAACCTGTCTGCCAACTGATCCAAACACTCTGGTTCAAAAACAGCACCCGACCTTCACAAGATCTTCACAAGACAGAGGGGTGGGCCTCAAATACCAAGGCCTGACCACAGCTCTTGACCCCGACAGGCTTTGACAGGGCTGGCCAATCAGAAGGGAGGGGGTTTGTGGAGCAGGGAGCCTTAAAGAGACAGCAGTTAAAATGAAGAGTTTGGGACAATGGCTGAAATAAGTGTTTTCTACTACAGCAGGGAGAGAGAAACAGATTTATTCAAGCTGTGAATCATGAAAAGCTACTATGGGGGCACTAGAGGGTCAGAATAGAGACTAGGAAAAAAAGCAAAGACATCCCTCTTTAATATCACTCAGACCCTAAATTGTTAGACACTTCTCCAAGAGGCTACAATGTCACTGAACCACAGCTAATGAGTATCTGTGTATTGCAACGAGACGTCAGATTAAGCCAACAAAGCAGCCTGCTGTGCTGTAGTGTCAGACTCATCTCCTTAGCGCACACTGAGCTCCCTCCACAGCACATCAGAGTGATCTGTTCCTCTGCTGCTGCTGCTGCTGCAAACAGCATGTTCCTCACTCACAGACCAACAGCAGACTAAGTGCTACACGCTAAAGCATCTTACATCCTCCACACCCCCATCTGCATGTGACAAGGGATTTACACCGACATATTGAAGCTATCACACACACACACACACACTCCCAGCAGGGGGTCCCGAGGGGCCTCGATCTGACAGGCAGCTGTCACAGTCCCACGCTGATGCAGACAGCACATTTCACACACACACACACACACACACACACACACACACACACACACACACACACACACACACACACACACACACACACACACACACTGGAGTAAACACTCACTGGAGCTCCTGCAGCTTTCTCCTCTTTTCTCAAACTCTCTAACCGTCTTTTTGTCAATGTTTAGGAATGAAATGATGACTGAGGACATGGTTGTTTCTCTGTGTATAAATCACAACTCATCTTTGCACGTCTTGAGTTTAGAGGAGGATTTTTGAGTCCACAGCCTCCTCCTGTTCCTGACACACGAACATTTGTAAATGAAAGGCCAAGTTTAAAATCGAGAATAAACTGAAGTTGGCTTCAGGGGAAATGAGAAATATAAATCCACAAAATGAAAAGACTGACTGACTGGACACAAACCCACAACTTGCAACTGTGACCCAAGACCCCCAGACCCCCACTGTGAGAGCAGTAGTCTGCTCCAGATTAGTCTCTGAACATGGTCTGTTAAAAACAGGGTTAGGGTCTGTTTCAAATACGACTGAATTCATACAAGTGTCTGATGAAAGCAAAGACTCAAACCTTGTTTCAGAAACTTGGTGCCATCAAAAAACAGACTTTAAAAAAATATATAGGAAAACTTTCAGCAGCTCCTGCTCTGAGGTATTACTGCACATCAGGGAAAATAAGGGAAAAACCATGTGAGCATCCTTTTTTTCATGGTAGCAGTACAAGAAGAAAAAATAAACAAAGCAAAAATAATGATCAAAAAATTAAAATGAAAAAAAGAGCAAAAGAAATAAACCATGACAAAAAGGTAGAAAATATGACTTAAAAAAGATGTTAAAAATATGATCAAAACTAACAAAAATGAGGGTAAGAAAAATAGACAAAGAAGCAAAAAAAGAGTGAAAATATGACAAAATAAACACAAAAGTCAAACGAAACAAAAATACAAAAATACAAACCAAGAAAAACAAAACAAAGAACAGAATCAAAACAATCAAAGTGAAACAATCAGAGAGCTCTCATCACTCTTTGATAAGTCTCTCATTGTTTTGTGTCTCGTTGTAAAAACAGAGTTTCTCAAACTCTCTAATCTTGTCTCCTCTCCCTAACGACGTGTCTGTCTCCTCTGTAGGTCAGTGTCATATTTACCATGAAGAAGCTGTTGGTGCTCCGAGCAGCTGCTCTGACTGTTTTTCACTGTGCCTCCTCAGTCGAGCAGAGAAACTCTTCATTTAGTGTTTATATGTAAGAGCAGAGGCCGTTTTTTCTTTTTGTCCAGAGAGCAAATTAAGCTGTCAGCGTATGCATGATTAATCCCTACTTTCTGCAGCACTTATTTACTGGATGGTGTTTAGGATGTTTGGGCTTTTATCGGCTGTGGTTCTTATTCATTACATGTTTTATGCATTCGGGGTGTTTGTGCTCTAAATTGAATAGCTGGTATTGATGGAAGCTCTTTCTTCGTGGTAATGAAGCTCCGCCTCTGCGTGCTAAAGCATGACTGCAAAATCAAACGCTTCCCACTCCCAGCGACTCCTGAGGTGCTTAAACACTAATTGATCACTCCGTGTTACTGATTGAAAAGAGGCAGCAATGATCAGGAGGTTTGACTGTGTGCTCAGGGTCCCCTATGTGTGCGCACACTCTCTTCACACACACACACACACACACACACACACACACACACACACACACACACACACACACACACACACATACACACACACACACACATGCAGGAATGGGATGAAATGAGTACTTACAGGATGGTCCACACTCTCTTCACACACACACACACACACACACACACACACACACACACACACACACACACACACACACACACACACACACATACACACACACACACACATGCAGGAATGGGATGAAATGAGTACTTACAGGATGGTCCGACTGTGATGGAGTGATGCAGAGAGGGATGAGAGAGGAGAGAGGAAACATAAACAAAACATGAGGATGAGACGATGAGAGCAGGATGAGAGCGGATGAAACATTTAAACAAGAGGGAAAGAAACTTCAGAGCTGCTCAGGACTCTGTGTTTGAGTCTACACATGACGTCACTGGAGGGAAACAAAGTGGTCATTTCAAAAGAGGAGGTGCCAAAGCATGGAGAGCTGCAGGAGGGATAGAGTAAGCGCTGACATGCAGGTGAAACAGAAAGTTTCCTGACTGATCTGGTGTTTGTGAAATACACTGCGTCTGTTTGTGTGTGTGTGTGTGTGTGTGTGTGTGTGTGTGTGTGTGTGTGTGTGTGTGTGTGTGTGTGTGTGTGTGATTTCTATTATCCCTAATTCTGCAGCTGCGTGCACCCAGACAGAATCAATCTCCATTTACCCAACAGCCAGCGCTTAGAGCGACTTCTCCACTCTGCCGCAGCATATGAGGGAGACGTGCAGTGATGCATGTGAACAAGTGCTTATATTGGGGGGGGGGGGTTGTCTCTCCCATCAGCAGTGTGTGTGTGCGTCTGTGTGTGTGTCTACAGCGTGCGATCACATGTGTTGACAGATGTCAGGAGTGTCAGTGCAGACTGCAGGGCTCGCTCGCAGATTCAACTCCTCCAAAGTCAAACTCTGAATTTTCCCTTTTATCAGCACAAACAGCAGATTCCTCCTGAACACACTCACTTTATTCTGATGCAGCTTCAAAGCTTTTGGGTCTGAGCGCTAGCTACTCCACAGGAATGATGAGTGGAGGCTTGAACGCAAACTTAAAATCCATTTTTGACTTTTTCTCTCTCTTGAATCCATGAAAACACAGAAGTGAGAGCAGGCTGGTGGCTGAGCGCTTTGTGCTGCATCACAACAAAACTGTCCATCTGTGCAGGTTTTGGCCTCGTGTATCGAGGACTTTCCTCCTCCATCCGTTGATGACTTGTAATATTTTTGCAGACATATCAGAAATAAGAAAAACGCCATGTCAGGCAGCCAGTTTCCAAATATCCAGGCTCTCCCAAAGCGAATAAACGTTGAGGAGACTTTCAGTCCTCTTTCTACTTTCCATGTTTAACATTCAATCATTTCTGCACCCTGACTGTGAGCAGCCAGCTGGCTCTGTCAGGAACAGAAGCTGCCAGCTCAGCGCCTTAAAGACAAAACTCAATTTGACATTTCCCTGAATATTTTTGAAGCATGTGTCTGTTTGTGAACCTGCAGGGAGTCGGGGGGGGGCTGGAATCTTACCGTGCACCTGCAGGGTCCCAGACGCCTCGGCTTTCCCGACGCTGTTCTCTGACACACAGGTGTAGGTGCCCTCGTCTTCACCTCTCACCTGGGTCAGGCGTAGGCTGTTGTCACTGCGGATTTCAAATCTGGAAACACAAAAACATGAAGTCATATTCATGCTCACAGCTGTGGAGCACACAAGGAAGGTGCTAAGTGTGGATCTGTGAGTTGATTTGGTTCCCAAAAACAGAAACTAACTTTAGACGCTGGTCCCTGACAGATGTACAAAAAAGACAAGCCGCTCTAAAAACCCCAGAACTTCACAAACTGTAAACACGAGTAGAAAAGCTTTCTGTAAACCACAAACAAGATCTGTGCAGATCTGAATCCTGCTGACAATGAGAGCACACTTGACTTGATTTCCCTGGAGGCGTTATTAAAAGTTACATCCAATCACGTGGCAGAAGTGAAGGAGAGGGAGCTGAGATTTATCCTTCAGCATCACCCTGACTGTTATCAGCTGCTGTTGGAGGAAGCAGGAACAGCCCGAAAACACATTGGACAGCTGTTTATGACATGACTGATTTTTTTTCAGGTCACCTTTTCCTCGACGGGGACATGAAAACGCTGCGCCATCCAGACATCGATAACTACGTGTAGACAGGCGTGCACAGACTTTTTAAAGGGCGGGGGCGAGATGACATAAAGGCACAAACAGAAAAGTCTCTCCACTGAGCAGGCCACTAGATTCTGCATGTTTTTTTTTTTTTATTTTTTTTTGGGGGGGGGGGGGGGGGGGGGGGGGGGGGGGGGGGGGGGCATAGTACTCATTGTTGGCAGCCAGAGGGCAGTTCAGTGTGTTTTTTGTGCACATTTTGGCTCCCAAGAATGCAAGCTCCTAAAAGGGCACTTAAATGTACTATGGCCCAGAAGATGACACTTTAGCACACATTTAGGTTCCCAAAAGGACATTTCTGTAAACTATTTACCACGAGTGGGCACTTTTGGCTTCCAAATGGGCCCCATAGCGCTCATTTTGGCTCTAAAAAGGGCACTGTAGGGCTCCATTCAGAACCCAAGATGGTATTTTAGCACACTTTTGCCTCAAGAGGCCACTTTTGCACATATTTGGTGCCCAATAGGGCATTTCTGTGAACTATGGACCACAAGAGGGCACTTAAGCACACATTTAGGCTACCAAGGGGGGCAGTTTACACTTCCTTTTTATCAAACAATAACCAAAGTCAGCTAGAGGACGTTTGTAACCACATGCTTCTTTTACCTCAGACACCAAGTTTATGCTACCTGCACCTCATGGAGCAGGGACCTGGTTCCTGAAATGGCTCGGTGCCATTTACAAATGTGCTTTGTAGCAGAGCAGTGAGTCTGATGAACAACACCCCCTGCATGACCTGCTACCCCCAACACGAGGCAACTGCACCGCCAAGGCATTGAGGAACCAGCACAAGCTGGCTGAACCCACGGCCAAGACCAGCAGGCTGAGGAACTCAGCACTGCACACAGCAGTCAGGATTTATAATGACACTGTTTAGACTGGGAAAACAAAACAAAAGACAAAAAATAGCAGGGCCACCATGCCTGCTGTCTGTTCCCACTGCCCTGAAATATTTGACTTATTTATTTATGTTTCTAAATCTTGAAATTGTTGTGTGATTTCTTTTTCCAATGTTTTGCTTGTAGAGTAGTGCTGCACGATTTGGGGAAAAGGTGCGATTTGCGATTAGGTGGACAATATTGCGATTGCGATTGTGCTTGCGATTTAATAAAAAAAAGTTGTGTCATGATGAGTCTACAGACTTGCTTGGTTATTATGGAGAAAAATCTGAATTGCATGTGCTGACATTGCGATTGCGATTGCGATACTCGTGCAGCCCTATTGTAAAGTTCTGTGTTTTTCAGTGGAGCCATGGCTTCACTGTAAGCATTAATTAATCAAATCAAATCAAATCAAATAAAAATCCAAGTCTGAAGTGAGCTGTTGTCACAGTCTGTCTCATCTCTGGTGCCTGAGCACAGAGCCAAACTCTCTGAGAACACCTGTTGCTCCTTGCAGCTCTAACACGGTGTGTGTCCTGCCTTACCTGCCGCGGGGCAGCTCTCCTTCCTCTCTCCTCCAGCGGACAGTCGGAGTCGGGTCCCCGTGCACCTCGCAGTAGAAGTCCACGGTGTCGTCGGCCAGCACCACCTGGTTGACCGGCTGCTTGATGAAGACTGGACGCTCTTCAGACAGAAGCAGAAGAAAGAGAAAAGATGAAGACTCGTTCAGATGCTACCTCTCACGTGCAAATTACTTTTTACACCAAAAACGCTCTTTTGACTCTCTGATGTAAACTCTCTTGGAGGCAGTTTGAAAATCTTCAAATCTGACGAACAGCTGTGAGAAGTGAAGAGATGAAAGTGGTGAAAAGAGAGACAAAGGAGGGAGTAATGGAGCAGAAGAGGAGCAGGAGGTGGAGGGTTGGAGGGGCTACACATGCTGAGGAAAGCTGCACTACACCAGAGCTCAGTTTGACTCTGAACATTTGAGCCAAGCTTCAAACCAGACACAGAGACTTCCACTCAAATCTCTCCAAGACAGGAAATGTTTGGATGAAGCCCTCAGCAGAGGAAGGGACTGAAGTTTAGAAAAAAAACTGAACTAATGGAGTTAGAGGCCTGTTGTTGGTGTATGAATCCATTCATCCAGACTCTGAATACACGTCCACAGACTACAGACATAATTCACTGGGGACATATGTGCAGGGAGATAAATGTGCACTGTGAGCTCTTATCACGACTCGAATCCTTTTTAAAAACAGCTCAGGAATCACTGCAGATGTGCTCCGGCTATTATCTTGCAAATTTCACAGATGGCAGCGATATCAATTATACTGGAAAGTGTCAGCCGTGCATTTTCAGGAGCAATAATGTGAGAAATGACAGTGTGATCTTCACAGGGTTAAGGTTTACTGTTACACCACCACAGCAGCTGCTGTGTGGAGAGGATCAATACACGCTCTGAGAGCCTCAGTGCTGCTGCTGTGCAGAGAGGAGCAGGGAGCAGAGAGGAGCAGGGAGGAGCAGAGAGGAGCAGGGAGGAGCAGAGAGATGCAGGGAGGAGCAGAGAGGAGCAGAGAGGAGCAGGGAGGAGCAGAGAGGAGCAGAGGAGCAGGGAGGAGCAGAGAGGAGCAGAGAGGAGCAGAGAGGAGCAGGGAGCAGAGAGGAGCAGGGAGGAGCAGAGAGGAGCAGGGAGGAGCAGAGAGGAGCAGGGAGGAGCAGAGAGGAGCAGGGAGGAGCAGGGAGGAGCAGAGAGGAGCAGAGGAGCAGGGAGGAGCAGAGAGGAGCAGAGGAGCAGAGAGGAGCAGAGAGGAGCAGGGAGGAGCAGAGAGGAGCAGGGAGGAGCAGAGAGGAGCAGAGAGGAGCAGAGAGGAGCAGAGGAGCAGGGAGGAGCAGAGAGGAGCAGAGGAGCAGAGAGGAGCAGGGAGGAGCAGAGAGGAGCAGGGAGGAGCAGAGAGGAGCAGAGAGGAGCAGAGAGGGAAGCCAAAGGTCACCTGGATACAAACATTCATCCTCTGCCATACGAAGCTCAGAGAGGGGAATCAAACTGGTCTACGTTGATCTTCTGCAGAGCTCTTAAAGAGGGACCTCACTCCTCAGGTTACTGAAAGCAACATTTAGTGTGTGAGTCTGTGAATGTGTGTTCACAGATTTTGGGTTTGCCAATAGATAACATGAGTTTAATAAAAATGTTTGAGTGGGAGACTGGCTGCGACACCTGAGCCACAACATTTCAGGGTACATGAACAAACAGTACAGAAAGGGATCCTCCGAGAAGGGACCTTGAGCTAAAGTTAGAAAAGCTCAACTCACATGGAGCTGTCAGTTAGGATCAGTTCTCTGAAGGGTTTGAGTGAAGCTCTTCACACTGTGTCTATGTGTCCATGATGCTGTGCAGTGCTGCTCCAGAGCACATGAGGGCAGTGTGATTTGTTTGATCCCTCCTTCTGGTCCTGCTACCTCTGGTTGTGATTTGAAAGTATAATGTTTTAATGAAGCTGAAACATGTTGCTGTTTATCATCAGCCACTGTAACAAGGAGGACTAGATGGGTATGGCCGATGAGCGCCTGAAACAGAAATGTAGTAAAAACAGGAAACACCATCTTTCCCAGTGGACCAATCACAGGGCTTGTGGTTTCCTTTGTTTTGATGGTCAGTTAAATTTGGGAAAAAGTGCATGTCACACTCTGACTAAAGGGCTGCGCAAACATTTGGCAAAAACTAGTTGAGGGGTTCCCAAACCTTTCAGCCCACGACCCCAAAATAGCGTGTGGGGAGTGACCCCCTGCTGTGGGGAGTACATCAACAGCCAATCCAAAAATAAGCAAAGAAAATATCTAAGATTCTTCACTTAGCTTATGAAGTTAACTGGAGATTTATTCACGGCGGGGTGATGTGTCGTTCTTTATTACCAAATACAAATCAACAGACTGCAATGTTTCTAGCGCCACCTTCTGGGGTCGGATTGATATGTCTGACACCCCAACAGAAGGACCAAAAAGTGGGACAGTACAGTTGGGTGATTTGGAGACCTGTCCCGGTTTCAGTCAGAGGAAACGCCACAAATGAGAGAACATTCCCGTCACGAGAAGTTGTTTCAGCGTCATTTTAAGCATAAGAGGGAAGAACTGATGAAAACAGCTGCTCATTGGGTGAATGCTCTGAACATGAGTTAGGGACATGGTCAAAGAGACACTGTGCAGAAAATACATCCCCACCTCAGGATGAGCTGGACTCAATAAGAGCAAACGTGACTCACCAAACACCACCAGCTCAGCAGGATCACTGTCTTTCTCCCCCACCATGTTGGTCCCCACACACACGTACATGCCAGCGTCACTCTTCCTGGTGTTGGAAATCATCAGCTTCCCTCCGCGGATCTGGAAAATCAAGCCAAAGATGAGGATTAAAGCAGAAAGAGGTAAATCAGGATGGTAGTGAGGAAGAGGAGGAGGAGGAGAGGAGGAGAGGAGCAAAGGTGGGAGGAGGCAAGGAGAAGACGAAAGGGAAAGAGTTAGGAAGAGGATATCTGAGTGGACAGAGGAGATACTCCATCATTTGAAGCGCTTCATGACAGATGGCTCCTCCACGAGTTCTTACACTGTTTGACAGTGAGTCCAGCTCCACACCAGTCGCCATAGAAACATCTTCTGCTGCTCAGCTGGTAACGAGGAGAGTCAGATCAATGCTGGAGCAACACCAACACGCTGAGAGTTGTTCTGTTTGACCTTTTCTTACACTCTCAATTATCCTGTTTGCTCTCGTCCAGCACTCTGATTGGATTGCAGCAGGTTTAGTGTCGTTTTAATTGTTACGTGTTTTGGGACCGCTCTTTGTTTTTTGGTTGATTTAACAAATGAACAAAAACAGTCCTCTTGAACACCTGTGTTCGTCAGCACAGATGGAAGTGGAATTAGTTTTAATGCAGAGCTTCTTCATAATCAAAGAGTGAAGTGTTGGTGTGAAGTGAAGGCAGGAAAAAGGAAGTGAGTAAGAAGTAAATCAGAAGGGAGGGGGTCAGAAAAGGCTGATTTCAGTCCATCAGTGATTGGTTTGGTTTAACTTGGGGCTTAACGCGGTAGATTTTGGTTGAGAAAGATGTAAGAGAAGTGACGCCCTCACCGTGATTCTCTCATCTCTGTCGTTGACGCGGATGTTGTTCCTCTTCCAGGAGATGGTGGGCTCGGGGTGGCCTCTGGGGGGGATACACTCCATGACAGCCGGCTCGCCTGCTGCCACCACCACGTCGCTGGGCGTCTGGCGGAAATCATCTCTCAGGACTGTGGAGGAGAGGTCAAAGCCAGTTAGGAAGTGTGAGTAAACATCTTTGCTGATGGTGGTGTGTTTTATAATCAGACAGGGACGATGTGCTTCTCTGCTCATTCTTTTCCAATTTTTGGGGTGTTCAATTTAAAGAACAATTCTTTCATATCTTCATTTCTCAGTTCACTTTTTTGACACTAGATCATATGAAAAAGTTAAATGATGATGATGTCTACAGAAGATGCCAGGAGCCACATTTTCCCAGAACATGTGAATCACATGTTAGTCACTATTTAGGAATAGTTACTAGGCAAGAAAAACATTTCGCCCTCTGCTGGGAAAAAGCGGTAACTGTTTTTCCAACCCAGCTTATAAACAAAGACTTAGAGGATTTAAATAAATAAAAAAAATATAAAAAACAATAATTGTAATTTTAAACTCGTATAAAAATTTGAATGCTAAGGTGAATCAATTTTTTGTCCCATCCCTGTCTTCTAAGATGGGTTTTTCTGCTGCAGTATCACTATGAGGTACAGAGAGCCCTCTGATTAATAACACAACACCTGACCTCTTAATATGAGTGTATCTGATGCAAAATAATGCTTGGACACTTTTTCTCCAACGGAGCAGCTGGTTGAAAAGAAAACTGACAAACATCAGAGGACAACTTTTTTTTTTATATTTGAGGAAGAAGACAACCAATAGAGACAACAGTCTCCTCTCCTCAGCACAGTGAGTCTCTCTGCCCGCTGGGCTGAATCCAACATTTAGCAGACCATTTTAGTTTGGATTCTGTATGACTGTAAAAATAGCACCGTGTGCACGTGTCCCTACGGTCTTCGTTGTGTCATCTGTGCAGCAACACACCAAATCAATAATGAAGGCTCCTGTAGCTGAAACATACACACACACACACACACACACACACACACACACACACACACACACACACACACACACACACACACACACACACACACACATAGTGAATGAATTATTGAATTTGATTCACACACACACACACACACACACACACACACACACACACACACACACACACACACACACCATTGGCTTATGCACGTGAACTAGTGCCCGTCAGTGACAAACAGCGTCAGCGTTGGAAGCAGCGCAGCGACAATATGAGGAGCAGAGAGCGTCTTTGAATACCAAATGGAGAAAACAATCAGCTCTCTTTCTGCCTCCCTGGGGCCGATCCATAAAACATGTCTCTGCCTTCCTCCTTCACCTCGCCATCCCTCCTCCACAGCGTGCCCGTGTCCTGCAGGCACTGGGCCTTTCCCTCCACTCAGGTCCCTGGAGCTCTGCGAGCTCTCAGATTACAGGTTTAGAGCATGCTTTTGTAGTGTTGGGTGATGAGCTGACAGGAGGAGGGAGCCAAAGCCGTGCAGGCCTACGGGCCAGGAGTTTGGCCTCCAGATCAGCTGCAGCTCTTTCAAAGCAGCACTCGTGAGTTTTTTCTACCCTCAAATATTCCTCCAAGTTATCTTTGAAGTTCTGGATGTGGGTATGGGAATTGGACATGAAGGAGCTGCTGGGTTAATAATTAATGCAGGAGGATGGTTTAAATTATGGCAAACTCATTGATAATATCAATAAGTGATGCCGATATAATGACATTCCACTCATGCCCTGACTTTCAGCTCCTCTGGATGTGCCGGAGTCTGCAGGGAGACTGACAGAGAGATGAGCAGAGACAAGCTTCACCCCAAAGTTATATCACAATCTGCTGTCCTAATTTGCACTCTTCACAGACTTTTGAACATCGCTGCAGAAAAAGGCTGCCGAGTAGATGAACTCTCCGGGGATGCAAACACGACAAGACCCTTATACAGAGGCATGTCAGCCTGTCGGAGAAGTTTGTCATGTGTAGGGAAAATTGAGATCTTATGGAGTAAAACTGGCAGGAGAACTTCAAACATGAGGTCCCTTCTCTCAGGATCTCTTTCTTTACTGTTTGTTCATGTACCCTGAAATGTTGTGGCTCAGGTGTCGCAGCCAGTCTACCACTCAAACATTTTTATTAAACTCATGTTATCTATAGGTATTAATTACCCAAAATCTGTAAACACACATTCACAGACTCAAACACTAAATGTTGCTTTTAATAAGCTGAGGAGTGAGGTGCTCAGAGAGGGAACCCATCCTCAAGATTCCTGCTTAACTGCTAAGTTTCATGGCGACCAGCCCCACCCCGGGGTGCCCTACAGCCCAGACTGAATGAAGACAGACTGGGAAGTACAGCCATGGCCAAAAGTTTGAGAATGGCACAGGTTTGGATTTTTACAAAGGTCATTGTTTCATGACATGGAATGACTCTGCAGTCAATTTCAATTCATCTGATCACTCTTCACAATCTCGAGTTAATACAAAAACCACAGGGACTGACGCAGCAAATACCTGAAAAATAAAATTTGTGCCATTCTCAAAACTTTGTAACAGCTGGACAACATCATCTGAGGAGTTGTCCACATCATAAACACCTCGAGGAGACGCAGCTCTTTGCTTCTGTCAGAGACAAAGTGCTGCTGGGTTGGAAAAACAGTTACTGCTGGGACTGGATCAAGTCTCTAGGACATGATGCAAGTCCCAAAAGCCTTTCTTTAAAAAGCAGGAATTCTGCTTTCCCATATTTTAAAGTAAGGATCCTGGATGTTCAAACCAAATGAGTGCAGATTTCCAAAGCTAAGTATTCATATGTTAGAGAAATCCTTGAATCTGTCTGTGAACTGATCCAAACACTGTGTTCCAAAGCTAACACCAGATCTTCTTGCTGAAATAATGAGGTTATCAAAGGAGGACATCCTTCACATCGGAGGGGCGGGCCTCAAACACCAAGGTCTTCCCATTGCTCTGCCCGTGAGAGGCCTCCTGAGGGCTGGCCAATCAGAGGGAGCCTGAAGGCTGTATGATGCCTCCCACATGAGTGATTCACATGGAAATGAGACTGGCAGAATTAGCACCAGAGGATGGATGTGACTTTTTTAATTTCAACACTTCACGCAGCGTCCACCCCCAAACTGCAGGGGGCGATGTATCGTACATGCATGTCCACCAGTGCCAGTACTAAACTATAGTAGAAGTTGTTTACACTGGTTACAACATTTTTTTCTCCACTTCCTCTTCTTCCTCTTCTGTGCTGAGTTTGTCTGCAGTGTCATCACACACTTGATCTCTGTGTGACGAATCATAAAAACAGCAGTCATTTTTCATTCTTCATACACGAGGATCTCTGGCTCATCTACGTGTCTCCATGGAAAAGTTAGAAGTTTTCAAAGGGGCGCTACATGGAAATTTTAGACTTGAAACAGACGGCATAAGGGGGTGGAGCTCCTAAAATGATGTCATTTGTCTGCATGAAGTTTGGACCTTGCACTCGCGTCAAGCACGAACTAAGCCTTAAAGAGGCAGCAGCTAAAACAAAGTGTTTCATGCAGAGGCTGAGATGAGAGATTTCTAAAACAGCAGTGTGAGAAAAGCAGAGATGTTTTTGAGCTGTAAATCATGTAGAAATACTACGGGAGCCCCAGAGGGACATAATACAGACTGACTCTTGTTAGTCCTGTTACTCCCTGACCCAGTGTATGCATGTGTCACGTGTTGATCTTATCTTCTGAGAGGTGCCCATTCTAACCTGAATCTGTGCTCTGTGGGCTGAAACCATGAGCAGGCTGTTAGATGCTGTGTTTCTGTGGAGCAGCACGTGAGACCGTCAGTCAGTGAATGTCTCCTCTGGGCATTCTGTCCTCGGTATCAATCAGAGCTGATGATCCATGGTAACATGAATCAAACACGTGGTCCGGTTTGTTTCATGAATGCATGTCTATTTGTACAAGCAGGTTGGTTTGCATGTTGTGTGCACGTGCGATAAACAGGGCTCCTCTGGCTGTGATGTCACACAGGCCAGCAGGGGCGGGTCAGCGTCTCATCTGATTAATGATACGCCTCCACATAACGACAGCAGCGACAGGCCAACAAAGCCCCGGGACATTACCATTATCATCACCACCATATATCCCTGTGTCCGTCCATCCGTCCATCTGTCTGAACCATCACGCTCTCACTCTGGCTTCTGACGTTTCTTTATCTGGCTGTTATGAGTGAAACGCTCAGTATCTTGGTGTCGTCCGTTCACTCAGAAAGCTCATTTTTCCTGCTGTCACGGTGGCGTGGCGTCCTTTTTGGATGAGGGTGAGTGTTTGAAGATAAATCAGTCTGTTTTGTTTGTAATCAAGGTCACAGGAGACAAGCACATCAGTGTTTGAGGATAAAAGGAGGATATTTTTCATTTCCTCATTAGCTAACGGAGCCTGTGTGGCCCCTGCACTGATAAAACACAGATTCAGACATTTCACTGTGGCCTTCTGATCCACTATGCTGCTATTTATCTCTTTCTTTGAAAAGGAATCAGATTGCCCCTTATGGCTCTAGCTAGACCCATTTCCCGATGGCCAATTACTTAGCCATGGAGCATTTGGGGCACTCCAAATCCCATTGGCCCCTGCAATCCTCGAATGATATGCCAGACTGCACCCCTGACCTTCTCTCTACCTGCTGCTGACATTTCTCCCAATCACTACTCACGGCTGATTACTGAACCCAGGCTAAATTGTCCAGGAGCCTGTCCCCTCACGTAAGGCGAGGAGGGGAGTCGGACAGATTGTTGCACCCCAGGCCTGAATTAGCATGCCACGGGGTTAAAGGAGCACTGTGATGACCTGTCACACACCATCCTCAGATCATGGCTCCAGGGGCCCCTGATCTTTCCCTTTCTGTCTCTGCAGATCTGAGCGGAAAAGAGGGTGTCTAGAAGTTTATTAGGCACTGGCAATTACCCACAGGACCCTCTGGGCCCACATTAAGTGGGCGCACTTTGACCTTTTCTTTAAAACCCTCAACAAAGCCAGAGTAATCCCAGCCACCATGGCTGAACGGTATGCTTTAATCAAAGCACACACACACACCGTATCACACACAGCGTAAGGAATCAAGACATTTTATATATATATATATATATATATATATATATATATATATATATATATATATATATATATATATAATTTACTTTTTTTTACCCACTCTGATTCAGATGAAGGAATAAAAAACATCTAAAATGTCATCAGCACAAAAAGAGTGATGAATGTGTATGAGGTGTCCAAACCACTTCTGGACAGTTATGGTGAAATTCTGTAGGATTTACAAAATTCAAAGGGTCATCTGTTGGTCAGTACCAGGAAAAATCTTTTTTATAGACTGATGTTAATGTAACAGCTTTAAATTCAGCTAAAATATGCATTTACATGGATGAAGGCTGAAGCAGTCTGAGTCGCTGAGTCTGCAGGTGAGTCACTGAGTCTGCAGGTGAGTCACTGAGTCTGCAGGTGAGTCGCTGAGTCTGCAGGTGAGTCACTGAGTCTGCAGGTGAGTCGCTGAGTCTGCAGGTGAGCAGACTTTGGTTTACAGTGTACAGCGTAGGTTAGCAGAGCTAGCTGGTCTTTAAGTCTTCCCTGCAGGTTGAAGACTTGATTGCTGTGTCGCTAACTCATCGATCTGGTTCAGTGATGCCAGTTCAAACTGACACGGTGTTCATTCTAGGGATGGAAAATTACAGTAATTCCTGTACTCAGTTACTCTAAATATCGAATGAGCAAGTACTTGCAGAATACCTTTTTTTTAACCATAAACAAAAATAGGGTCCATTGGACACAGACCTCACAGACTGTCATTAACTTAACATCCATCTTTCCCACTCTGGTAGATGCTGTCTGTGGAGCTGGCCTATACTCCAGCTCTCTGAATCCTTCACCTTTCACTAAACTTAATGGGAGCATACCTCCAGTTAGCATTTTGGTTATTAGCAGGCTAATCTTCACCACTCTGGTTTTTGGTCACAACCACCTGTTCTAACAGGGCTAGCAACTGACGTGATGGGAGACTGCTTTTTTTCTGTCTTTGCTTTTTTCTTCTTGTGCTTTGAGCGCATGTGGTCAAACATCTAGTTCTAATTCTATGGCGTGCAACTTTAACGCCACATATCTCTCACTGCACGTTACTGTCATTGTTTTGTCAAAGTGCTCCCAGATGTCACTTTTCTTGGCTGACATGTCTCAGGTGTAGCAGATGGTTCTCCATTTATTTTGCTTTTTCATCTGGTATGATAGAATGTTCCTGGAGAGTTGCCGTAGCTGCTGTAGAACAGTTGTCTTTGGTGAAATGTGGATTGGTGTGTTGAAGCCGTGGCCAAGGAAGTCAAACGTTTGTTTACCTTTATTTACATTCGCACAGGTGCGTGAGTAAAAAATGTTACTTGTGGGTCATTGGCGAGTACTCCAGTACTCATCACAAGTCTACTCAGCTTTCAACATACTAAATCAGCATCTTTGTTTGATGGCTCCAACGAGTGGAGGGAGGCTGCAGTACAGCTAAGACAGCATTCAGGCCCACAGTAATGAATAGATGAAGTCCAGGCACAGCCTTGACCAATGAATTGCCAGTTTAATCACGCTGTAATATAATTTAACAGTTTTTTAATCAATAGAGTCAGTGTTTGTCATCCCAGTGAAGCTAGTTTTTTTATGATTGTGTTTGCACTATTAATAGCTCTTAACTGCTGTGACTGAATAAAACATACTGGCATCAATCAACAAAGGTTGTGTTGATAGGTTTTAGTCTTTTCTATTTTTCTATGTCTTTTGAAATATGGATTGTCTGATGTAATGAAATAAAGTGACATTACTACTTGATAAAATCAGACCCCTCATTTTGAGGGTTTCAGCGTCCCTGTCAGAGTCTGTATCTGTACACAATGACAAAGCCATTAGTCACACTAACAACAATAAACGATGCTCATCTGCATGTCGCATTAATCAGTGCGTGATGTTCACAACATGATGGATGTGTGGATTGCAAATTACTCAGAATCGTTACCAAAATCAGACCCCACCGAGGTATAATCTACCGTGGGCTGGACGCACTGTGTCATTGTGTGTGGGTGATGTTCATCTGTGACCGTTGGACTTGTGTGATTAAGCATGTGTGAAGAAGCAGGACCCTGCTGTATCTCAGGGCATCATTTCAGCTTTTAATTGGACATAAAGAAACACCTCTGGGGGTAAGCTTGGGCTCACTTTTAATTAAATGGCTCTATCGCTGTCATTAATGTGCATGTGTGACTGTGCATGTGTGTGACTGTGTGTGTGTGTGTGTGTGTGTGTGTGTGTGTGTGTGTGTGTCACAGCTTCCCCCCCAAGAATAAATATTCAGATGGCAGAGGGAGAATGACGGATGGTCCCTCTGCTGTCAGAGCAAACAGAGGGATGGAGGCGGGGGGGTCATGAAGAGTATCCTCAGGTTCACGCTCTGTTGTTGGGGCCTGAGCCGCTCGTCTGCCTGCCGTGATCTTACTGTTGATGGCAGACGTCAGGATAAATGTAAGCTAGTCTCCATGGGTTGTGGTCTTTTTCCATCCTGAGCGAGAACTGTGTTTCTGACGAGAGGGCTAAAGGCTTGATCACGCTCTCTGCACAAACATGAAGCACGGAAATGAGACGCAGCATGAGAAAGAGGCTTTATACTTTTGAGCTCTGCACAGTGTCTGTTTTCAAACTGCAGGGGGCAGTGTGTCGCAAAATGCAGATTTACTACTGTACTAACCTAGAGCAAAAGACTGTTAAACTGTTTACAACATTTTTTTGCAAATTCTTCTTCTCTGGTCAGTTTGGCCCAAGTTTCACACCAGGAGTTGTTCATCACGCAGTTATCATGGTAATCTCTGCGTAATGAATCGTATAACTGACAGTTCCTATGGTACTTTGGATACCAGGTGCTCCGCTTCGTCCCCACATGTCCGTGTAAAAGTTCAACATTTCAGAGTTGCAAAGCAGAAACGTTTTGCCTGGAAAGGACTGCACGGGTGGTGGAGGCAGCTAAAATTATGTCATTCATCCGCATAAAGCTGCACTGACTTTGGGGACACGTCCAGCAATACCAAGTTTCAAGGGGATACTCACATATAAAACTCACGACTTTAAGAGAGGGGATATGACCCTGGTAGCTTCACATGAGTTACAAAAAAATAATAATTAAATCCTAACTTTTCTTACTGGTGTTTTAGAAAACCCTTCTTTCAGCCTTCATATTAGCTGCTGTCTCTTTAAGGTTCCCTGCTCCACAAACCCCCTTCTCTCTGATTGGCCAACCCTCTACATGAGCAGACCTTGGTGTGTGAGGCCTGCCCCTACAACGTGTCTTGAACTGGTAGGGAGGTCCTTTTGTGATGACCTCATCATTTCAGCAAGTCTCTTGAAGATGTGGTGAAGATGTCATGAAGATGTCGTGAAGATGTGGTGAAGATGTGGTGAAGATGCCGTGAAGATGTCATGAAGATGTGGTGAAGATGTCTTAAAGATGTGGTGAAGATGTGGTGAAGATGTGGTGAAGATGCCGTGAAGATGCCGTGAAGATGTGGTGAAGATGTGGTGAAGATGTGGTGAAGATGTGGTGAAGATGTGGTGAAGATGTGGTGAAGATGTGGTGAAGATGTGGTGAAGATGTCATGAAGATGCCGTGAAGATGTGGTGAAGATGTGGTGAAGATGTGGTGAAGATGCCGTGAAGATGTCATGAAGATGTGGTGAAGATGTCTTAAAGATGTGGTGAAGATGTGGTGAAGATGTGGTGAAGATGCCGTGAAGATGTCGTGAAGATGTGGTGAAGATGTCGTGAAGATGTGGTGAAGATGTCTTAAAGATGTGGTGAAGATGTGGTGAAGATGTGGTGAAGATCTCCTGCTGTTTGTAGAACGAGCAGTTTGAAAGACAGATTTAAGGATTTCTTAAATTTATGAATAAGTAGAAGTTTGAAAATTTGGACACGTTTAGTCCGGACATATAGCATTGATAGAGCCTTTCCTCTGAGGACATATTAGTCCAGGCCTCTTGGACCCACTGAGGCCCCCCATCAGGAGCCAGCTTTCATCAGCCACTCTCATTATCCAGCGTGGACCCCCTCAGATCCTTATCAACCCCCATAAACAGCTCGGGCAGGATATTGCTCTGTTTGTGTGTGAGTGTGTTTCAGGAGGGTCTGCAGACGATGGAGGGGAGGTGGGAACCTCACAGTTGGAGACAGATGTCAGCGCTGCCTCTGAGCACCCTCCACCTCCCTTCCCCACCCAATACAAACACAGACACTTGCAGAGACAGCTGCAGCAGCAAATAAAGCAAAACACTGTCTGCATCCAACACCAGCCAAGCTCAGTCCAATATATACGTTGGCTGGAGATTGTATCACCCCACCCCTTCAGTCCCCCCTCCCTTCCTCTAGAGTCAAGCAGCTCTTACGCTGTCTTTATCAACCTTTCCTGACAGCTGACCCAAAACACTGCCCCCTCCCTCTAAAAAAACAACCTGCAGTACAGAGTACTTCCATTTTTCTGGCAGTGCTGCTGTCATTGGCCTGCAAGGACTTTATGGCCTTGAGTAAATGACATAACGTGGTTTAGCTCTCAGGAAATGTTGATATATCCGACAGCCAAATGTGCTCTGTGCTGGAGCCCAATGAGTGGAAATCGCAGCGGCGACAGGGCATTCCAACTTCTCCTTCCAGCAGTCCAGGGTCACCTTCTTCTTCTTCTCCCCCCTGAGCTTCACCGCCTGCCCTGCCACTCAAGCACACAATCATACACACATCACCTGTTCATCAACGTACCAGGCATTTGCCCTTAAATTTACTCCCTCCACTTTCCTTTGTCCCTGAGCGGGTCAGCAGGAGGAGCCATTTAGGCCAGTATTTCTGCTGCTCGGGGTCCATTTAGCAGCCTCAGCAGCTGCCCTTCAACCCCCACCCCACCTCCATCCCCAGAGTCCCCAACACACACACACACACACACACACACACACACACACACACACACACACACACACACACACACACACACACACACACACAAATGTAAAACCCTCACCTGAGCTGATGGTTACAGAGCAAGGTGTGATGATGAAAGGAGCATGAAAAATGTTTTTGCTGCAGAATATTTGGACCCTGCTTGCGGAGATGGAGCTAAAAAAAAGCAGCACAGCAGGAGATTTGAAAGTGCATCCTAAAGAATAGGGGTTAAAGCTTAAGGATGTTGGTCAACAATAAAAATGGCCGTCAAATTTGTTTCAAATATCTGATGAACAAATAAGCTTATGAGTCTAGCTTTTGGAAGCCTATCTTGGGTGTGTCTTATTTTTTCTGCTGCTGATTGGTTGATGGTATGTGCTTAATTTTAAATGTGAACTATATGATATATATAAAAAAAAAAAAGATATAAAGTTAAAAAAAAAACACCTAAACTTAAGGGCTACTTTCATTTGAACTTATAAAGTTGTAGGTTTTGAGTAAATTTTCCTCATAATCATTGTTGGTGATTGTCTCAAAAACCGCTCACCAGTCCTCTTGAGCGTATTCTAGACTTACCACCCACAGGTGGGCACAGCTTTCACAGGTAGCCAGGGAGAAACAGCTATCAGTCAGAGTGCTCTGATAGGACAAACATGAAATCCTGAAGTCACTGTGAGGCATTACAGAGCGTTTTCTAACATGTGTGTGTTGATTTTAATTTTAACGGATGAATTCACATTTCCCTCACCCTCTGAGGCTGTGTATGAGGCTTGATTCAGTGATGAAATGTGTCACCACTGTCACCACACGCCAAAACTAAATCAAGAGAATAAAAATGACAAGCTCCTGTCACCCCCCTGTGCTGCAGAGGAAAGAAATGATGAGTTTATCCATCGAGGTGTGATGTTTCACCGCTTTTCAAGCACTCACCAATGCCAGGCCCCTCCACAGTGTCACACCCAGACATGTTGGGGGGCGGTGGGGGTATGGGTGCATGAGGAGCAGGCAGAAGGTGGGGGGGAAACTTGGCAGAGGTTCAGTCTGCAGCCGATGTGACCCCGGGCCCCACATGCCATGCAGCAGGGGACAGCACAGGAGGCCCTCATTAGGAGCCACACATCAGGAGCCACACAGACACCGACAGGAGAGAGGAGTCCTCGTGAGGCCGGGCTGTGTGTGTGTGAAAGTGTGTGAGCATGTCTGTGCTGTAATGAAGCACATGGCCCCGTAACATGCTGAGGAACAAAGGTGGAGGGTGATGGGGCCAACCTGCAGGCAGGCAGCCTGTTAGCATGGAGCTACGGTCATGTGACCAGAAGATTACAGGTTTGAGCTGCTTCATGCTTACATGGGAATGTCTGAAGAACAGCAGATGAGGACAGATGAGGGGAGTCAAACAGAAAGCACCAGGAGGAGTGGAGAAAGTTATCCTGACTTCATTTGAGTCAGTGAAGAGGCTATAACAGAGAGGAGTGGAGATCCAACTCTTGGCTGTTTGAGGCCTGTTTCCCATTTCCCAGAGGTTAAAACCAAGAGGAGAGACGTTTGGATTGGATGGTCTGGTCTGGATGATCTCCCAGACTGTATCAGTTTTCAGCTGGTCTTCTCTGTTAAGAGAGGTATAGCTGTGTATCGTCTGCCTAACGGGAACTTGTACGATCTAACAAAAGAAGATTTGAGCTGTGGGGACTTGTCCAGAGCCTTTGATGCAAAGAACTCAGAGGACTGAACACCACTCTGGTTTGACTTTTATTAAGACTTTGGGCACATCACACTGACCAGCAGCACCATGCCCAGCATGCTTCCCCTCTAAAATCTAGTTCGTTTGGCCAGTGTGACCGCTCCGGGCTGGGTGCAGGCACAGTACACTTCCTTGGCTTTGGCACACTTAGGAAAGGTGTGCTTCTGCACGGTGCACTTCATATACACACACACACAACATAAGGCATGATGTAATCCCTGCAATTGAACAAAACAACAAAAAAAACTGACCAAACCAAAATATGCACAGCTCAACCACAGCATGAAATGGTTACATTGTAGCCTCAGCAACAGGCAAATGCTGCAATTTGCACCCAGGAAGCAGCTGAAGTACCCTAAAGAGTGTGGGGGTAGTTACCAGCAAAAGTTAGCGTCTGAGTTGGGGGCTGCCACCCTACTATCTTTTTAGAGAGATTGTTGTGTTTTTTCCATTTAGTCTTGTGTTTATTTCATTTTTGTCTTTATAATATTAAATCCCTGTTGTAACTGTTGAAGGTGTGTCTGTATTTTTAAATGGTTGTTATGTGGCATGTAGTTCACCCCACAGGGCCACTCTTTCAGGGGGGCACAAGGTTCTTTTTTCACCAGAAGTGCCAGGAAGTTCCCTTGCAGGAATTAAATGGTTCCTCTGGCCCATTTTTTGCATTTGGTGTCTGCTAAGGTTCCTGTAAAGATGATATAAATCAGGCTGGTCCGCTGGTGGCACATGGAGAGAGAGAGAAAAAAAAAAAAAGGAATTGCAGTACACCAATGGACCAGAAGAGGGCAGCAAGTCGACGGCCATGGCCAGTCAGGAAAAATGACACAAGTGACGGAGAAGGTAAAACTGGCATCTTTCTGTGCAGAACTGCATTTAGCCTGTTAGCATAGAGGAGTTTCAGCCTGTGCTGGTTCTGACTGTGAGAGGGACAAACCACTGCCAGTTAAAGTGACCCTGTTGGTTGAAGACTTTCAGCTGGACGCATCCTTCTCGAACTGCTTTAGATCATTAACACACACTGATCTGATGAGGGGACTTTGGCACGTATAAAACTGACTTAAGGTGCACTCTTGAGGACCTCAGTTTTTTGACCTGCAGGTGCACTGACTGATCCGGCTCAGACATTTGAGTTTCCTCCAGTTTGTCCTGCAGTAGATTTAAAGGGACGCCTTGAAGGTTTAAAATCCATCACTGAACCATCACACTGACGAACTGTGGACCCTGTGCATTACCCATAAATACATCCTCCACAAGGGCACATGACTGGCTGCAGCGGCTCAGAGCTTGGCACTAGGTGTATTTCACGCCCTGGAGGAGTGTCAGATAATAACAGGATCCCTGTGGATTCTGGGCTGCACCCAAGGCTCTCTCAGGGAGAAAATATTTCATGACTTCAGCTGTGCAGGAAGAAGTGAGGGAAAACAAGCTGCTGCCAGCGTTGGTTTATTTCCTCTAAGTGCACCATCAGTCACTGTGTGAGGTTATGTATGAAAGTTTATCCAGAAGTTCCACCAAGAAGCATCAATCTGCAGATCAAATATAAATCACAGCTTTAAAATCACTGACCATCGATGAGCAGAGCACGCAGCCAGCTCCAGATTATGTGTTTGTGTTAAGAGCTCGTTTTTTACCATCAAAGTCTCAGCAGCCTGCAGCGTGTCTGGGTCATTAAATCAAAGCAGAAGTTTTTCAATAAATGGAGGCTGTTATCAGACCACTTGGAAGGAAACCCTCAGTGTAAATCAGCTCCGCCTCACATTAACCTTTGTGCATGTATATCAATGAAGCCAATCCACCATAAACACAAACGAGCGTACATCCATGCACACACACACTCTTCGACAAACTTCTTGTTTGCTGGTCAATCCTTTTAATCTCCCAGCCTGGAGCGTGTTCACCTGTGTGTGTCTCAGCAGCAGGTTCCCATCCCATTCCTGAGCGGCCGCTTCTGCTCCTACTGTGCCCACCCACCCAGCAACCTCGAGGTTAATCCAGCACAAACCCTCCTCTGGCATGCCGTGCTGGCCTCCAGTGTGTCAGAGAGAGAGAGGAGGAGAAGGAAAGAGCATTCCAGTGTTTTTCTACCACGCTTCAATTTACCTGTTTCATCTCTGCAATGCTAACAGGGAGCACACTCCACTCCTCAGACCCCTGAAGACCTGTGGACCACACAGAGGCTCCCGCTCTTTAAGGAGCTGCATCCAACTTTTATTTCATATTTAGGTCCTTCACCAGCCAAAGTGAACTTCATGTTTACCCATAAGGCCATACTGTTGGACGCCAGATATTGTCCCCTTATAGTGTCACAGAGGCATCATGGGCATCAGTAGGCAGCTCGGTAACACCATGTGGAAACACTCATGGGGATGCCAACATTACACCACTGCAGGATCCATGTGAAAGTCCAGAGGTGTCAGGACAGCAGGGCTGCAGCACCGTGCTGTCTCAGACTCTCAGTCAGAAAAGGTTTAAAAACTTCAGGATTCATGAGCTGGTAAAGCTCAGGTTGGTGGGCTTGCAGACTCGCAGACTTCGTCCCCCTTTCCACCACGTGGTCCAGTTCGGTTCGTCTTGGTACAGTTCACATTAAGTGGCGTTTCCAGTGGCTAATACCATGACACGTCCCCAAATTACAACCTGTACTGTCCCACTTTTTAGTTCTGTTCTGTTGGGCTGCAAAACATACCGATCCAACCCCAGATGGTATTTCCCCTGGCGGCTCACAGCCTTCTCTGAAACAAAGCTTGATTGTTCTTTGTAACAAAGAGACACATGACAATCACCAAATCACATCACCAAAGTAGACGAACTGCCGGGTGAGTTCCATCACCGATCTTGGTTTACTGTGTTTTTCTTCTTTGTTGGTTTTATTTCCTTTTCCCATCAGCAGAAACACCTGCTGACATGACAGCAGCCACTCTGTCGGATGCACCGTCCACAAAAAAGAGCAGGCTGGCTATTTATGCCTAAACTCCCTCAAAGCTCTGCAAAACTCATATTTTTCATTAGCACATATTGTATTGATAACAAAAATAATCAAGAAATGTATTGGTTTTGATGTAACAAGGCTCTGAAGCTGGTTGGAGCATAAAATCCATAATTTAGCCGCGCCACAGAGTGGTTCAGGGTGTGTGAAAAATGTAGCCACGTATAAGTACAGTTTCACTTTGCTTCAGAGTGTTTATTTTGGTGACACTACTTTTGATAAAAACTTGGTTGTATCACATTTCAGGTTGTGAGGTTTGACCATGAACACTGCCCCCTCTGGTTCGGTAGCTCTGCTCATCGGGCTGCTGTTATTACAGGCCCCTCTCAGCACTGTTTCAACTCACTGTTTTGCTTTCTGCACGCCAGTAAATGTTTACTTCCTCTAGTCAGCCACGTCACTGACTCACTGGCTTTAAAGGTGTATGCACGTTGATTTTCAGAATGGCTGTGGAAAAAAAGTGACCTCTCACTCAGCCAGGAGAAATAAATCTCCCACAGAGCCTAACCACTACGTGGGCTAAATTACTTAATTATGTGTAACAATGCTTTACTACAGTAATTACGGTATCAAAATTCATTTTGTAGCAACACATTATACCGGTGTACCACCCATCCCTATGTTTAAGCCACACATCTTTCTTTAAAGAGCTCCAGAAATAATGAACAGTGGAGAAAACAGGTCCACAATGAGCACATCAAACAAACAGGCCCCAAGCCTGCAGCCTGATTCAGTGTCTAAAAAAACAACAGAAAAACTTTTATAAAGCTGTTTCCTGATTTTCTTTCATTAGTTTTGAATCCTGGGTTTGTTTGGCAGAGCGGGGGATCACTGCAGAGGATCTGGTTCCAGTTAAAAAGCTGATAACGATGAACAATGAGGAGTCATTATTTCTGTGTTAGTGAGGATGACAGCCGGACGTCCTCTGAGCACAGACACAGCTCCTGACTCTGCAGACTCACTGAAACATTCATTTTAAAGAGCAGTCTGCAGCTCTGAGCACGCTCCTCTCACTCTCAAATAAAAATAACAAAGGTGTAAAAACTCTCTGAGTCAGGAGATGGACTGAACCAAAGCAGCTTCAGGTCAAACACCAGAGGCCAGAGATATTTCAACACGTGCTGAGAGAGACGTCGCGGGTCGGCGCCCGCTCAGGTGTCCTTGGGCTGGACGATGATTTGCTTCCTTCTCCTAGGCGCCGTCTGACCCTGACCCCGCCCTCAAACAGCCAGGCCTGAGAATCAATGTTATCACATGATCAAAAAGCTGTGTTTAAGATTTATTTCTCCCTCGCTCTGCTCTCCTAATGGAAACTGATTATAAAGTGTGAAGGCTGTGACCCCCGAGGAGGGAAGACGTGTTGGATGGAGTACAGTGAAGGTGAACGTCTGTTTCATGCTCACATGTCAAATCCATCACTTCAATGAAGCTGTGAGCTTATCTCTACACCGGGGAGGATTTCAGAACAAACATTTGTACCTCCAAGCAGTCCGGTTGGTTGGCTCGTAGATCTGGTGACGCAGACCTGACTGCACGCTCTCCTCGCTAATTGAAAAAGGCACGCGTCCTTCAGGGGCCACGCAAAGGAGCTTCAGCTCTTTGTTTCAGAGTCAGAATGAACTCGTCTCATGGACAGAGAGCGCTTAATGGCAGAGATAGAGACACAGCACCTTTCTTCATGAAATATTCAGACTGTTTGACAATGCTTCATTCTGCCCGAGCGGCTGCGCTCCCCTCATGAAGCTGAATAAATAATCAGGTGGATCTGTGATTGACAGGCCTGCAGAAGCAGCTTATGGCCCTTTGTGGAGGAAGGATGTGTCAGGGAAACACAGACTTTTTGAAGTGGGTTTTAAAGGAACATTTCTGCTTAAGTTGGAAACGAGCCGCGCCTTTAGAAACTGAGGGAGAGAGGAGATGAAACGGCATTTGGAAAGGAGACTTTTGGCAGGAATAAGCCCGTGGAGAGATTCAGAGAAAAATAATCTGGACGGCAGCTAAAATGGGAGGGAGGGGAGGGGAAGAGGCTGGTGCAAACCTCAACATCCTCACATGCACTTGACCATAATCCAGGCTGCGTGTCCACAAACACCATGTGTGATGTGGAGTATCAGCTGTGTGTGTGTGTGCACCTCAAAGATGAGTCCTGTCCATGTGTGTTTTCACCTTCCCTGTCTCGGTGTGTGACTTCCAGCAGCCGGTGTGAGGGCTTCAACAAGGCGCTCAGGCAGAGGTGATGTACACACGGCACCGCTCTGAAGAGCTGAATCAAAACAACAACAAACCTCCACCCGCCCTCTGCCACCCTCCACTAATCCAGCACCAACACCCACCCAGGGACCCCCAGGCCCCTCATAACAATACAGTTTCAGAGGTGGTCAGACTCCTGTGTGTGTGGTCAGCTAATAAAGCCATTGTCTGGCCCTGGAAAGAGGATTACTCTAATCTAGTAATGGGGGCTGTGGCAGCGGGGTAAGAGGGTCACTGAGAATCGCTGAGGAGCTCATTGTGACGTAACAAACCCCGCGCAGACTGCCCTCAGCTGACCCCCCCCTGAACCACCAGGGCTGAGCCTGCTGGTTCATCCATCTGGAAGAGCAGAGCCCGACCTCCAGGGCAGCAGGTCGGGCAGGCGCCCTGCGCAGAGGCTGACCAGGCAACTCCAGGGAGGTTTCAACCATGGGACCTTTTTCAAACCCACTGTGGCCCCGTGTCGTGGCGCCTGGTTCCTCAGCTTGGTTCAAACCCCCTCCTATGACCGCGCACTCTGTGAAGTCAAGCTCCAGGAGGGAGATGAAGAGCCATGGATACCAAACTGCTGTCCTTTGTATGAAGTTAAATCAGCAGAGAGTAGACTGGCCATGATTTTCAGACTTTGATTTTAGGTCTAAAGTCACTACTCTAAAGAAACTTTTAATTAAGACATGTCTTACGGTGTTTTCTGTGTTTTGGTAGCTTTAGCATTCTCATATAGCATCACCAAGTCTGAGACAGGAAAGCAGGAGAACTTTCCTGTTCTTTGCGTGTTTTATTTTGTCCAAGAATCCAGATGAAGCCACGATGCTGCGGACGCAGTTTAAAGGAAATACATTCAATAGAAACTGGGGGTTCATTCAAGAGAAACCAGCATCGCGGGGGGGGGGGGGTGAGACAGAGCGGTCTTTTGAAGATGCCTCTCTGTCTATGGGGTAACCAAGCAGCAACCTGTGGTCATAAAATGTGAAGCCAATGCAGTAGTGTTAAAAACTGCAGTTCACTGAGTGTCCACTTGGGCTGGCTGCAGGAGCCACATACACACCCAGTTAAAAGCTGATCTTTAACAGCTCAAACAATCATGTTTTTAGCCTGGTTCAAGAAGCACTTTGAATTCATCTGGATCTCATTACTTTTAAAGTTACCAAACATGTTTTGCCCATATAAGGGCATGGCTTTAGTACTGACTGACAGGTGGTCACTCTGTAGACAGGTTTAAGGCCCGCCCCTCTACCTCATCCTAACTCCGACAAAGCTGGGTCGATGCTCACAAAGTTACACCCCTGAACCAACATGCTGACACTGACATTTTCAGACACTCTACAAAAGGTTTGTGGATGTGGATTGTTTTTATGTGCGCTCTTAGTTGCTACACTGTGTTGATGTCAGAACGCTCTGTGCCTGGAGAGGTTTCTTTACAGGGACCAGGATGTGAGCGATACCACCACATATGGAGACAGGGATTTAGAGATAGACACTGAGCCCCATACTAAACCACACGCCATGTCCTGGGACGGTAACTGTTAGCTGAAAAAGGATTTCTTTAGTCCCAGTCCTGATGTTCCGGTTCTGGTGTCACCAGTGATGCAGTTTCCTGGCACCATTGTAGTCTGAGTTTTGTTGTTTTATAATGAATAAATAAATAAATGATTTCAAAACCAAATATGATTGTTATATGATCACTGATCATGATATCAACTGTTGCACGGCAGTATGAGCACTAAACCCTGCATATACACTTTCAGATATTTTGTATATTTGTTCAAACCGTGAGAGGATAAAAACAGAAACTCTGCACGATGTTGTTATAAAACCTCACCTTCTCAGACACACATTCTCTTTGAAAACTCTATGATTTCCACACCAGAGACCCATTACAACATCTGAGACGTACACAAAAAAAAAAAAAAAAAACCTTTTGCTAATTTTTTGTATGTTTAGGTTTCAAGGGGCTAAGAGCGTTGTCATTGGTAGATCTGTTTTCCAACAAAAGCAGAAAGTCTTCGAAGAACTGAGTTGGTCGCTTCGTCTGTTATATATATATATATATATATATATATATATATATATATATATATATATATATATATAACCAGGCCTATCTACAGGACCTAGATCAACAGACTAAACTGTAGCTGAATAAGAAGCCATAGAGAGCAGGGACAGCTCCAGCCACAGCTGCTGGGAGCTGCTTTCACTGCTCTCCTGACGTCCAGTGAGTGCTATGGGTTTCCTCAGCAGGGTGTCCTGCGCACACACACACACACACACACACACACACACACACACACACACACACACACACACACACACACACACACACACACACACAGCCCTGTGATGGTCTGCATGTGTTTGGTTTCATCACCGTGTCCACTATCTCCGTGGGTGTCTGAGAGGTGAGGAAGGTGACATCAGTGTCTTCCTGTCGGACATGAGATGACAGCCGCCCCCTCCCAGCTGCCCCGGCCTGCTCACGCCACTCATCACACACCTCCTATTTTCTCCAACATACTAACACGTCCACGTTGTTAGAGCAGATGGTCCGGCCTCATACCCTGCCTCGTGCCCAGCACACTTTTACCCAGGCTTGTCCAACCATACCCCTGCACAGAGGGGGGAGGGAGGAGGGGGAGGTGGTGACACTGGGGGAGGGAAGAGCAACAGTTCCAATTTTCCACCCTGTCAACAAACTCCAAAAACAGATGGATCTTGGAGCAGAAATCCATTTAGCTCCACTTGAATGGCTTAAGCCCCTGCTTGCTGACCTTTCTGCACACTGAGGTGGGAGCACGTCTTAAGGAGAAATGAATCTCAGACAAATACACACGAGTGGAAATCAATAAGCATTCTCCACAGCCGCTCGCACTCGCATTCGCCATGTGAAGGCTGGTTAAATATACCTAAATCCTGGAGAAATGCCTTTTTCTAAACCTTCCAGCTGGCATTAATTCTACCAAAGCAACTCAGAGGTAACCAAAATAAAGTTCAGCTGAGTGTGAATGGACTTTTAAAACAGTCCCAGCCGTGCTGTTAGCAGCCAGAGAGTGTAAAGGTTAAACAAGGAGACCTGCAGGAGATGTAATGAACACGTTAATGCTCAAAACACATCAAACATGGCCGACATCACAGATAAGCTAATCTCTATTGTTGAACATGTTCTGGGTGCTCGGAGGATGCTCTTGATATGACAGCAGCAAACAGTCCTCCACATGCACAGAGGAACCTAAGCTGCTTATTGAAATGCAGAGCGGGATCTGTGTCCATTAGCATAATGCTAATTTAACATTTAGCACCAGAGCTTTGGAAAAGATGGAGATTTTCTGCCACTCGAGTATTGATTTTACATGGTCGGTGCTGTGGAGATGTGGCTTTAAATGTCTCTCAATAGAAACAAGGATTGGGCTTCAGACAAGCCATCACAAGATGTTGAATCCGTGGGCTGGGCTGCAAGAGAAGTGTTTTCAACTCAGGACGACCAATCACACTGGGCTAAAGCTAACAACGGTTATACAACCATGACAATGAGTGTCCCACCAGCAGAGCTTCAGCTGTGTTTCCAGTTTTTCATAATAATGATGAAACCCTGTCCTGTTCCTCGAAGAAGTCATCCAGTTGTCCTCTCTCCTCCTGAGCACCGCACTGTGTTTTTAACAGATAAGCTCATAAATCTCACACACAACAATCTGTTTTCAATAATCACCACCATTTACCCAAACATCCTGATTGGTTTAGTAATTGCAGTGTGTCCTCTGCTGTAGCAGAGAGTGTGTTCGCTCTTAGAAAGGCTCCATTTGTTGCTCAACGTCCACATGAGCACTAATTTCGCTGCCTCCTCCTCCGTTCCTACGCGCCCTCTGTTTCATCTGCTGGGTAATGATGCTCTGATTGCGTTCAATTGATTTGTTTGAACCGTGTATTGATCCTGTTGGCCTCTCACGCTCGCCGTCTGCAGATAATGATGCCAGAAACTCTCTCCCGTGTTTCCTGCTCCATGAGCTAACCCTGATGAATTGATGGATTTGTTCTGAGTTCGCTCTCTGTGGATTTAACTCCTCATCCCAAGCTGTAAAGCATCCTTACCATCCCGTGTTCTCCTCACAGCTTCTCATCACAATCAAGTCTTTTATTCTCTGTATTGATCCCATACTGTCTGTGTTTTATCATGGTGCACATTAATACCTCTGAGGGTGTGTTCACTCAGACGTGCTGTCCATTAAGAGTCACAGGCTGCTCTTTAAAGCCCAATACGCCGCAGCTCAAATGATCCACCATGTTTCACTGTTTAGGATGTCGTTTGAGGTTCTTCACGCCCTGAGGAGCGGCTCGACCAAAGCTTGAAGGTAACTTTAGGTCATTATCTGTAGGTAATGAGAAAACACTGAAACTGAGGAAGAAACAACAACTTTTTGTAATACGTATGCAAAACATTAGAGTTGCTGCTGTTGTGTTCCCATTAACAAATGTTTGATGCTGACATCCATAGGACAGTCACCTTAATGAGGCCATGGTCTCAAATATTCAACTTGGGCCACTTTGAGTCATTAACAAACAATGGAGCTGCAGTTTTTTTGTCTGATGATTTATATTCTTTAAAGAGGGGGTATCAGGCTAAAATCTGTCTCTTTGGTGCCCCCACAGTATCTTTACAGGATTTACAAAACTAAACTCTGTTTTCCTCTCACTGCTGTTTTAGAAAACTCTTATTTCAACCTCTGAGACACCTTGTTTTAGCTGCTGTCTCTTTAAGACTACCCACTTCACAAACCCCCTTCCCTCTGATTGGCTGGCACTCTGGAGGCCTGTTTGGGGTGGAGCTATCAGCAGACTTTGGTGTTTGAGTCATGAGCATCTGTTGCACCACTGAAGACAAATGTATTATATACGCCAGATGATCATCCCACCTCTACACCAGCAGAGGGCTACAAAAACATGCTTCAGTTATATTGCCCCCTACAGGCCTGGCATGCTCAGTGTTTTAGTGTAAACAGAATTTTTTTCACTGCATTTTTGGGTGAAATGCTGTTGTGTGAGCAGGTTCTTAGAGCGTGTTTCCCTCAACACTTCCTGTCTCTCTGCTGATATTTGATGAAATAATGATTGTAAAGCACCAGCACATCTACCTAACAGACAAATAATCACTTTCCCAGCTGAGTCTCACCAGAGTGCAGAGTCTTTGTGTTTAAGAAGCTTTCAAACTGGACTCAGCTCATATTTCTTTCTCTTAATCTCTGCCCTGAAGCAAATCAGCAACACAAAGCAGCCTCTCATGTAGCTTCAGCCTGGAGGCATCTGTTGGACTCGATGAGCTCAAACCAGGGTCATTAGCACCCTGGAAGACTCTGACAAATGACTCCTCATTAATTACACACTTAATCACCTCAGCAAACATAAACAGGTTTGATATGGGGCTCAGATATTTTCAGTATATATTTACAGATCTGAAGTGAATCCTGTTTGAAACCTGTTTAAATGTAAAGGAGAGCATTAGACTCAGTGATGGTCACACACACAGAGCTGGAGCCCCTCAGCGTTAACTCAGCTCCATCAAACTCTGGAGCTCGACATATGGGATATTATTTTCAGTGAGCTGAGATTGCTGTGCTGAAACATCCTCAGAGCTACAACATCATCTACAAGCAACGACACTCAGGGCCTCTTTTGTTTTTCTACTGACGTTAAACTGTCGGGTGGGGAGGGGGCTCTTCCTCACACCACCTGTTGTCAGGGCCCCACCCAACCACCACCCCTCCTCTTTCTGCTTTTGTCCCCCTGAACCTTTATGACACACACACACTCACACACACACAAAGACACACACACACTGGGCTGGGGTTGGTCTAATTAATTTGTGATTCCTCCGGAGAGGGGTTTGGCTGCTGGTCTGGCTCAGTGACCAGCAGACGGTTGGGGGTTAAGCCAGGGGCCCGTGGCCTCACTCCGGCCATCTGATCCCCTCTTTAAGAGCGGAGCGGCCATCAGCTCCGTCCACCACAAGGCCGGGACCTGCAATCCCATTAGTAAGGCATGAGCACACCTCAGAGCCGTATACAGCACAGGAACAGGGAGAGGACTGTTATCACCGCCGAGCAGAGAGGGAGACTGCAGAGACACACTGAGTCATAGAGAGCTCCATGACACACACACACACACACACACACACACACACACACACACACACACACACACACACACACACACACACACACACACACACACACACACACACACACACACAGGTGTGATGTCCAGCCTGTTAGAGGCTGCTCCATACAGACCTGAGGACAGAGTGTGTCCTGATGAACGGATGTGATGGACGAAGTGCTTCAGGCAGAGGAAGGAAACACCTTCATGTTCTGCTCACTCACATTCAAACCAACCTGATGCTACTCACACACACACATATTTGACCCAGGAGTATTTGTTCTCATGTCTGTTAGCATGTCAGAGTGTTGGGACGCGGTCACACTGGCAAACCGTGCCGTGCTTAAGCCCACTTCAGCCCTAAAGCACATTTGAAAAGGCCGGTGTGACCACATCCATGCCGTGCTTGAGCATGAGTCACTTCTCTGCTTTGGCACGCTTCAGAGGACTTACCATAAGTCAAACAGTCTGTAAAGTTGGAGCAGTGCTCTCTGAGTCTCAGTGTGCTGACTCTGATGAGATTGTGCTGTATGTAAACGCTGACATAGGCCGGCCATGTGCCTGTGTGATACCCGCTAAAGTCTGGTTCATATAGGGGTAGTGTGACCGCTGGCCGTACTCTCCAGCTGGGGAACAGCTCTACAGGGAGCAATCGTGCTTAAGCACGGCACGGTTTGGATGGCCAGTGTGACCGCGCCCACTCATGAAAGTATGGGTGACAACAGGAGGCAGGTAAAGAAATCTCTACAGTGGTGCCCAGCCTCTTTTCCTGTGAGTCCCTCCCCACTCTCACTGTTTTCTGCTCTGTCCACAGCTCTTTCCTCTGGTTACAGGATCAAAAAGCATCAAAATCATTTCTGGATCTGTGACAAGACTAAAGGTCAGGTGTGACACTGAAAAGGGCTGAGATCAGTTCTTTGGGGCTCCCTCTGCTTTATTTCAATAACTTTACACTAAGATTAAAGATCATTTGACTCAAAGCACCAACCTGGTGTTTGAGCAGCAGCTACCTGCCTGTGGAAACACTAACAGGTGTACATGAGCAGGTCACGGGCTGTTCCCAGCAGGTTTGTGTTCAGCATGATAGGACGTCCAGATCACCTCAGACCAAACACACCCAGCGTGCTCCATCAGCGCACATATGGCTACAGCACTGGGGCTAACAGCAGGGGCAGAGGGCAGCACCACGGCACAGCCAGGTGGGACAGGAGTCTCTTTCTATGTAAGCCATGATTTTTGCACACAGGTCTTAGTGACCAAAAAGGGTGACAGGTGTGTGTGTGTTCCTGCACCAAGTGTGTGTTTGTGGTAGTGTGTCTGTGTGTGAGCAGACAGGAAGAAAGAGGAGGA
The DNA here is from genome assembly GCF_033239565.1 of Halichoeres trimaculatus. Taxonomy (NCBI): domain Eukaryota; kingdom Metazoa; phylum Chordata; class Actinopteri; order Labriformes; family Labridae; genus Halichoeres; species Halichoeres trimaculatus. The sequence goes on from NW_027437184.1 coordinate 38,991,041, forward strand.
TCCGCGCAGAGACGGAGCTGTTCAGCTGCTTCTCCCTCGCTGGCGTCTGGGATTAGAAAGGGTGAGAAAACTGGTCCAGACGACCGTCACAGAGGCTTACACACACACACACACACACACACACACACACACACACACACACACACACACACACACACACACACACACACACACACACACACACACACACACGCACACACACGCACACACACACACACACACACACATTCACAGGAGGAGGGGAAAAGGTGAAAGAAGTCAAAGGAAAGAAGAGGAAGTGTCATCACACTGTCACCTGTTCATTCTCTGGATTCCACGGCGCAGCTGCCGAGTGAAACCTCCAAGGCTTGAACTCCAAACAACCTCAAAGACGTGGGCGGGGCCTAAAGCCCTTAAAGGTTCCTCTTTCGTCAGTTTTATTTGAAGTTCCTGGGACCGGGCCCCAGCCCCTCTCCCCTCCTGCCTAGGTGAATATTCATGAGCCATAAAGACAGGCGTAGCCGGCGTAATAAACCCGTCAGAGGTATAAAACACTCAAAGAAAGTGCCGCCATGAGCCTCAGCGAGTCCCTTTGAATGTCACACCCCCACCCAGGGGTGTCTGGCTCTATTGTGCTCTGCTGACTTTTATGCATCTGACACAAGGTGGCCTCTGCTCTCGGCGCGCAACTTCTAGCCCCACGTTTTCCGGATCAAAGGATCCTTCTCACGGCGTGAAATGGCATGAGAGTGGGCCACAGAAAATCAACCGATTTTCAAAGGAGTGATTGAGTAAAGTGGTACAGGATGTGTGTTTAATGCAGAATAAAGGAGGGTACAGTCTGAAGGAATGATCCAGCTTATCGCTGGGTGACAGCTACACTCACAGCACACACTGTACGACTGCAGGCGTCTCGTCAGACTGGATAATTCCATGTTATCCTCCTGGCAGAACATTTCCATTCCCAGCCTACATTCCTTTTTATAGCTTTCCAAGTACAGGGGATGTGATATTCTACCTTTGCTCACATGTTATTCAACGATTGTTTCAAACCCCAGCAGGAAACGTCCTCAGCGGGGTTAAGCTCCACCTACTGACTCTCTGTTCAGGCGTCGAGCCTCTGTTCATCCAACATGTCGTTAGAAACAAGTGGAAACGGTTGGAGAGTCAGCTGAGCAGAACCTCCTCTAATGACTTATTGACTGCTGAACTGTTAGCAAAGGAGGGATGATCTACACCTCCTGAGTACAAATGACTGATCCTGTCTCCGTAACGAGCACAAGTAGCCGCTCTCCTTCCATGATGTGCTCCGTGAGCTTCCAGAGTGTTCTGAAGATTCAGGGCCTCTGTGACACAGACCTCAGGAAATGATGCTGATCCAGGTTTTCATGCAGTCAAAACGCTCCAGGCTTGGTTTGAATGTGGGGCTTGGATCTTCGTCTGTGTGCTGACTGCTACTCTGCCCCTTAATTCAGTGTTTCACTCAGATTACTATTACCCAGCTCTTTGATTGGCCTCCACGGAGCTTTGGGTGGAGATGGAAATGGTGACCACTCTGATGACCCTTAGAGGCTAACATTCACCAACAGGTAGCTCACCAGCTAAGAGTGAGCAAGCACTCAATAAGTTACCCAGCAAGCAAATGTAAAATGTAAAAAAGTAAATAAATAAGGAGAAGAGGGCAGAAACCTTCCGTGGAGCAGAACAAAGCTTGTTTGATCCTGACTTTCAGTTTACATACGGACCGTCAAAGCCAGGCCTTGAAATCCTTCCACTTCCTGCGAGAGTGAAACTACTTCCTACAACTCTCCACCACAGACCAAACGTTTGGAAGCTACTTAAAGTTTCTGTTCCCAGTGTCTTTATCAAAACCCAGCATGAGTTATCTGTATTAAGGGATGCATTTAGTGCATGATTACTCTTTGCTTTCAGTTTACATTTAGGTGAGTTACCCGACTACTGCTGAATGAATGTCAACCATAGAAAAAAAGAGCTAAGTTTCAGGGTGGAGTAGAGTCACAATTTCAGTAAAAAAGTGAAAAAAACAACCACAGTTTGCATGATCTACTTTATTTGTTTGGCTTCTGAGAGTCTGCTTACAAACATCATTATCTGAAGTAAAAGGTATCATGATGGAGGACCAGTATCACTCCATCCTCCAGCATCATGCAGCTCCACCTGGACCAGGACTGGAGGGTTTTAAGTTTGTTTTACAGCAAGATAATGACCTTAAGTACTGTGCTATCAGGTATTGGCCCCAGTCAAGCCCCTCAAAGCTGGACTGGGTAAGGATCAGCCTGGAGCTTGACTCCAAGGCTCAACTAGGATTCAGTCTCCAGGGTATAAAACTTTACAATTGAACAGTCGTATCTGTGTGTTCTGAAGCTCTGATTTACCAAACTGCTGTTAAACATTTATTTTATTTAAACTTTTTTTTTCCCCTTGGGGATGAATAAAGTATTTTCTATTCTATTCTATTTATTTAAACAGTGAGAGAAAGATTAACTTCAGTAATTCCATACGTACTCATGTTTTATCCTTTACTTCAAACACTACCAGTCTCACCCACAGTAGGGCAGGCAGGTTGTTAACACTGGAATCAGGTCAGTATTGGTTGATACCCAAAGGCCCCCCCAGCTCTGTTAGGGTCACCCAGATGAAACAGAAAAGAGTGTGCCTAATTTGGATGGATTAGTCAGAAAAGCTCATCTCTGGATGGAAAAATGGAAATAAACGTTTAAAAAAAATCAACGTGAAATGAACTTCTTCACCACTTACAAGATTTCAGAATGTTCAGACAGCTCCACAGCTCCCTTATTGTCAGCAAACACTGAAGCATATATTTAGACAGGAACCCAAATAACTTAAAATTTCTGGAAAATATTCAACCAGTGCACAAGTTTCCACTGTGTAGAAATAGGATTAGAGAGTTTTCCTGTGGCTACAAGCTGAAACATGTCAAACACACATGGCTGTTTGTAGTCTCAGCTCTAGGGTGGATAAATTTGGAGGCGATTTTAGCCGTGATAACGCTGCCTCCAGCTCCCGAAGTGAGCAGATCTTTCTTTTAGCGCAGCCAGGAGTAAGTGCTACTCTGGAGCTGTTTTTCCTGGTTTAGGGTCACATCATCTCATTAAAGGTATGGGAGTAAAAGCATCCTCTGAGGAAGATCCTAACACCAGAGAGGTGTGAATTTATGAGCAGTTGGAGGTCTAAATGCAGAGATGGTTCTGATATCTTTTCCCTGCTGTAGGAAAGAAAGAAATCCTGGATGTGATCTGACTGCAGCAGCTGTTCTCTGTCACTGAGGAATCTACAAACACTTCACATTCTCCTTTAGAGCCTGCAGCAAGTGTTTCATCTTCAAAGGATGGATTTGAGGGAGACGACGACTTTTAAACTGAAAACCAAGTCTCAAACTATCAGCGTAGAGTGTCACGTTAGTGTGACCCTGAGCTCTCATTTATCAACCTCCAGACGAGCCGCGTGGAGCTAGCGCTCACAGATCTTTGCTCAGTCCCCTTTGGCATACACACTGATCACTAAAAAGCCATGAAACACCTCCAGACCCAGCTGTCTTTATCAGAGCTGCAGCATTCAAACACTTCGTCCTCACTTTGGTCCTGCGTGCTCCACCTTGGCTGCCCCTCCACCTGCAGCAGATGGAGCATGAGGGGTTAAACCCCCTCACTGTGCTGGCTGCTTCTCTGATACCAAATATACACACACACTCTCACACAGACTCACACACACACACACACACACACACACACACACACACACACACACACACACACACACACACACATACACACACACACACACACACACACACACACACACACACACACACACACACACACACACACACACACACACACACACATACACACACACACACACACACACACACACACACACACACACACATACACACACACACACACACACACACACACACACACACGCACACACACACACACACACACATACACACACACACACACACACACACACACACACACACACACACACACACACACACACACACACACACAGACACTCTCTCTCACACTGAAGCTGGCTCTCAGTCCCAGCCTGTGACTTGGAAACAGGGGGAGCAGAGTGTCTGTGCCACAGAGCGCCATCCTGCTCCACCGCGCTGCCTGGCTGAAGCCCTGCAGCTCTTGGGGGCTCCTGAGCCCGTGGTCTTATCTCCGGCCCTGATAGAGCCACGCTGAGGGGACTGCAGGAGCTGGCACTGGGTTGACTTTGGCATTAGACTCTGTTTGTTCCCTCTCTGTCTCTGTCTCTCCCGTCCTCACAGTGCTGCACTCTCAGTCCATTTAACCTCATATAGCATCCAGCTATCAGCCAGGTTCTGAATGTTCACCACATTCCGTTTCCTGGATCTCGCTTTGGGCAGTCATTAGGTGCACGCTATTCTTTTCTATTCTATTCTATTCTATTCTATTCTATTCTATTCTATTCTATTCTATTTTATTCCTTAGGTTTGGATGGATCTTGACAGACTGGAGGAGGCACTGATGGAGATGGAACAGGAGCACGTCTGCAGATCAGAAACTATGGCGGAGTATAAGTGCCAAATGAAATACATGACTAAATGCATTGCATTAAAAAAAATGAACGTGTCATCAATAATTTAATGCTGGAAAAAAATCAGCAAATATATAAACAAATATATAATTATTAATCTGAATCAATGCATATGTTAACAAGTGATTCAATAATGAATTAAACGAATCAGCATTTCTTTAAAGTTAATAATATATAAATAAATCATTTATTAATTCATAAATATTTGAACAAATTTTCAAATCATTATCTAAACAGTCCATTCATTGTAAAAAATAAATCTACTTATTTTTTTACTACATGTCTTAGTATTTCATGGGGCTTGCTGCAGCAGTTCATCATGAAATAATTTCATCTCTCATCCTCCTCCATCAATCTCAATGTCACTCTCCCTGTTTATTTAAACCTTGTTCTAATTTAGATTAAAAGTCAGGTTCATATGAGCACCTTTTTTATAAGCATCTCCAACCAGAACACACACACACACACACACACACACACACAAACACAAACACACACACCTTCATACAAAATCAGGTCAGTTAGAGGATCCACTTTTACACTTTGTGATTTAAGAAATAGACTTTGAATGCAGAACTTTTAGGGAATTATTTTATTTATTTATTGATTGATTGATTGATTGAGTTATTGATTCATTTATTTATTGCTTGTTTATTTGTTTTTTTTCTTGCTTTTTTCTGTTTTTCTTGATTTTTTTTTTGATTTATACTTTTTTAATGTATTATTTTTTTTATCTTTTTTTATTTTTTGACACACATTTAAAAACATTTCAAGGGCATGGCATTGTGGGAATTATTGCTCTGTGGTCTGTGTCCAATCGAATGCTCCATTCAACGAGACACAGACCACACAACCAAACACAAAGTGGTCCAGTTTCTGGGGGACAAAGGGGGCCCCTGGTGAAGTTTCTGAAGGGTTTTGGTGGAGGGGAGTCTGGAGGTTCACCACTGAGAGGGGAGGTCTGAGGGGCTGGATGCTGTGGAGCCAGGAGCTCACTGGTCTTCATTTTGGGGTCTTGATCTTTTAAAATGACCCAGGAACCTTTTCCACCTGGACTTCTTTGGTGTGTCCTGAGCTACCTCTGCGATCTGCTCATCCAGGGTCATCAGAGTGTCCATCATGGTGGGTGCTGCTGTTGTTCCCTCCTCCTCCTCCTCCTCCTCCTCCTCCTCCTCCTCCCTCACAGGAGTCTCCTGGTTTTCCCTGATGGAGTCCAGGAGAGAGGCCTTCTCCTGCTGCCACTGGGCCTGCTGTCTTTCCAGATCTCCTTGGACTTGTTTCAGTGAGTCCTTCAGCCTGCAGGTTTCTGTCTGCCCTGTGAGGAGCTGTGACCTCTCTACCTCCCTCTGGTTCCTCTGGATCCTCAGCTCATCCTGGGCCTGTCTGAGCTGGACTGTCATCCTGTGGGTGTCGTCACGCTGTTTTTCCAGGAGTTCAGATCTTTCCTGTTCCCACTGGTTTTGGTGGTGCTCCAGGTCCTCTCTGGCCCGGCACAGGGCGCTGTCCCTCCTGACAGCTTCCTCCTCTCGTAGGGACTGCAGGTGGGCCTTTTCTTGAGCCCACAGGTCTCGGAGTCTGTCCATGTCCTCCTGCATCTGGTTCTGAGCAGTCTGAAACATGTCCCTCTCTTTGATCTGTTTTTCCAGCTGGAGGAACCGCTCTTTCTCCCACTGGCTCTTCACGTTGTGGGTGTCTTGCTGGGCTTGTCTCAGAGCAGCCTCCATGGTGCAGGTCGTCTCCTCGTGCTGAACCAGGAGACCAGATCTTTCCCCCTCCCACTGCTGCCTCTGAGTCTTCAGGTCCTCTTGGGCCTGGTTCAGGGCAGCCTTCAGGTTGGAGGTCTGCTCTTGGTCTGACAGGCGGTGGCATCTTTCCTCCTCCAGCTGCTGTTGGTGGTCCTTCAGGTCTTTCTGGGCCTGGTTCAGGGCAGCCTTCAGGTTGGAGGTCTGCTCTTGGTCTGACAGGCGGTGGGATCTTTCCTCCTCCAGCTGCTGTTGGTGGTCCTTCAGGTCTTTCTGGGCCTGGTTCAGGGCAGCCTTCAGTTTGGTGATTTCTTCCAGCTCTGACAGGAGGTTTGGATTTTCTTTCTCCAGCTGGGGGCTGCTGTTTTCTGGATTCTCTGGGGCCTGGTTCTGGGCAGGCTCTGTGGTGCAGGTCTCGGTCTGCACCTCTTTGGAGAGATGAGACCTGGACTCTGCTGACTGTGCCTGCTGCAGAGCAGTGTGTAATTTATGGATTTCTCCATAAAGGAGATACTTCTCCTGTCCCCACATGTGGCCCTGGTGCTGAAAGTCCCCAACAATGTGGTGCACATAGGCTTGAAGCCTGGTGGTCTCCTGCCTTTGCTGGACCAGGCTCTCTTCTGTCTCCTTGTGCCTCCTCCTCTCAGTTTCCAGGTCTTGTCTGAGCTCCTCCGTCTGGCTGATGGCCTCTCTTGCTGTGGCCTGCTTTTCTGTGAGCTCAGCAAGGAGAAGTGTTGTGCTGGAGGCAGCTTTGGCTTCCTGAGTTTGGAGCTGTTCCTTTAACTTCTCAACCTCACCAAGCAAAGTGGCCTTTTCCTCCTCCAGTCTTGAGACCAGTTCCTTCTGGCTGACAAGGCTGTGAAAATCCAGCTCTGAGATCTGGATCAGAGATGGTTTGGTCTCCTGAGGCTTGGTGTCCTGATGTTTGGTCAGAGCTTTCTTTTGGCTGACCTGCTGTTTCCCAGAAACCACTGCACTGTATGATATTTTAAAGGCAGGAACAGGCTTTTCCTCAGGTTCTGCTGGCTGTGGTTCTGGTGACTGAGCAGGTTTTGGTCCAGGCTGGGGTCCAGGTTGTCCCTCGGGCAGTGGGTCTGATGCCTCTGCAGGCCGTGGTGTTGGAGGCTCTGCAGAGTATGCTGTGACTTTGCGGCACCCCTCAGCTGCCAGTTCCTCCTCAGTATAATCTCTGACCAGCAGAGGAAAGGACGATGCCAGGTTGACCTCTGTCTGGACTTTGTTCCTTCTCTTCTTTGAGACGTTCCTGTTAAAGAAGTAGTCGTCTAACTCCTCCTCTACCACCTCGACGGGTCTTGCCTCAGTGAGAGGTGCCTGAGTGGTGGGGTAGGAGACCACGTTTCTCTGGGTCTTGTTTCTGCCCTTTTTGGCAGTCCTCTTACTTCCTTGAACGCTTGTTTCCATCGTTGAATTGTTTTTTTTCTCGCTGAGATTCACCAATGTGTGTCTCTGTGTCTGGCTCTAGTGCTGAACTGAAGATTCTGCTCCAGGTCTGGTGATTAGAAGTTCCACAGGTCTCTATGACATCACAGTGGGGCATATCCTGTGTGTTGTTTTTTAAATTTACACAACAACAATCATTCTACAAAAGAATGGGGCATTAGGATTGCCAAAATACAATATTTAAATAAATGAATAATCAAATGTGTGTGTTATAGAAATTAATAACTAATTATTTAATCAATTAAATTCATGTTATTTAGTTATTTAAAAATATATAAATGTTTAAATAATTATTTGAGCCGAGCATTTGTTCTTTGTAAAATCACATCTATGATGTCACTAGTTAGTTGATTATTTCATGGTTCTTGCTGGGAGAACCATGAAATCTTAGAATAATTTCATCTGTCACTAACACTGATCGAGTCTCAAACATTACTTTGGTTTGTAGGGTTACCAGGCCGGGCACTTTCCCAACACAGCAGCAGTCACTGAGGATCTCCTCAAGCTACTAGCTAGTAGAGCAGAGAGATTTTACCAAGTTCTTGGAGTTTTTTCAACTCTCTTGCTGACCAAAATATTGACTGAAGAAGAGTTTCTGCAGCGCTGGGCCACAGTACACACACACAGGCCAGGGCCCTGTTCCTCGTACCTGGCTGACTCAGGTAGCTGGGGGATTCAGGATGACCTGACATCTGTTAAGGGGTCGTTTACACGACAATAGTTTTACGATGAAACGCAAAAGTTTTGTTGTGTTTTGACCTCTTGTTTACACAGACATGCTGTTTCAGCCGACCCAAAACACAAACTTTTGTGAACAGCTTCCAAAGTGGGATTCTTCTAAAATGCTGCCGCTACTGTTGCCAAGTAAACAGCAAGCCGTTTTACGCAGAAATGCTGACAGTACCCTCCACTTTGCACAAGCGCATCCAACAGTCCAACAGACCAACAGTCCGACAGACCAACAGACCAACAGACCAACAGTCCAACAGACCAACAGTCCAACAGATCTACAGACCAACAGACCAATAGTCCAACAGACCAACAGACCAAGAGACCAACAGTCCAACAGACCAACAGACCAACATTCCAACAGTCTAACAGACCAACAGACAAACAGTCCAACAGACCAAGAGTCCAACAGAAAAACAGTCCAACAGAACAGTACAACAGACCAACAGACCAACAGTACAACAGACCAACAGTCCAACAGACCAACAGTCCAACAGACCAACAGAACAACAGACCAACAATCCAACAGTCCAATAGACCAACAGACCAACAGACCAACAGATCAACAGACCAACAGTCCAACGGACCAACAGACCAACAGTCCAACAGACCAACAGACCAACAGACTAACAGTCCAACAGATCTACAGACCAACAGACCAACAGTCCAACAGACCAAGAGTCCTACAGACAAACGGTCCAACAGAACAACAGTTGAACTGACCAACAGACCAACAGTACAATAGACCAACAGTCCAACAGACCAACAGACCAACAGTCCAACAGACCAACAGACCAACAGTCCAACAGACCAACAGACCAACAGTACAACAGTCCAACAGACCAACAGACCAACAGACCAACAGAACAACCGACCAACAGACCAACAGTCCAACAGACCAGCAGACCAACAGACCAACAGTCCAACAGACCATCGGTCCAACAGACCAACAGACCAACAGTCCAACAGACCAACAGAACAACAGACCAACAGACCAACAGATCAACAGACCAACAGTCCAACAGACCAACAGACCAACAGTCCAACAGACCAACAGACCAACAGACTAACAGTCCAACAGATCTACAGACCAACAGACCAACAGTCCAACAGACCAAGAGTCCTACAGACAAACGGTCCAACAGAACAACAGTTGGACTGACCAACAGACCAACAGTACAATAGACCAACAGTCCAACAGACCAACAGACCAACAGTCCAACAGTCCAACAGACCAACAGTCCAACAGTCCATCAGTCCAACAGTCCAACAGACCAACAGACCAACAGACCAACAGTCCAAATGTCCAACAGTCCAAATGTCCAACAGTCCAAATGTCCAACAGTCCAACAGTCCCGTTGTTATGATGGTGGTGATCTACCGTGTTGAGCTTGTGCTGCTCAATCTGCTGAATCTGTGACTGTTTTTAACACAATGAGCATCTGTTGCTCCACTTCTGCTCTGAGCATTTACCAACACATTAGATGATAGGGCTGGGCGATTATGGTAAAAATAAGAATCCCGATTATTTTAAGTGATATTGAGATATTAATATACACAATTATTAATTTATTCAAAAACTTCAGTACTGATTTAAACAAAACTTTAAAGAACCAGCAAGTGGCACATACAGTATTATTGATACACATAAGTCACACACACTCGCTGTGGCTGCACATGGAACACAGAAGAGCACAGGAACTTGCATACATCTACACTGTGTGGCATATTAATTGTTTTTCTTCGATTATATTGTTTTTATGATTGTCCGATGGCAAAATTGAAATCAAAATTAAAATCTGATTAATTGTCCAGCCCTATAAGATGACTGGCTCAACTCTACTTCAGTGGAGAGCTACCAGAGGCTGCTTCTGGACAAGACAATTATACTGCCACCTACAGGCCTGGCATGCTTACTACAGCATTTTCACTCCCTCTGCGTTTCTGTGTAAATGCAGATTCTTTTTTCTCTGCATTTTTGTGGTTTGGGGTGAAACACTGTCGTGTAAATGGGACCTAAGCTAAATCACTACAACAACAGATCAATAAACTTGAACCTGCCCCAGGGAAGGTTGATTCCAGGAAGCCAGATCTGAAGACACCTTCCTCCGCCCCGGCAGCTTCCTTCCTGAGAGACCCAGTTGATTTAGGAGCAAATTAATGTATGTTGTATTTTATAAGGAACAGTTATTCTAACTTTGCCAAGTTCTTACCATCATAAATTTGTATCAATACAATGCAAAACAAAACCACTTGTTCCCCTTTCTTCTGCTACAACTGCAGGGTTCCAACTAAATGAAGAACAATCACACAGTGAATAGTTCAATGCAGAGCAGGATTACAGCCTTCAGAGAAGGTTAAAGGCTCCTTCTGTAATGTGTTGGTATCAAATGCTCAGTCTGATACTCAATGTGCTCTCATTTAAAAACACTAATGAATACTGTATTCCATGTCTCCTTGGTTTGTTTTACCATTCAGTGAACACACTTTTTTAGTAAATTAAACACAAGGACACTCTGGGGAACTATCTCTGCTCGATGCAGACACAAGTGAGGGTTTGTGTTCCCTTTGAGCAGATCTGCTGTAAAATAATGTTAACTCTAATGATGAAGCTTTCAGTCTGCTAATCCTCCTTCATGCAGAGGCGTCAGTGAAAGAGTAGTTCAGAGTCTGTTGAAAGTCCTCACTTTAAAGTTAAAGTTAAACTTCACACTCTTCAACACACTGCTCACGGGTGTGTTTGAGTGTGTCTGAGTGTGTCTGTGGAAGGTTTTCACTCACACAAGGAGGCTCAAAGTATAAACAAATTCACAGTTATTCCTCCAAATCTCCAGCAGCTGAACACCATCACATCCCAGAAGGGATTCGTATGTGAGTTCAGCCGCTGTGCACCGAGCCGCGTCTCTGCACAGTGTCTGCTGCAGAGTTTTTACCTTTCAGAGGGCTGCAGCATGAAAGCTTTAAAAAGTGTACAGACTGACAGCGTGAAAGATAAGAGAGGATACAAACCAAACTCCTCTGACTGACCCTGCACAACCCACAGAGCTGTGTGCTTGATCTCGTCTGTGTCTGCCTTCAAGGAAACTTACAGTCTCCTGTAATCTTCATGAGCAGCCAGAAATGTCTGAAGGATGCTGCCAAAGAAGTAATAAGAACAGCGTGTCCTTGGCTCATGGTAAAAAATCTACTCCAAAGCAAAGAAACTTCCTTACTCTGAAGAGGAGATGGAACAAACTGAGCAAACACAGCGTCAGAACACCACCAGGTGTTATTTACAGGTAGAGAGATGCTGGTGGAACATGACGTCTCCATGAAAGGTGATTCATAAACACCTCCACCTGCTCTCCTGCTCTCCTGAGGAGGTTTCCATCATCTGGAGCCTTTCAGTAAAACATGATCCTGCAGAGCGAGGTGTGTGAGTCTGGACCTTCACTGGTTTCTACTGAGTGACTCTGCCGTGTTCAGCTGGCTCGTGTGCCTCACAGTTTCTGCTCTCAGGGTGACGATGATAGGAGAGACTGGATTTAGGGGATTACTGAATATTTTTTAATCTGTCTGCAAAAGCTTTCCCCCATGTTCTGTCAGGACTCATCTTTGAGGAACTTAAGCTTACATCACACAGGAAGACCTTGAAATAACTTTTCGAAGACTTGGAAAGACTTCAGTCTGACTCAGTTTCACTCCCGGAGTGGTCTTCTTCAGCACTTCAGGTCTTACAAAACCTGAATGTTGATGGGTTATCAGTAATAAGACCACAACTAGGTCGTGATGAGACTGATCAGATCAGACTTGTGTGATTATTTTCATCATGCAGGGACACTTATGAGAGACTAGAGGAGAAAGAGCAGAAACTAAAGCAGGTTGGCTGTCTGATGCTTCCAGCTGTTTCCCTCAAACCCTGGACATGATCACAGCCAACTCTGAGATTTTATTTTTAAACAAATTAATGTTTATCACCACATAAACACACAAAAGTACTGAAAAGTGGTACCACCGAGTACTGGTACTAACTGACAGGTACCAGGTATTGGTACCGTATCCTTTTAACTGTGAAAGGTACCCATCCCTAACACCTGGTCTCTACTTCTTCACTGACTCGATGCCACAGTCTACCATGTAAGCCCTGTGATTGGTCAGTACACCTGCCGTCTCTTCAACCTTTCCTCACCACTGCAGGGAGGCTAGCACCGGCTGAGGGGGGCTGCTAGCTGTGGTCCAGCTTTGGTGCAGAGCAGCAACTCCCTAACCTTCACCCCCAAAGCTTTGAATGAACTGCAGTGAATGGATGAGGAGTGACTGAACACCTGACACATTAAGCAGCGCTGAGCAGGAGAGGAGGGGGGAGTGTGTTAGCATGCAGCTATAGCGCCCCCTCTTTAAACAGTGGTTTATATCTTTAAAGAAAGCTCATTCATTGGTTTGGGGAGCGTACACAGAACACACAAACTGAGGTCAGAGTCTGTGCTGGTTGCAGGTCCCAACCCTCATCTGTTCCTAAAAAGTCGAACAAAGGCTTCTGGTAAACAAGTTACAACAAGAAAGCAGATGAATAAACAACGCAGAGTGAGTCTTTGAGCAGTGATGTCAGGTCTCTAAAAGCACCTGATTGATTCCTTTCCTCACTTCAGCATTACACCGTGTTTGTCTCCATCTAGGAACAGCTTCGATTCATCAGCTGCTGCTGCCACCACAGCTTTACTCCTCACTGAAGGTTACCACACAGCAAAGATTCAGTTAGCCCGCCCTGCATTTCATTAAGGTGCCACTGCTGACGGGACTTTGTTGTGTTTTAAGTGAACTAGCATCTGTTGCTGTGAGGGTGCCAGCTGAAAGCGCCCTCTCCTCCTCCTCCTCCTCCTCCTCCTCCTCCTCCTCCTCCTCCTCCTCCTCCTCCTCCTCCTGCTGCTGCTGCTCTCCTGTCCAGTGGCGACAACTGTTATCTTTCCTCAGGAGCTAGCTGTCATCCGTCTGCATTAACAGGTCCGGCTGCAGAGACCGGCTCACAACACGACAGAGGCCAGGCTCTCTGGAGCGTGAGAGATAGGATGGGATGTCTGCGGCTGGTGAGGGGGACGAGGTGGGGGGGACCTCAGGGTGTGAACTGCCAGGAGATCTGACACCGAGGTCAGGGGTGACGTCTTGAGCTAACTCAGCCGAGTGATGGTGATGATACGGGGGCAGAGAGGGCTTTATCTGGAGCTGAACACAGAGCGGCTGTTGTTGGCTCTGTGTGCTGTTTACTTCATGTCCTGATACAGGACTAACATGATGCAACCTGAGACAACCACAGCTCGCTTTTCATGCTGAGGGGCAGACTGCACCACCCCAGCCTGAGCTCGTCTCCTCTGTTTCCTCCTCTTCAGGTGGACAAAGAAAGATTCTCTCTAGAAAATGTGGGATTATTCTGGAAATACGTGTTATTCTGGGCGTAGAGCTAGCCTGGAAAAACTAAGTATGCTTACACACAGAGCCTCATTCACACACACACCTGAGTATCCCAGCATGACAAGCAGGGGTAACACTTACTTGCCACCTCCAGCGACGCATTGCGACTGACGGCCTCTCCCAGGTAGTTTCTCGCCACGCACACGTAAACGCCCTCATCCGGTTTGCTCCGCCGGCCGTGAACGATTCTCAGGAAGAAGAGGGAGCCGCTGGGTAACAGCATGCGGTGGGATCGAGGGTCTTCTCGATCTGTCTCCACCCGCTCTCCGTCTTTGTACCATTCCACTGTGGGAGTGGGCCGTCCCTCCGCCTTACAGTTGAGGGTGGCCGGCTCGCCTTTGGACACGATCAGGTCGGACGGGTGCTCCACCACCCGAGGAGCTGCATCCTCCAACCGGGGCCGGGACGCTGATGGAAAAGAGAAGAGAAATATTTCAATAAATACTATCAAAGTGCAACATGTGGCCCTTTGACGCCTCTGCAGTGGCTCCTTGTAGCTTTAATAGATACTGAAATAAAGAATCTTTATTTTCCTTCAGAGGGTATTGATGATTAAAGACACTGACACTAAATAAAATCCTGCGTTAACATTTAGTTGAACTAAATCCTCATCCCATCTGTCAATAAAGCCTGCCACCGCTCTACTTCACCTCCTACAACATCAACAGCCCACCAACTTTCCATGCACCTGTGGCTAACCTCAAGTTTTACAGCCCTGGGAAGATAACTACATCTACAAAAAGACTCATCTGGGAGAAAGTACAGATTTTAAATTTGTGTGGATGGATTCATTTAACTGACAGTGGGCTTCAGATACATGCTTGATATGTGGGAAGTCATAAGCGAACAAAAACGAGTTGAGCAATATCATCAATATGTGACATTAAATTCAAGAATTTCTTAAAAATACCAGAAATTCAATTAAAATTGAATTTTTGAGGTTTTCACAAATTTGGGGAATTTGAAGATTTTCTGAAATTTTTGCAAATTTATTAATTTTCTTTTTTTTAATATTTGCAATTTTTTAAATTTCAAAGTTTCTTTAAACAAATTGCAGATATTTTAAACATAAAAACTAAGACATCATGTAAAATTTCATAAATTGAAAATTATCTTGGATAATTATTCACTAGATTTTATGTATTGAATTTTATACACTTTGTAGTCTTTCTGTGACTCAGGAATGACTTTAATCTGCCTGCGCTGAGGCATCCCGGCTCCTGTGAAAGTAAAGGTATCAGACCCCTGCTATAGAGAGACTGAATTTGTGAACAACTTTGTTTTTTGAGTTATAAACCCACAAGTTATGCCCATATGAGGGTGTGGCTGACTTGCCTGTCATTTTGTCCCACCCCAGTCTCGTGTGGACAGATTTAATAAATAAAAAACTCACTACCCTGCATTGTCATTGAAACCCAGATAGAAAGTCATTCTGAAAGAGCGTATTAATCAACGTGCTCTAGCTCCAGTTTTATGGCTTTAACATACGAGGCACTCAGTGAACACTATTGATCACGGACTGTATGATGACCGCTTATCAAGCTGCAGCATGGGTACTGCAGAGGACTCAGATCTGTGAGTAAATGGTTTTTCAGTGAATAGTCTATAATAAACCCAGATCACATAAAAAAATCCTCTCCCCCTCTTTTTTTCAAATCTCTGCCCACAAGAGAACAAACTTATAACTCCCCGGGTTGTCATCTCTCCAGCCCTCTGAAGCTGGGCGAGAACACGGCCGTGTGAAACGAGCATGTAATGTAATTGCTCAGCAGTTACATTCAAAGTATAAATCAAGAGGACGTGTGAAATTACACGCTCTAAATTCTGCATCTATCAAACCAAAACAAAATTCCCCAGCAGCGAGGAGAAGCAGGAGGGATGTAAATGTGGTTGGACTGTGGTTGGGCTGTGGTAATCTGCGGCCCAGGGGAGCGCAGGCTGAGTGGAATATTTGAATATATGTATGTATATGAGACAGTGAAGACATTTACACTGGTTTTATTCACAGCTCTGTGAAGTCTCTGTAAAGGACCAGTCAATATGAACATGGCGTGTTTGTGGTCAGTGTTTTTAACGCCAGCAGCTCCCATAGCTTCCCCTCCTTCCTGACGTCTGATCGAAAGACATAAACACACAGAGACAGAGGGAAGCCAGGTTACTCCCACAGGTTTTCACAAGCTTTGAAATTGCTTTCCCCCTCTTCTATCTCTCCTCTTCCTCCTTTAATTTGAATGACAGCATGTCGGCAGCACAATTATGTTGAGAAGCAATAACACAAACTCAAGCACCACGAGGCAGAGCGAAATTTCCCCTGGAGAGCGAATGAAAGGATGACAACAGGAGGTGCGTCTTAACCATGTTTTTCTGAATAACAGAGTTTTGTTCTGCTGGTGATTGGAGCTGCATTCATCACTAACAGAGAGTGATTATTATTTTCATCACCGCTCAGCCACAGGGAGGTGTCAGCCTGAGTGCTGCATGCTTACGGCGGAGCCATACCAGGCTGCAGCTCGGTTGATGTTGCTGCTTCTCCCGGTTGCTGCTTCTCCTCTGGTTGATCTCTGTGTTGCTCAGCATTGGGGAGCCATTGCTGTGTTTGCAACAGCAACAACCATTGCAGCTGAAAGGAAACTACATTTCTTTGTTCCTGGTTTTGTGATGTTGACCTCTAACACCAGTTAAAAGCTAAATGTATCAGCGCCAACACGTTTGCGCATGCACACTTTGACTGACGTTACTCCTAAATGGTTTACACGGAAGCTGAGACTGTGCTCTTTCAGCCAATATGTAGCTTCTGCAGTAGTTTCATTCAGGCATTTAAGGAAGTCCTCAAATACACACAGAGTGCAGAGAAAATGGACAGCAGGAGTGCACAGAGAAAGGCGCTGAGTTCTCCTCAAAATGCCAAAAAAGAAGATCCTCCCTGGTTGAAAAACCTCCACTGAGGTTTCTGCAAGATTCTGGGACCAACAGCACCACCGTGCTGTGTTTGTACTGTTTATGTGTGTGCTCCGTGCAGCGTGTAAAATAGCGCATGTATTTATTGGTCAATGTTAGAACAGAAAACCAAGTCTTCTTTTTACTGTGGTAGCATGGTTTGAGACTTTTACTGTGTACTATCCTCTGTAAATCGATGCACCCCCATTTGAACAGTGGAGTGAGCGTACCCAGCTGAGTCTCTTTCTCCTTTAGTTTCACTTTCAGTTTGTCCCGTGACGAGGAGCAGCCATCCCCAGGTGGTGTGTGTGCTAAGAGAGGGGGAGGCTGTGGAGATGCTGGAGGTTCTGGTGATGCTGTCAGTGACCCTTTTTTATTGAGTTATTTTTTGACAAAATAAGTAACAAGGACTCACACGTGTTAATGTACATATGTTTTTTTAATGTTCAAACTTGAATGTTTAACCTTTAAGTTCATCCTGTAAAATGTGTTCCCAATGTTTGATTGCTGTGTTTTATTTTCCTTCACTAAACCTCTAACATCCAGTTCTGTCTTTGTGTTTTTCCACATTTAAAACTGTGACTCTCATATGGCATGCAGTAAACTGGAAATATCTCAAGATATAGAAAGTTCAAAGTATTCCATAAAAATGGGCCAAGGCCCTGACTCACAGGAGATTTTCTGACCTTCTAAAGTCAAAATGATCAAAAAGGTTCAGGCAGGCGTTTTGAGGCTCAGGTGTTAAAGGGTTAAGTTTTTTTTTAGAGTAGAAGCATCATTTTTGGTGATCGTGACTTTACAGTTTGTTTTTCAGTTCTGGTCTGAAGAGAAAATGAAGCGTTATCAGGCAGAAAGCCGAGAGGCTGCCAGGGTTTGGGTAAATCCTCTAGCTCCTGGAGGTGATGGAGATCTCATCATGTTTCCTGTGTTCTTTATCTCCGTAGCAAGGAGAGCTGACAATAAGCCCTGGGGGCTGTGGAAACAGTGTAATCTGCTGGAACCTAATAAAAAGAGGTGGCAGTGGCTCCTCCTCCACAGGTGTGTGGATGAGGAGGAGTTCAAAGGTTCACACTCTCCTGTGATAGCAGCGATAAGAGGAGCAGGGAAAATTCCTGCCTCCACAGTGACAAATCCCCCCAAAAGTTTTGGAGGATTAAAAACTCTGCCAAAGTGCTTTTCACTGATCTGAATATAGAGTACAGTCTGATGGAGCCGCTCTCACTGCCATTACTCTCCCTCACAGACGGAGCAGAGAGAGGCTGTGAAGAGAAGGAGACGGCGTAGGAGCTTTGACGTTTCCTCCAGAAAGAATCAAAGGACAGCTCGGCTTCTGTCTGACGCCTGCTTTAGGGCTCTGAATGTGATCAGGTGGACCTTTCAGGCCATATTTCACTGATGTTAATGGAAAAAACACATGAGAACAATCCCCTTTCTGTCTGTTTCCGTCAGTCTTAAAGCAACAATACCTCGGATACTGATTGCTTTTAACAGCCATGAAGATAAACCCCATGACACAACCTTCTTCAGCGATGGGGTATAAAAAGAGGGATAGAGGTGTCGTCCATTAAAGCTCACTCTTTGTTTCATATACTTCTGTTCAAGCTGAATAATAAATTCCTGTGTTTATCTCCTACAGCTTTGTTTTTGTTTGACTACCAAATAAAATGTTTCCAACATGAATAATTAAACCAAAAGCTCTCCAAGTTTCCTCTCCTTTGGAATAAAACAGAAACAGTCAGTGTTTAAGTGCCTCTCCACTCCCCCGGGGTCTCTGACTGGTAAATAGAGAGCGTCCAGCTAATAGCTCTGAGGTAGCACATGTATCATGGCTGAGCTGGCTCTGTCTGGACCAGGGGGGGGCTCAGCAGGACAGAGGCTTTAAGAGCTGACTCATAAATTTTACAGTGAAGGCTGGTCTGAGGTAGTCATGTGGAAATGTAGAATGAAGGTTTTTAAAAGAGGAAGAGACCACCATGTCAGTGAGGTAAAGATGAACGAAGAACTGAGCTCGCTGCCAGAGGAGAGGACCAAACACCAGTCACCACAGAGCAGCTCGCACTGAACAGAGGACTTAGACTGAGACCAGAGGAAGGGCACTTGTTACATTACTGACACCATGGTTATTCATGTTCAGTGACGTTCCTCACTCTGTCTAAAGGAGATGTCACCTGTGGAGCACCCCAGGGCTCCATTCTCAGTCCCCTACTCTATCGTCTGGAGGCTTCAAACAAGTCATGTGGTTTAATAGCAGAGCAATTAACTTTTCCATACATGCTGATGACTCACTGTTTTCTCTACTTTTTTCATATAATGACAGAACTTTCTCTTTTAAGTTAGAGATTTCATAAAAGTGTGAGACAAAGTTTGGGCAATGTTTTTTTTTCAGAATCCTAACTGACAACACAGTCATGATGGTGTCCCTGATTTTTACAGAGGATAGACGACAGCTCCAGTATATCTGAATATCTAAGCTGTGTGGTCGTCCCCTGCTGCCTGGCTCACAGTCAGAGTAAACGTACGGATCAGGCGAGGGCCAGGCTTGAAGAGATGAACTGAAGTCAGGTTAAATGGACAGCTGGAGCCTGGAGAAGATGACTGCTTGTCTCGGAAAGAGGGTCTAATAGGAAGTCTGGATCCTCTAAGGGCCTATTAGCTCCTGACCAGGGTGTTCTACAGAAACTCTCAGAGCTACAAGTGAGCTAATGAAACCACAGGGAGGACGCTGGAGTCCAGCCTGAGAACGTGGGTCTGTTTGACAGCAGCTGTGAGAAGAAGAGATGAATTAGTGTAACATGTCAAGTTCAAAGAGAGCTGTACACTTAAAGGATGTGTGTTACCCCTGGAGACCTGAGACTGTCAGGGGGTGGGGTGGGGTGGGGTGGGGTGGGGAGGGGTGGGGTGGGAGATTCTTCAGGGCAGCTGTATATTTCAATAATGCAAGCTATATGTGAGCGTATAAGTCATACGATACAGCCTTTATGGCAGCATACCTGATAGGCATGTGTACTGACCAAGGGGCAACATCCAGTCAGTAAAAATGATGCCTACACAGAAGTGCTAAAAGTTGCAGTTCATCAAGAAACCACTTGAGGCAGGCTGCAGAAAGACTGGACATTTCACGTACCCAACCACCCATAAAAACAGACTTTTAAAAATATATTTACAGCCTGGTTCAAAAAACAGCTTTGGTCTAAAACGCTGTTTTCACTATCTACACACTGAACAAGGGGTGAATGTTTTCTAACTGCAGTTCAGAAGTTTTTAGCATTGTTTGATTGTCCAATCAGAGACGCAGCTCAGGTCACGTGACTGACCAGCGCCTTGTATCTGTTCGAAAAGAAGCTCAAAGCCAGTGTCATATCCAATGTGGCTGCACCTGCGATTCGGCTTCATTTCACGGTGTCAGGAACAGACGGGTGGCGTTGAGGAGACTACGTCCATGGTTTACACAGTCTTTGGTGCTGACCAAAGTCTGTCTACAGTACTGGGTACAGATCCACATAAATCCTCACCTGTGATTGTTTACACCCAGGTAGTAGAGCTTTATATTAACATGGCAGCAGGCATTAACCAGAGCTGCAGCCTCAGCTAACAGAGGAATGCTTTGACACAACTGCTTTAGAAGGAGAAAATCAAACGGCACCACGAGCTGTTTGTGTAAAGCACAAATTTAAACATCAGGATAGCCACAGAGGGAATGACTGTCACACAACTTCAAAGTCGTTTAAACTGAGAAAATAAGGAGGTGGAGAGCAACGAGCCTGAGAGGATGACAGAAAATAAAGCACGTAAGATGAAAGTACACAAACATGAAGGAGAGAAAGTGGAACAAAACAGCCACGGGGAGCACAGACCCCTGCTGTAATGTCCTCTCTGTAATGGAGGATGGTAAAATGCTGAGGCACCAGCTTTTCTCTTCTGCTACTGGAACAAGTGGCTCCATGATTCCTGCTGATACTGAAGACCAACAGAGGACCACTGCCAAAGATCTACTGTGTCCCCTCCCCCGCTCAGCCTTATTTCACCCAACACAAGTGGCCTTTCTTTCCACAGCAGATTTACTTCCTGTGGAAAGGCAATAACAGCACAACAACACCTCTCTGCAGAGGAGGAGGATGGGGGTGAAGAATCATTAGCATCGAGGGGGGGTCAGACAGTTCACATCAGCCAGGCTTTGAGTTTTTAAGAGTTTGAAAGTTTGAGAGTAGAGGGTCAGCCAGTGTCACCGTGTCTGACAATGTGACGATAATGGAACTTCTTTTGACTTGAAAATGTTTCCGCTCCTTTTTATCCAGAATAATTCCCTGATAGGGAGCCACAGGTCAAATGAGTGACTGTCATCTTGTTCCAGGCGTGCTATTAGACGTGTGCTGGCTGCGAGGCTGTTGACAAAAAGACCCTGACAGTTAATCGTTTCGAAAGCGAAACACAGGCCCAAACAAAACCAACGCAATCTGAGCAGAAAGAGGAAACCGTCGCTTCACGTTGATGCTTTGATACCAGATGTGGAGAGCTGAAAAAAGTTCAACTCCACATAATGTTAGTTGACAAGAGCTGGCTTCAGGTGACAGGCTGTTAAACCTTTTTCTGCACCTCTGTAGCTCTGTATGCAAACACGCAGCCACCCCCTGCGTCTCAGCCAGACGTCATTTCACACAATCACAAAGTCTTTCTGAGCACAGATGGTGCTCTGCTAGCTTTATGGGCTGACTCATACAATAAATCTTTGAATGGTTCCCTGATATTTGTACCAGGCTCCATTTGGAGGAGGACAAATTTGCTCTTATCTGTGTCCCTACAGGCTTTCCAACAGAGAGTGAGCCCTGCAGTCTGCACATTAGACACATGGGAACAAAGTCAGGGCTGTACCTGATTAATATTTGTATTTGTGGAACCATATTTGGCTGCCAGGGCTCATTCTACACAAATCTTGTTCATTTATTTCCATTCAGTGCAGCTTCAAGCGGAGGTATCAGTCTCTATAGCCCAGTTTCCACCAAGTAGTCTGGTTTAGATCAGTACAGTTTGGTACGGGTCGGATCGGTAAACCTACCTTCTTGGTAGGTGGTGTGTAAGCTGGATGTTGATAGTCACGTCAGGGACACGATAGTGTGACAGCGTAGCAGTGTGACA
This sequence comes from Halichoeres trimaculatus, assembly GCF_033239565.1. Taxonomy (NCBI): domain Eukaryota; kingdom Metazoa; phylum Chordata; class Actinopteri; order Labriformes; family Labridae; genus Halichoeres; species Halichoeres trimaculatus. The sequence continues at coordinate 39,013,084 of NW_027437184.1, forward strand.
CAGAGTACCTCTCTCATAAATCCAACAAAGAAGACAAACACAGAGCAGTGAACAAAGAGAAACAATGGAAGACATCCAGTAGGGTCAACTGTCAAGGTCAACTAAACACAGGACAGCTCCACAAATCACACACCTGTACCGCCCCACTTTTTGATGCCCCTCTGTTGGGGTCCCAGACTAAAATGATCCGACCCCAGAAGGTGGAGCTAGAAGCACAGCAGTCTGTTGATTGGTGTAAAGTATGGTCACTTCCTGTGTGACAGCAGCTGCTGTATTTCTCCTGGTGGCACACAGCCTTCTCTGAGCAAAGCTTGATTGTTCTTTGTAACAAAGATCCACATGACGATCACAGAGAAGACGTCTTTGTGTGTGAAGACGTCTTCATCGATGATCTGTCTACAGTAGTGTGTTGTTCTTCTTCGTTGGATTTTTTGGCAGGGAACACCATGATGCACTGCTATGCTATCACGCTATTACGTAGCTGACGCAGCTAATGACATCCAGCTTACACGCCCCTGACCAAGAAGGGCACGGTTGGCTGTAAAAACGCAAACAGGATCAAGCTCCACCGATCCAGCCCGTATCAACTGTACTGATCCAAACCGGACCATGTGCTGGAAACAGTGTTAAAGAAAATGCCACCAAAATGTGTACGTAACGAGACAAACCAAACTGCTTGGTGGATATGGGACCAAAGATCAGGTCCAACCCACTTTTGGGTCCAGTGTGTGATAAAAGTCCCCTGAACCCTTTTCACTTATAAGCTCCTGATGTTTAAATCAAGGGTTCCCAAGCTTTCTGCCCAACGCCCCCAAAAGCTGGTGCCAGAAACGTGCTGTCTGCATACTTTATACACAAACATCAAACTCCTGTTTTTTTTTTAAATTCTTACCAGAATAGATCTTTGTGTCTGGATGATTTCAGGCCATAATGTTTCACAGATCTAGCTGTTTAAACATGAATCTCACTGAATGATTTTCTGGGTCAAAGGAGCTCTTGGAGTAGTTGAGGAGCTCCAGAAGAAGCAACTCCAGATAATTCTGTTAAAATGTGAAACACTTTAGGGTTATCCTGAGATTTGGTTAGTGTATTGTCAACCAGCATAACCTCAAACACAGTGAAGCTGCTGAAAAACAACAGCACAGAGACAGGACTGAAAATAAAACCGCGGCATTGAGTCGTCTCAGCTGCCCTGCTGAGAAAAGGACATGAAACATGTTTGGCTCTCAGTCCTCTCCAGTTTCTCAGCCAACTGGGTGAAAAAAGCTTCTGGTTGGTTTTGGTATTTGTGTACAGGACGTGAAGTTAATCAGGACATCAAAAGCTAACACCTCTGATCACCCTGTGGTGAGTGGTGGTGAAAGAAAAGATTAAGCAACGCTCCAGTTAACAAACTAAAGTTAAGGCTAAGCTGAGCTCACACTGCTCCAGATCACCCAGCCCCCCCCCCCCCCCACTCTGCTGCAAAGACACGGAGCTGCTGATGGCTGGGGGAGAGGACAGGGCTCAGAGTCCTGCCTGCCAGGGGCCAGTCCCATCCCTCCCTCAGCTGCATCACTTTAGAGCAGCCTGGCCTCCCCTCTCCAGAAATCCCTGTTTACAGCTCTGTGACTGCCTCCTCATTCTCCTGATTTGCACCAAAGCTACAAGAATTGGTTTGCGAATGTGCATTCAAAGTTAAATCAGCAGCACTGAGGGAGGGAGGCAGGCAGGAGTGCTTTCTCCTCAGCCTTCTCCTCCCTGACCCTGCGGGGACAACAAAATGAGGCACTTGCATGACAATACAAAGCAGGGCCATAAAGAGATGGCCCCTTTAATTGAGCCTGTGTTGATGCTCAGCATCTAAATGGGCTGGGTCAACTCTGCAAAAGGAAACAGGGTGTTTTTATGGTGCTCTCCTGGGGCCATGATCAGATTCATGAGTGGAGCTGGAGCAGCTCTTCCTTCAGAAGGATCCAAACTCCTACAGCAGCTCCTCAAATGCCCTTTCCTCTAACCGCTCTGCTTCACGCTCCCTCCAGTGTGGCCTCTCGTGCTGGCGAAGCAGCCAGTATGAGTTTTGGCGAAGCGTTCGGGCAGACTGACAAGGCAGAGGCAGCCTGCCCCAGATAGAGAGCAAACAGTGGTGACTTCTCTGCTCCTACAAGAGCCAACAGCTCGGCGTAGCAGAGCGCTTCCTCTGGTTCAGCATGGCTCAGAGGCTGCAGGGCTGGGTAATACACGGGTTGGTTCCCTCAGAGGAGAGGAGCAACAGAAGAAGTCTTTAATCCAGCCTTTGTAGTGCTCAGCTTCAAGTTACTGCAGCACTCACCGTGTGGCTTTAAACAGCTCTGACCTCAAACATCAAACACAGGAGGAGATGATGCTGAAATATTGTTAAACTTTAGAGATGTGTGAAAATAAAAATCAGTCCAACATCCTCCAGGTTATCACCATCCCTGCCAAGAATTATCAGTTTGACTCTGGCCACCCAGCAGTACCCGAGCCCACGGAGAGCTTTCTGCAAACCGCTTTAAAGTGCGAGCGGTAACTACGCTTTGAGGATTCTCTCTTCCTCGCTTCACGCGTTTTTATTTTCTGTTTCACATCCAGAACAGACGAGAGCAGTTCATCAACGTTTGTCTCATAAGGCTGGTTACACGCTGATGACTACGCAACTTGTTATCACCAATTATCAGTCCATTAAGGCATTTCCAAGTGGGGGCAGTGGCCCCCTGGGGGCTGCTAGGGAGCACAAGGGGGGCCTCAGAAAATTGGAGGGAAGGTAAAAAAATGATCTAATTATTATTATTAGCATTATTGTCCTTTTCTATTTATTATGAGACATTTTGTTTTTTGTTTTTGTTTTGTTTTGTTCACATGTTGGCGTGACGATAAGGATGAGGATGAGGATGAGGATGAAGATGTCATGATCTGTGTGGACCTGGCAGTTTGCGCCTGTTGCCAAGCTATCTAACATCTGAACTGAACATTGAGGTGGTGTGGTAAAGTGTGGGAACCCCTGCATTAAGGCTCATCAGTGAAGGCGCAGCAGCTTGGCGCTGGGGGCCCAGGACGGGCACCTAACTGATTTTGGGTGGCCTTACACAGCTGTTTGGTTTCCTGTCCCACAGCAGCCTATTTCCAGATTAGCTTCTATTAGATTTGTCTGCGCTCACAGAGCCCGCTCGCTATCTGCTCCAATCTGTCCCTCCACATACAGATCACACAAGTCACTGAGAGGGAGGGAGAGCTGCAGACGGGGACTTCCTGAGCTCCTGGGTCCATGGCTCGGAAAGAAAACAACCAAGATAGCGCAGAAAAATAAACCGGGGAGTTCTTCCTCTTAAATGTGTTAACTTATTTTTTAACCAGTAAGTCATCCAGAGTTAAAAAACCTACAATGTTGGTGTTTTAGGGTTTGACACTGGATGTCAGAAACTTTCCCAGGGACCAGAGACCTTGGAGGGGACTCAGTGAGGTCTCTTCACAGGGACCTGGTGTGAGGGGTTATTATTTCGCCCTCTCAGGAATGTTTAACAGATCAGGAACTCAGGTCAAGACTTAATTTGTTGGGGCAGCAAAGAGCTTGATGCATTTCTGGATAACGTGTGTTTGTTGATTTTTGGCTTAACAGCACAGAAGTACAGAAGCTTATTGTTGCCACGCCAGAAAAAACAAACACATCAGTGTCACGTTTTAAGGTGAGAAGTGTCATGATATTACAGTAAAGCAACTGTGCGGTTTGCTAGTGCTGGTAAACACTGAAACATTTCATGTTTAAATGATAATCAACCACAGGTTCTCATAACATTACCAGTCTTATCACACGGTCAGACATGCAGGTTATTATTTTAACACTGATGTTGGATCAGTATCAGTATTGGTTGATACCCCAAAGCCTAGGAACCAGTATCGGTATCAGAACTAGAAAAGTTGGATCGGTGACACTGATTCTCCGAACAGTTGCTCCATTCAAACGTGAGTAAAACAATATGAGTGATGACAATTTAGTATCTTGTCACAATGTGATAAAACAACATGATGCTGATGTGTTTTTGTTTTGTTTTGTTCTGTTTGATTTGTTCTGGCGTGGCAGCAGTACACTCCCATACAAAAGACTGATCTGAATAGTTACTGATGGTAAAACCAACGTAAAACAAGCTGCTCTGCACGACGAATGCAATAACACAAACTTTGGGGGTTTTGTTATGCTAGCCGATATTTAATGAGTGCTACAAGCTAAGAGAAACAACAACAAGGCTAAAGGCAGGAAGTGAATCAGAGTTTGTTAGGCCTCTCATTGGTTGTTCTAAGTTTCAGAGGGAGACAAAACCAAATGAAGGCGCCACAACCCAGAACAATTCCTCCATGTTGGTACCTCCGCAGACTGGTGTGACCAGGCAGCAGCCGGTGGTCATATGAAGTAAGAAGGGGCAGTGTGCTGGTTTACAGCTGCAGTCCTTCCTTGAAACCAAGAGGCTGTGACAAAGCAGTGACTCTGCTGTTTGTCCCTGCGTGTTTTTAGAGCAGTGTTTGGATGATTCCCCTTCCACTCCAAGGACGTGGAAGAAAAAGGAAAGGTAAAGTAAATCATTCACCTGCTTCCTCAGAGCACCTGGGCTCTCCCAAACTGCTCACTCTTCTGCTGGCTGGTGCTCAAACTGCTGCAGTCATGGGCCACAAACCAACCACCTCTGGGCTGGATGCACTGCGCCTCAATGATAGACAAATAAAGGGGGCGTGTCCTTTCACATGGTACTCATTTGCACTACAGAAGAGAATGGGAGCAGAAGCTGCCACGAGCTGTTAAAGACGAGCAAAATCAGAGACATTTGGTGTGTGTTTGAGAAAGCAATGAGGCTGGATGCTAGCTTGGCCCATTCCTACCAGCTGCTCCTGGTGTTAAGGGGTGTCTGCAGCACTTTAAGCTGGTGCTTGACCATGCAAGACTGAAAACACAGACTCAAAAGTGGATTCTGAACTGGATCAGGAGCCAAATCCTGTTTGATGGCCAAAGATCAGCCGACCGTTAGCAGTTTGTATGAGACTCTTCTTTCCTTCACTTGGTCTATGCCAACAGTCTCTCTGGCTCACTGACACCCCAGTGATCAATGAGTTTGTACTGAACCCCAAACTCCAAATGATCTCAACTTCAAATGATCTTTTTCTCATGATGGTGCACTTTAAAGAAGACGAGACAGTGATTCTTAAATACAGATAAGTCTTAAACTTGTTTGAAAGAGCTCTCCTTTATCACAAAGACAGAAGTAGATTCATGCATCCTTTAAATCGGGCTGAGGAGACGTCAAGAGACATTGATTCTCACGTCAAATCCTTTCAAACCCTCCAAACCGCACAAAAGCGTCTGGTGCTCTGTGTGGAGTTGCACTTAGCAGCTGACAAGCAGAGACCCTGTAATTACCTCAAAACCTGAGTCACATTTCTGTAATAAGCGTTTCACATCAGTCATCAACAGCTGAAACTCTATCTGCCTGCTATCCCCCAGCCCCTTTTTGTGCTTCTGCTCATCACAAACTAAGAGCTGCCCCGAGACTGTCACTGCTCAGAGAGAGCTGTCCCTGTCAGCTCTAAAGCCAGCCATTACAGCACCCACAGCCGCTGTCAGAATCCCTCTGCTGCAGCACCACCTTGATACACCGAGGCCCAAAGTGATCCATTATCAGCCGGCTCTGTCCCCACACCCAGCTTTCAAGTGGCAGCCTCTCATGAAAACATTCGAGCTGCCGACTGTCACGGCGGTGGCAGCTGCAGACGTACCCTGGGGCTTTGCTTTTTGACTCAGCGGCAGAGTTTCGTAGTACAATCCCAGAAAAGTCTGTGGACCCACAGAGCAGGGTAAAGAGAGGAAGTGACACGCTGTCTCCACACTACGGCTTGATGACAAACGTATGCTCCTGATAGAGGGCTGGCCAAACACTGAGGACACATACAGACAGACTGTCGATGGCACTGAAAACACTGAGGGAGCATCATCAGGACAGAGCCACATCAGCTCTACTGGTTTGACTGGTTTCATTTCCGCTGGCGTGACGTTATGGCGAGCTCCCTCTTTGACGACGGGAGAACACACTCCACCCTGCCTCTGCAGCAGCTTCCCATTAACACCCTCCATACTGACTTATTCAGAGTGTTTACACCTGAGTACAAACACATCTGCTTTAACATCTGGGACTCCCTGCATGGAGGTTTACTGCTTAATGACTGTGATGAATTATAGAGGTATACAAGTTACTGTTGGTGTATTTATCATCCTTCATTAAAGCTGGGGTTAGGCTGCTCTCACTGTTTCTATCAATCCAGTCAGACATTAGGTCACTGGGAGGCCAAATGATAGTTTTTATACTTCAGTGGAATGAAAAACTTTGACATGAGTCCACCTCAGCACCATGCCACCTCCATACAGTACATATAATGATTCAAAAAACTTAAAGAGGGGGCACTGAGCACTTTTTTGGTCTTTATTCTGTTCCTGGTAGTAGCTTTACACGTTTACAGCTCAAAAATCTCTGTTTTTCTCCCACCAGTGATTAAGAAAACTCTAATATCATTTTTTTTTTTTTTTTTTCCTGTTGTCTCTTTAAGGATCCTCACTCCATATCCCCCTTAATTCTAATTGGCGAGCCTCGTAGAGGCCTGTCAGAGGCGGGGCCCGCCTGCAGTAAGGGGATCTGTTTGTGATGACCTCATCATTTCAGTAACTCTCACAGAGATCTCTTCCATTCTCAGAGCGGTCTGCTCTCATCAGTCCACGGACAGATTCAGAGATTTCTACACTAGATGAAGATTAAGAAGTTTGGACATTTTTCCGCAAGAGGTGTGAAAAAATATTGATACGATATATTGCGATACCTTGACCTCCAATACAATATCAATATTTCAACTCATATTTTAGCTGAGTTGGAAGTTAAATACGACTTCTATACCGCCACTGTGGTAGATGGCGCTGAAGAGCTACTCCACTGTATGTTGCCCGTAGACTGTATAAAAAATATAATCTCAAAGAACATTTAAAATATTTCATTTCTAAACTTGATAACATGTCATTATGACAAACATCAATGTTTTCTCTGTTTTGGGTCAGTTGGTTTAAAATCCTTTTAAATGTCTTTTTTTTTTTACATTTAATAGACTTAAAAAAATCAAATCATAGAAACGTTTTACATAATACCAGATTTTTTGTTAGAAACCCTGGTTACACCAGTTGACATTTATCAGTTTCACCAACTGAATTTCTTTGCAAGATGTAATGTCACTGCAGTTTCAGAGACAAACTTGATGCATTTTATGTTGTCAAGTTAAATGTACGACTGAAAAAAAGTTTCCAATCAAAAAGTTTTGACTTAATTAGTCCTGTCAATTCTGGGTCAAATTGTGCGTATTACATCGTCTGTATTTTAGTTCGCTGTGTATCAGTATATAGAATATATTTTGATATCTCGATGTATCATGAAACTATGGTATTGTGACCCAGGTATCGTGATGTGTACCATATCATGACGGTCTTGCCTATACTCACCCCTGTTTTCCCTCCATGTTTAAAATATGCAAAAGTACAGCACCCCCTCTTTAATGTTGTGACTGGCCACATCCTTCAGCCCCTGATACCTCACCAAAGAGCATCAGGTGAAGGCTGATTTATCACATGAAACTGCTGTAACATAAGAACCCAGCTGCTTTGTTTGCATGAGGAGAGCCCTGTGAATAATCCAGCTCCTGCTAAAAAGGTCCGCTGAACACTGAAGGGTCATTTTGAGACTGCGCGGCTCACAATCTGCTGTTGCTCCTGCAGAGCTCAGCGATGGAGCTTTATATCAGTGAGTCATCTCACCACTAACACATCCCAAAGTAAGGTAGGAGATGAGACGTCACCACCCATACAACAGCTCCACCTTCACGCTGAGCTTTTGACTGACGGCATGGATGCGTCCTGTTCCTGTGAGAGGAGAGGATGCTGGGAGGGAAGCTGCTCCTCTGGAGATGAAGTCAGTATTTAATGAGGACGTTTTGACACAGCGTGTGAATTCATGTGTGTCAGGAAAACGTCTCTTTATTTTATTCCTGATTCTGTGCATGCAACATGAAATGCATCACCTGCAACTTGCTGTTAGCATCTGAATGATCCCTGCGCTCCACACGGCCTCCTTCCCCTTGCTCCATGTGCAATCCAGTAATGTGACCGGTGACGGAGAGGTCAGCCCTCCTAAAACCACTGGGACTAATGTTGGGGGCCATCCATCTGTCTACAGCCCGAGGCGGGGGCTCAGGCGGGATTGTGTCGGGACCCCTCAGGCAGTCACACTTAAGACCTTTAAGCAGAGGGGCCGGCGGACTCGTCCTGTCAGCGCCCGCTGCTAAACAGTTCCTACTCTCTTTAGTCTCTCCAGTGCCCGCTGGAGAAGCTGGTGATGACCCATCTGAGGGTTCACCCTGGCCCTCTGAGGCAGCAGAGGCCCTCTGTGGCAGCAGGGGCCCTCTGTGGCAGCAGAGGCCCTCTGTGGCAGCAGAGGCCCTCTGTGGCAGCAGAGGCCCTCTGTGGCAGCAGGGGCCCTCTGTGGCAGCAGAGGCCCTCTGTGGCAGCAGAGGCCCTCTGTGGCAGCAGAGGCCCTCTGTGGCAGCAGAGGCCCTCTGTGGCAGCAGAGGCCCTCTGTGGCAGCAGAGGCCCTCTGTGGCAGCAGGGGCCCTCTGTGGCAGCAGAGGCCCTCTGTGGCAGCAGAGGCCCTCTGTGGCAGCAGAGGCCCTCTGTGGCAGCAGAGGGCCAGGAAGGTTGGCTAGGAGAAGAGCCATCCTTGTTTTTCAGATGGAGTTTGAAGCTGTGAAAAACAGCCTGTGGGTCTGTTTGGAAACAGGAAGTGAAGGGGCATATTTTGTTTTTCATTTGCTGCAGTTGAATGCACAAATGTTGAGTTAATTAAGCATCATAAGGCGTCTTCAAACTGTTGTATAATGAATATTTGGGACCCAGAGATGTGTCTGTTTCAAGATTAAAGCCTCTTCTTTCAAACGTCAGCTAACCAGGAGTGTAGAAAGTAAAGATGAGGGATCTTCAAACGGACATTTCAGAGTTAGATTAGCGCATCTCACTCCGTGATGACAGGAAGAGGATGTTTACCTCCTCGCCCTGCCTTTCCCACTGCTTTTTTCAGACAACGTAAATTAGGATTCACTTGTTCCAGGAGATGCAGCTCATTTCCATGTATCATAGCAGGGTTTGCAGAGCTATCGACAGCCTAATTGATCTGTGGAGAACAGATGGGCAGGCAGGTGGGGGAGGGGAGGAAGGTACACTCAGCGTTTGAGTGTTTGTGACTACAAAGCTTTTCTGTGTCTGCTGAAAAAACAGACACGTTGTCAATGAGCCAACAGACAAAAAAACAGGAGGTGTTTGTTGTCGTGCTCGGCTGTTGTGAGTCACACACAGTTTGGTTAGGAGGCAGTCACACCAACAATGGAGCCGACTACATGACTCAAGTGTTTAAGACAAACTAATGATGCTACACATCGGGGTAACCTTTGTCACGGCGTCAGTTCTTCCTCTAGATCACAGCCCGACTGCTCGGCTCAGCCTCGTTACCACGGCACAGATCACAGAAATGGTCCTTTCTTCAAGATTGGTACAACCATAAAACCAAAACTGACTCACACACACACACACACACACACACACACACACACACACACACACACACACACACACACAGGCATCACTGACTGGATTAACCAACAGGTTAAGCTAAGGATCAACATTAAAAGACCAAACGAATCATCAGTTAGATTTCTCTGAGCTTCCTTTCAAACCAGAGTCAGATCGTCTTTTCTCTTTGTGTGAAATGACGATCTGACCGGGGAAGTTTTGGTCTGAAGGATGAAACCTGTAATACCAAAGGGTTTGAAGTGACTCAGCCTGTCCTTGACCAGCTCTCTCCCACATCCTGAGCTGTAAGTGGCTGCGGCTGACGTGGTGTCAGAAATACCTCATGTGCAGACGCTCATTAAGCAGAGAAAGGACTTTGAACAATGAGACGTCTTGGTAATTGTGCTATTTCAGCCACGCCGCGGCCTGCCACACTTCCCTCTCTGGAGGAAACCGAGTTGGTTGCTCAGGCTGTAATTACTGCAGTGTGGGATCGGAGGTGTGTGTGTGTGTGTGTGTGTGTGTGTGTGTATGTGTGTGTGTGTGTGTGTGTGTGTGTGTGTGTGTTTGTGTGTGTGTGTGTGTGTGTGTATGTGTGTGTGTGTGTGTGTGTGTGTGTGTGTGTGTGTGTGTGTGTGTGTGTGTGTGTTTGTGTGTGTGTGTGTGTGTGTGTGTGTGTGTGTGTGTGTGTGTATGTGTGTCTGTGTGTGTGTGTGTGTGTGTGTGTTTGTGTGTGTGTGTGTGTGTGTGTGTGTGTGTGTGTGTGTGTGTGTGTGTGTGTGTGTGTGATCTGGGTCCTGCTCTGTTTGGGGGACATTCATGAGACAACAAGGCAGCTGCCGGCCTTCCACTCACTTCAGTGCGGCGCACTGCAAACACAAGGCGTGCTGACGAGCTGCTGGTGTTGGCTGATGGAGACGGACGCTGATGGAGATGAGTGACAATAGCAGCTCAGACTGCAGGCTCGCCTTACTGACCAAACAGAGTGAGGACCTGTGCCTGACTCTGCTGCACATGAGGGGGCTGCTTCCACTTCCTCTGGTTTATAAAGCTCTTGTTGTCATTTTGTCTGAGCTGGAGCTAATCTGAAGCTCTGATTAATCCAAGATAAAAGTGTCAGACTTTGACACAAGCGCGTGTTTGAATGTAAATGTTACGACCCGTGGCTAAAAACAGCACAGGCTTTTTTTATCCAGAGTCACAGTTTGTTAGCTAAAGTGAAAATGAAGTGGCTTTAATCCAGCCTTTGTAGTCCCTGAGGAGCATCTGGAGGAGCGCTCCCACAGATGCTGAGTTCATATGCTGCTGGTTCATAGCCAGTGTTCACAGCCCTGTTAAAAAAAAAGAGCCTCAGCAGAGGGTGTGTACCCCAAAGACACCACGCTGTCACAAACTATACCACCACATCGCGTCAGGGAAACACGAGCGTTTGTACTTGGCAGTGAGGGTGTGTGTGTGAGGAACACAGAGACACAGGTATGTGATGAAGAGCCTGTGGGCCACGGGCTGTGTCAGTGATGGAGGGAGGAGCTGTGGGTCAGAGTCTGGATCATCAGACCCTTAAAGGTGCCTTACTCTGTGCGTTTGGTTAACCCATGCTGCCATCCAATCACTGCATTCACATGTCAAAATCAAATTGACACAGTCATGCCTCCTTCTCAGTGATGGGTGCCTTTCATGTCTGACACGATCCAGTGCAGATGCCCAGTACCTGGCAATCAGTACTCAACGGTACCAATTTTTGGTACTTTAGTGTGTTTATATGTGGTAACAAATATTAATTTGTTTAATAATAAAATCTTTTTCAATTTAACATATTTATTCTTCACTATATCAACAAACAATGCTGTGTGTATACCTTGTAGGAAAACCACCTACTCTTCCCCTCTCTCACAGTCACAAGGATGTGTTTAGGTACCAAAACATGGAACTGTCTGATTTTACATGAATCAGTACTCAGTACTACAGACAGCATCTGGTCTGTAACTGTAAAAGTAGCTGATTTGGAGCCCATCCCTGCTCCTTCTCCATGATGAATATGACTGTTCAACATATTTCATATCCTAGTTGTGTATCTGTACATACATTAAGATATGATGGCACATAATACACAATGTATGAAAGGAAGCAGCTGCATATAGCACAGCTGCCCAAGGCCATTCCCCCTCAGAGGCAATACAGTGTGTCTTCCCTCATTGTATCCCACAGATGAGATGTTAAAGCAGCTTTAACTAAAGGCCCTGTATTCAAATCTTTAGACGGCCATTAAAACAATCTCAACAACAAGGCCGATGAGCAGCCTTGGGAGTAAAAATCTGCGTATTATATAAATACTAAAGTCAACACAAGCCTCTAACCTACATCTACACAATGCAAACACAAGAGTGCAACATCAACAAGCAGCAGCTGGTGGGGTTTTTATCCATTACAGAGGGAAAGAAACCATACATATTTCAGGAGAGGAGGAAATCAAACTCCCAACCCTGCCATGCTCACGTACACAGTCCTCTCCTGAAGCCCAGTTAAACCAGTTAACAGCCTGTTTGACTGTAACACCATGAAGAGAGAGCTTGGACCTGTCCTGATGGCTCTGTGTGGAGATAAATGAGCAGGACTCAAACACAGCAAAGTGTGTTTTCTGCTGGGAGCAGATGTTGGTGTGAGTCTGAGGTCCCCTGGGCCTGACGCGCAGTAAAGCTGCATATGGGCAGCTCTACTGTCTGCTGGTTTAAATGCCCGTTAAAATGACATCATACAGCTGGATTAACACCACTTACACACACACATTCACATGTAGTATACTAATTTTACATGTATCCACCCATCCTAACATAAGGTTACATGAGATGGGTTAGATTTTGTTGGATTGGGATTCTGGATGTAAATAAAACCATGGTTTTGATTTGGCTGCTCAAAAAGCGTTTAACAAAATGTTTCTGAGAGTGCATGCATCAGCTATAAATCTGCTAAATAATCCGGAGAATTAAAGTGAGCTATAAACTTTGCATGAGTGAATTTACTGGTGTTTACTTGTTACTAAGAGGGGCCCCTCTCTGGAGCGTCTTCAGGCTCCCCGAGTTCGTTTCAAACAGTGGTGTGAATCATACAGGCTGCCCATCTGCAAACAACAAACTTACCATGTGTGAACGCGGTGAGAGCAAATAAAAGCACAAAGGGAACCAAAGTGTGGCGGTAATCCATTATAAACGCTGCTGTCTCATGGGCAGATACTGTTCTTCACAGTTTGAGAGACTGCCCGTCCGTCCAGGAGCAGCGAGGATAAATCCAAACACAGCAAACGTCTAAGGGATAAAACATCCAAACTCTGTGAGCAGCATCTCAGCCGCTGTGGGATTCATTCACAAACTCTAACATCCTCACACGAACTTATCCCCCTCCGAGTCCGCGTCCGGTAATCCCAGCGGAAAGTGCGCGGGGAGCGACCCGCTGGTGATGAGGGGAGCGGCGGCTGAGTGGCAGGCAGCGCCCGGTGGGTCCGCTCCCAACGGGTCCTCACGATAAAGTCACGGAGGAAAAACTGGAACCGGCTTTCAGAGGCAAAACAGTCCAGAGTAGACCGTGGCCATCACGTGAAGGAGAAAGGTCCACTTTCAGAACCAGTGAGATCTCTGCTGTATCCACAGTTTCTGCTCCCTCCGCTCCGCTCCCTGCGCTGACTGACTACAGCAGCCTCAGCTCAGCAGCCTCGGCTCAGCAGCACGCTCTACTTGCTCCTGCAGCCCACAACACGGCACCGTCAAGCGGCACGGCAGTGGATGGATAGCTTCCGGTAAGACTTTCACAACAAAAGCCAAGGAGAGGCCAACATCGCCGAAAAATAAATGAATTTTTGAATTTTTGAATTAATAAATTTGAAACAAACAAACAATTTTGATTAAAACAAAAGGTATTTTTCCGCTCACATTTCCAGGTGAAATAAAGCCAAGGATCAGTTCAAAGTGCACCACCTGAACAAATAAGGAAAACCATTTCAGTTATACATGGGTTTCAATGTTAACAAAAAAAAATCGTTTTTTGGTCTTAATGCTGTAAGGACTAGGCAACACTATTTTTCATAATGCTTTGTAGGAGGAAAACTGGTTGGGTTCAAACTTTTCAGTTTTTATCTTCATTTCAAATCTTTTTGACAGACGTTTTTCATGAATCAAATAGAAATTGATGTTTCTTATGAGAAAAAAAGGGTTTTTTTTCTTAATGTATTTTTCTAATTTTTTAAACTCGGTTGGTAGAATCCACTGAATCTTTCACTGTAGTGGTCTTACATTGGAGGCTCGTCTGCCACACTTCCGGTCTCCTGGTGGTTTCTTTTGTCGGACTTGGCGTCTCCAGGATCTTTTAAAGGGCCAGAGCACTCAGTCATTGGGAGGCGAGAAGAAAGCCATGTAGACTTTCCTCCTTCAAACGGGGCACTTATCTTCATCATGATTTTGTTTTACTCTCCGTCATGATCACAACAGTATTCCCCGCTGACACAGAGATAGTGTAGTTTCCATTTGGACACCATTAATCCTGTTTAACACATTACACATTTTAAAGGGGCTGTGAGGAGTTTGAAAGTGATTTTATATGATACATGTCTAATCTTAATCCACACTTTAAAATGAGATTACCAGCACCAATTTTGCTGGTTAGAGGCTGTTTTTAATAGCTATTTCTCAGCTTTAAGTTCTAGTCCATCAGGACCGCTGCGTCGGTTGACAAAGTTTAGTGGAGAGAAGAGATAAAACACAGAGATCTGTGTTTTTCTCTGCTGAAAACGATTTCTGTGATTAGTTTAGTAGTGATGGTGGACACTGGAGCCTAACTGTCAGAGAGAAAAAGGACAGAAGAGCAGAAGGAAGAGAAACAGGAGAGAGATAGAGCACCAGCTAAAGGCTAACACAGGAGCTAATCTGTTTGTGCTAATGTTGACTCCAACCCACAGTCAGCAGTTATTCTGTGGTGGTCTGTTCAAACTTGAGAGTCTATCAATAAAATGAAGAGTGAGGTTACGTTAGCTCTGCTTGGTGACTGGTAGGACATAACCAGGATTCACTAACGTTACAAATTACAGACATGTCTTAGGCCTGGGCCACATGAATATGGATGTATTCCTAACGCACATTTTTCTGTCCAACAGGGCCTCTCAACCACACAAACACATCGATTTCACCCACATAAACAGAGATTTTTTAAAACGGATAAAAAGTGAAGCAATAAAACAATATCCAGTTGAGTGGATCCGTAATGGAGAGCTGATGTTGACGCGATGACATCAAGCGCCTAGCAACAAGTCACTGTAGCAACGGTTGCCAACAACAAGAACGATGGCCGACATTTACCATGCTATTTCTGTATTCTTTGCACTTTTTGCCCTCATCACAGCTCTATAGATAAACGTAATGTGTTGCATCGAGGGCCCCCCACTGCTGCGCAACGTCGGTGTCTGCCACACGCAGTATTATTAGACTGTCCCACTGTCATTGTCCGTTCACACAAACGACTCAGTTTTATTTGTTTTGTTTTTTTTCACCATCTCATTACTCCATCGACTGCTTCTTCTTCCTGTTTATGACTGGGCATGCTCATACCCTTCTCTTTCTATGGTTTTCACATTGTGCTAATCCACCACTTATCAGCCAGGTGTGGCACTGCAGGCTTCAGAGGGGATCGTTTTCAGTTTTGCCTCTTCCTATAGACAGAGATATTTCTGTGGTGTGGACAGAGATTTTTTCTTTTTAAACGAGGAAAAAGATCCATACACCAGTGGCAGTTGCTGGTTAGTCAAGGAGGGGAAGCTAATTTTCTTCTGGCCTACATCATAGAATTTTTTATTTATTTAAACGTAAGCTCTACCCTCCGTGTCAGCTTGTTAGCAGCTGGACCTGCTACATGAGACTACGACAGGCTATAAGTGTGAGTGACAGGGGGAGAAGCTCCACAGCTGTAGCTGCTTATTGGTGAAAAGAGAGAGAATCTTTAAACACAACGCTCGTCGTTTTAAAGAAAGGTAAACTCACTGGGGATCGATAAAGCCTCTGGATCAGTCCACAACAACTGACTGTAAAACTGATAAGATGCTCCGGTGGAGGGTTATACTTCAAGATGGCTGACTGGCTCATTTCACTGTCAATCAAAAAGGGATTCAGCCTCAGACAGATCATCCAATCATCATGTAGAAGCTCAGTGTCCAGGCCAGCCCACAGTCTCATAGACCCCCAGAGATGCTGAGCATTCGAGGGCGGGACAAAGCCCAGCGTTTATCCAATGACCGTCCAGTTTCCACAGTGGAACAACCCACTCTATGTTTCCCTGCTGAAGATGCTCAGCGTCCGACTGTGTTAAAGCGCTGAGACGCTGCGGGGATGAATGAGAAGGAGGTGGAGCCAGTTACCTGTGATAGGAGCTGATTCTGAACTAAAGATGAAGGAATTCTAGCGCAGATTTAGTCAATGAAATGTTCACACAGCAGAACATATCAACACTTTTTAGGGACATTTTAGGGGAAGCTGAGCTTCCCTTGCAGTCTTAGAGCAATCTCCACTGATCATATGTGTGTGGTCCAGGCCTTGGAGCACTGGGCTGCCAGCTGCTCTCAATAGAGACAGCTATTAAAGTGATAGCCAATAGCGCTACATTTGGCTGGCTACTACAACGTTTGCTTGATGTCATGTTTCAAACTGTAGCTCTATATAACTGCACTGATCAGTCCCTTACCTCTGCGTGTTGTATCCAGTAAAAAGTTGTCTTGACCAAAGAAAATTTGTTTTGATCTGATCTCCTTTTAACTCCAAAACAAACACACGCCTCGCTAAAAGTCATTTATGACAGTGTGTGAGACTCTGGACCACAAGGTGGCGAGGGAGTGCAATTAAAACAGATCATCCTCATAGCATCATTAAGAAACATAAGTATTGGAAATAAGTCTCACTGTGGAATTTAAATGAGTTGTTGGGGACATCTAGATCATTATACTGAAGAAATCCTTACAGTAAATAGCAGCTTGTTACTGGACTACATGTTTATCATGTTTGAGGGGCACCCCTGGTAGTTTATAAAGGCTGGAAGATCAGATAATATTTTAGATAATCATGGGATTGTATTTGAATGCCAATTTAATAGAGGACTCAGAGAGGGGTTTGTTTGTTTGTTTGTTTGTTTGTTTTTTGTTTGTCTTTAGTCTGTATTCCGTCCCTCTGGTGCCCCTGTTGGAGCTTAATATGATTCAAATCTAGATAATCTTTTAAGAAAACCTTTATTTCAGCCTCTGTCTGAAACGCTTCATTTCAGGTGCTGTCTCTTTAAGACTCCCCACTTCAAAAACCCCCTTCCCTCTGAGTGGTTTGCTCACTGGAGGCTTATTGGAGGCCTGGCTATGGGCTTGGTGTTTGAGGCCCGTCTGTCTAATGTGGCATGACCCAGTCAAGAGATCCTCAAGTTTTGTGAAGATCTTGTGACAATCCCATGAAGAGCTTGTGCTTTTTTTCCAGAGCAGAGCATTTTGACCAGTGTACAGGCAGATTCAGAGATTTATTCAGTGTATGAATATGTAGAGAATTGAAAATCTGCACATTTAGTCTGAACATCCAGCATTGGGATAAAGTACCAAGTACCAGCTTAAAGTATTATGTAAACAAGAGTAACCTCTATTTAACCACTGTGACCTTAGAACAGGTGTTGTTAGCACTTTGCTATTTTGACCACTGTCGGTCATCTTGCTCTCTAAGCCATAAGGAAGACAGCAGGTGGGACCTGTCAGTCACAAGTAGCCACAACATTCAGCATCCCTTCATGTTCGTCACTCAAATAGCACATCATGCCGTCCACGTTGGGTGGATATATCAATACAGGTTCCAGTCGTACACCAAAGAAGGAGATGGACGCCACAACAGCTCCCCTAAAACAGGTGGAGCTCCCCCTACTGTCTGGCTACAGGTCATGAAGCCTAACAGCCAGAAGGGGGCAGCTTTCGGATGTATGATTTCTGTCAGTAATTTGATTTTTGCTGCTGAAAGAGGGGATTGATGGCTCTGTTGACCAAGAAACCAGGAAGTGTAACAAACACCAACACCAAGAGTCATCAAACTTCCCACGAAAGTGGTCCAGAACCTGTTCAACTGGACCTGACCCACAGAGAGGATGTCTGATTTTCAATCTGTGTTGAAAATTCTGCAGCTCCTACAGCCAGACTGCCTCTGCCTTGGCCCCAAAACCCGTCTCCAATGCAGCATGTTATTGCTCACTGAGGCCCTTAGCTTTTTTATGAGAGAGGATGGTGGCGTGTCGGCCAGATTTATACTCAGTCACAGTGGGTACAGGTACAGACCACAGTCTCAGTTAGAGAAACTTCTGCATTAGCTTCGCTTTTTAAATTTGAACTTAACACCAACCCTCGTCAAATGCTTTTTTATCTTTGAGCCATTAGGAAGGTGGACCATACACAAAACAGAGACAAGTGTTTGTTGGAAAAGGCATCAGAGACTTTTTAATCTGCAGATCTGTTTAGCAGAAACCTTCTTTTATTGGAGTCACATTATCCGATCTGGTGCAAATGTCAACATTTATCTCAAGCTAAAACTAAACCAAAGAGGCATAAATAATGCCAGCAGGGGTCTGAGTCCAAATGCAAATTTGTCTTACACGTGAAGACCTTTGATCGTGCCGGCTGAGGCGCTGTGTGTACAAATCAAGAGATGGAAATAACTCAGGCAACTGAGACACACACACACAAACAAACATCACACACCACTGCAAAATGTCACTATTTATCTGAGCACTACCTCTGCCTGGCTGTTGATGGGAAGCGAAAAGCAATATTACGCGTGCCAGGAGATACGGAAAACTGCAGCCGATGAGACTTGACATGCTGAGAGGCTGGATTCTGCCGTGAAGCAATAAGGAGTGATTGGGCAGAGTGGGGCTGAATAAATATTAGGGGTCAGACAGACCTGGTAAACACACAGCCCTTGACATTTATAGGAATGCATTGGATGATGGTTCACGCCAAGCAGCCCATGCTGAGATGAGCTCGTACAGGTTCTGTCACAGAGGGTTTTAATATTAAAGGGAGGATTTCCACATCACTAATGTCACACAGACTGCTGCTGCTGCTGCTGCTGCTGCTGCTGCTCTGCTGCTGCTGCTGCTGCTGCTGCTGCTCTGCTGCTGCTGCTGCTGCTGCTGCAGAGGGGTGAGAGAAACACTCAGTCTTTTGGGGAGTGCAGAGAGGAGATCAGTGCTTAAACACCCCTGATACTTCTTTCATGTTTAATGCATGTACATGTTTAATTTAATTGAAGAAACTGATTAATTGAGCATTGCTCTATGATTGAATAAAACATGATGAGGCCCTCCACTAAACGCATTTCCGCTCGCCTGTGACTGATGCTGCTGCTCTCGAGCCTTTGTCAAACATTTGGCCGAGCTGTCAGAGGAATCAAGCACTCCATGAATTTAGACTAATTATCCACATTAGGTGGAGAATTACAGAGACAGCCCATCAGTGCAGAGGTTTGCTGCTGTCTCTGCACGCCAGCAGCTGAGCCATGCATCATAACATGATGCTCGCTGTGCACACACACACACACTCACACTCACACTCACACACACACACACACACACACACACACACACACACACACACACACACACACACACACACACACACACACACACACGCGCGCGGAGAGGCTCAGATATATGAGGTGGTTTCCCATTAATCTGGATGTATTGTAAAGAAATCCAGAGGCATTAGGACGTTTCCAGGAAACACTGTTTGGAGACAGACTCTGTGATCCAGAGTCTCATTAATCTGAAAGGTTCACAGAGTTAATTGTCTCATCTTTTTAGATCAGCGTTTGAAATCAAACCTGAGCATTTCTCTACTAGAAATGTCTTCTTTTTTTGCTTTGCTCAGAAATGATCCGCAAAATCGTTTTTAGAATTTCTAAATCTCCTGCATGTTATCCCCACAGACACTCTGAGACAGCTGGGATTTCAAATTACAAAATGTATCATGGATCTTAGAAAGAAGAAAAACTAGTTTTCCTGCATAATGCCTTGAGCTAGCTGGGCTCGTGTTCATAAATAAAGAACTGACTTTAAGTGAATTGAGACTATAATGTATGCCTGACCTCTGCACTGCTTATTTCTTTATGCGGAGCCCGTGCTGCCACCACAAGCACTCCCATTATCCCAAAGAGTTCAGAGCTGATTTAACGCTTTCATAAAGAAGAAAGGGCGTCACACGTCTGAGTTTCCTCAAATACCGAACTTCATTTGCAGAGGAGGAGGAATGAGCGCCCGGAAGTGCCGTTTGGAGCGATTACACCAGTCTCCCTTTGCTTGTCAGCTCCAGAAGTGATTGGAGGAAGTGGGTGGATGCAGAAGTATTAATCATTTAAGTTGAGGCTGGAACTGCAGAGTCATTCTCCACTAGGATGATGCGTCACTTTATTATCTTATTAAAAAACAAGTGATGGTCTGAAAGTCATCATATCAAAGAAGGGACTCCTGAGCCAAACTTATTGTCAGAGGGCCCATTAGTCAGAAAAGTAGTTTGGATTTCAGATTATCAACTTAATCCAAACTATTTTCTGACTGCCAGGCCTTCTGATTTTATGGCTAATGGGCCCTCTGACAAGGACCTTCTAACTCAGGCCCCGTTTACATGACGCTGAAAACAGTCAATTCAGCAAACATTTCGTTGCGTTTTGGCCTCCCGTTTAGATGAGACCACGTTGCGTTTTCAGTGAAAACACAGTCTTTTGAAAACGCTCCCCAGAGTGGAAAGATCTGAATCTGCTCCTCCATCCAGCTTCGTGTAAACACAGAGCAGAGCGTTTCAGGGTGAAACGCTGACGTCACCGCATGCGCACTCACAGTTTCAGTAGGTAGCGGTAAAACGCGTCATGGATGGATTGCCGACCGTCTCACACAACAAAACAGCAGAAAAAGAAAGAACAGAAGAAATGACTTCTCCTCCTGGAGTCGTATGAACGCGGATCGTTTTCACGCCGTCCTCATGTAAACGCAGGTGGCTATTGGAAACGCAAAGGAAGAATTGTTGCAGGAGTCTCCGTGTAAACGGGGCCTATCAGGCTCTCTTTTTTAACAGCTTCAGACTAAAGGACCTTTTGACCAATAGGTTGTCTGGCTAACAGGCCTCTTACTAACAGGTCCTCTGACTTAACATGCCTTTTGACATACAGGCCTTCTGACTAAAAAGCATTCTGACTAAAGGACAGGCCATCTGGCTAACAGGCCATCTGACTAACAGATCTTTTGTCTAACAGGCTTTCTGGCTAACAGGCCTTCTGATTGAAGGACCATCTTATTACCAGGCCTTCTGACTAATGGGCTTTCTGACTTTTTGGACTAGCATGCCCTCTGACTAATGGACCTTCTCAGAATCAGTTAAATTTCCTATGGTTCAAGAAAAACAATAGTCCTGGAGCTTATTTTTGTATTTGCTTAACACTTTCACTGACCTGAGTATTTTTTGAAATACTGATCTGAAGAAAAGGCTCCTCTTGTTCAACGAGGAACACCAAACAAAGTCCATTTGTTCCCAAACACCATGAAGGTACAGTACTCTGACCACAAATAGATGGGCCACATCCTTTAAACATTTCCTTCCTGCACATAAATCACCATTAACATCTATAAGCAGCAGCGATGGCAGCTCTGATAGTGTTGGGAGTAATCAAGCGCTCATTTTGCATGCTTAGAATCAGAGCTGAGAAAACTGAGGGAGGAAAGTCACTCATGGCTGTTAGTGCAAAAAAAGGTCATTTTCACCAAGTCCCAGTCTGATGTTTGAGCACAATGTAAGTTAGTATGTGTTTGTAGCAGCTGCTGCAGAGAATAAGAGCACACAGTGTTGTGATAGCATCAGCCGCAGCACATGCTGCTAAATGCAAGTGTCTGAGTATGTAATGGTGCAGCAGAGCGAGGATAATAACTCATCAGGCAGAGCTGTTCATGATGAAAGCATACGTCCTGGAAACACCATTAAGAAGGAATCACCTGTGTCTGTGCCTCAGTGTCTGAACATGTTCCAGTTCCCCCGCCCCGATAGGAGTGATGAGACCCCTACATGTCTGCACCTTCTCTGACCCACGGCTGGTAATGGGAGGGCTGGCCCTTTAAGACGCTGCACTGAATGAATTCTATTATGGATTAATTGATTAAGAGGGTGGTGCAGCAAGATGACAATATATCTCTTTATTGATCTGCCTCTCAATGAGATTGGCTGTTACCCAGCCTCCCCGGGGATGGAGGCAGGGGAAGAAATAAGAGAGGGTGAAGGGAGAGCCAGAGCTGCTTTTAAGGGGCTAACTAATTTCCTCTTTCTCCTGACGGCTCCTCTCCGCTTGGATTCAGCCCCTCACGGTGTGAGCGTAGAGCAATAAGAGCGCTGCAGTGTGCTGCAATCAGACTGGAGTTCACTTTCACATACATCATCTCATTCCTCTCCACCGCCCTCATTATATAAGAATCCACCGCTCCTGCGCCCCCCCTCTGTCACACACACCTCTTTGTCTCACCCCTTCCTCCATAATGAGGGGCCCCCTATTAATTTTGAGGCTGTGAAGCGAGACGCCCCCCCTGAAAACACACACACACACACTCACGCACACTTTGCAAATGCAGGCATTGATAAGGCCGTATGAAGATGGAGTGGGAGTCGGGGTGTTGCCGTCTGTTTGCCACCACACGTCAGGAGCAGGAGGGCAGATTGGGTGTCAAAGAGGACGTTAACCTCTTGTCTCTCTACTGGGGCTTCAACTGGTTTCACACACTGATTGTATTCTGTAATGAGTGGGGATTACATTTGGCACGCACACTGTAAGCTATATGGATCTGTCTCTGAAGACAGCATCGAGCGGCTGCCAATAATGGAAATGAGTTCAGGGGAGGAAGACGGTTACTCTGAGCGTCTAACAACAATATGACACCTCACGTCTTGGCTGTCCTTTGAGTCATCACGATGATGAGCACATGAGTGAATCCTGGATGTGTTTCAAACCAGGAGAGTGGATCATTACTGTAATAGTTTCTCTTTATTCACAATAAGAAATGTCAACGTTGTGCTCAAGGTGCTCAATAATTTCATAACCTTGAGTTCCAGGTTATGAGTTTCATAATCTGATGGATCATTTTGTTTTGATCGATTCAACATCTTCAGCATGTAAAAAAAAAAGAAAGAAAGAAATAAAAACAGAGAAAGAGATAAGGAGGAACATTGAACCAAATTTCAAGGTGAGACTAACAAATCTGAAAACCAGTCAGCCATCTCCAGAAAGCTGCTCCAACCAGCCATCCACCTGTTTCACACTATTCATGGTACAAATAAAGGTATGACTTATCTGAAAGCTGAAAAAGGGCAAATTCACATGTCATGTCATCTATAAAATCTGAAATTCAACTTCGCTTAAACTTCATTTATGGAGAATATTTAAAGCAACTGAAGTTAACCAAGTGCTGTACAGATTTAAAGCAGTACAAACAACAAGTTGCAAACTTGGGATACATAAAAACATAAAATGAGTGCGAAAATAAAATGAAAAAAAAAAAAAAAGATAAAAATGAATTCAAATGTATTTAAGAAGCCCAGGGGATGTGTATTTTTACAGAGGATTTAAAAACCTCAATTGATATCAACCGCTGATAAACCAGGGGATGTGGTTTCAGAGCCGAGGGGCAGCTGCCACAGAGGCTCTGCACTGCAAACACTGAAATCTCATCAAGTGTTTTTGTCTAACTTTAAGTAAAAATTGTCTTATTATGCTCAATATGAGCCACATTCAACTCATCAGTCCAGAAAAAATGTCTAGTTTCAGGTTGTTCAAAGACAAAACAAGGTCTGAATCACTGTAACAAGTTAAAAAAAAAAAATCTGCCAATGGAATAAGAAACATTTGCTATAAAGTTAGCTTCAAACTAGAATAATGTTTCAATACAAGTAACTTTTCTCTTGTTGTGTTTTTGAATAACCTGAAACGAGACATTTTTCTGGACCGGTCAGGTGAATGTGGCTCTGATTTAGTCAAAAAAGACATTTGCTCCTGAAGATAAGACAAAAACACTTGATAAGATTTGGGTTTGTTGCAGTGAGTCATCTCTGACTTCAGTCATTGTTTTTGGGGGTGATCAGTAACAGATGATCTCAGACCTTGTTTACACGACAGTGTTTCATCTAAGAGCGTAAAGCAAAGCAGTGAAAAAAAAACTGCATTTATACAGAAATGCTAAAAGACTGAAAACACTGTAGTAAGCATGCTGGGCCTATAGGTGGCGCTACAACTGTCTTTTCCAGAAGTATATCTTTTGGTAGATCTCCACGGATGTAGAGGTGGACTGATAGTCTGGGGTGTATTGGATGCTGGTTGCAGAGGTGGAGCAACAGACGCATATTTTCAGAAAAATTCCAC
Organism: Halichoeres trimaculatus; assembly: GCF_033239565.1. NCBI lineage: Eukaryota > Metazoa > Chordata > Actinopteri > Labriformes > Labridae > Halichoeres > Halichoeres trimaculatus. The sequence continues at coordinate 39,037,153 of NW_027437184.1, forward strand.
AATGGAGGATGTTTTCAAAACGTTCCATTTTAGGTCGGCTAAAACGCTGTTTCCATGTAAATGAGAAGTGGATTCAGAAGTCAATTTAACATCCCTCATGTATTCAGCTGTTGATCCATGGAAAAATGGTGAAATACTGCACCTAAACAGATGTTAATAATTCTGCCATCCCAAAGTGGAATATTCATACCTCTGCATCACATGACAGCATACCCTATGGCGTAGCTCTGCAGCCACAGCCCTTCTCTGACGTAGGGGCCTACTAGCCCACGTAGCATGGCCTAAGTAACAGATCTGGGTCTGACTTAGTTACGATGCTGTTGCAGAGTTGGGCTGATTCAGGGTACCACCAATAATGCCAATAATTGACACTGTGTTTGTTTTAGAGGCAACATGTTGCAGCTTCCTGTTTCCCCTGCTTTGACTGAGGAATAGCTGTGTCTCCGCTGTCAGCGGGTGATATCACCCTACGGAGGGAGTGTTTATAGCACGCGTCTTGTCCTGGATTGGGTGAGATTGTGTGGGCCCCTGTAGTTCCTGGCAGAAGATGTGACTCTTGTTGGAAACAGCCTTCCTCTCAGGCTGAGTGGTGTCAGGACAGAGGGTCAGAGTACACAACCGGCTGCCGCGCCGTGCAGCTCTGTAATTTAGCTTCCTCGGCTTCCCCGCCCCGCAGAGATGCCATCCGCTCGTTTCCTCTCAGATGAAATGACCCTTCCAATCCCCCCAGTCTGCTCCTGAGCTCAGGGGAGGAGGAGCGGCAGCAGCAATTACTCCCCCCTCCTCCCCGCTCCTTGGACACACACTCAGACAAAGCTGCTGAGGACCTGAGCAAAATCGTCTCCCCCTGCAGGGCAGCTCCCTTCTGCTCTCACCTGGTGTTAACAGGCAGCCCTGGCCTTTCAGACAACCTTTCATGGCGTGACAGGAGCCAATCCAGCCTGCAGTCAGCTGCCCGACTCAGAGGACTTCTTTTCTGGAACAGAGGAACGCTGCCAGAAATAAAGGGGGGAAGGGGCTGATGCCAGGGGAGGGGTTGTTCTTCAGTCAATCAGAAATCAGAGTTATCCTCCTCCAGCCCCGTCATCCAGGCCTGGGGTAAAATCCACATCAGGTCCTGGGTACCTGACATGTACCTGATTAGTCAGGGAGTGAGGCTGTGTCACCATCGCTGGTCTCTGGCTGTGCTCCAGCTCCTTCTCTACATGCTCTACATCTCGGGCTGTAAAGTGGCTGTTGCAATCTGATGTGGATTTTTTAGATTTCATGATGAAAAAAGCAGGATGTGTATTTAAAAGTGTGTTCACCTGAAAAAAATAGACTGTTGGTTTGCACAGATCTTCCATCAAACAGACTGAAAGTTGTTTCAATGATCATGTGAAGATATCATTACTGTACAATCTGGCAGTTGGATATTTTCCAGCCTTAAAGGCATGAAAATAGTTTTCATTGATTTTTTCTTTGAAGGTGTCTTTGTAGCAAAAGTCTTGAAAATTGGGCTGTTGTCTTTTGATCGGGGTGGTCATATTTTAAAAAGGGGGTATTCTACTTTCCCATATTTCAAACATGAATATGAATTAACAAAGCTGGATGTTCAGACTAGACAGTGCAGATTTTTAAACCTCTACGTATTTTTGTGTTGTAGAAATCCCTGACTTTGACACTGATCAAGATGCTTTGTTCTAAAAATGGTACAAGATCTTCACCAGATCCTCCAGAGACCACCAGGTGATCAGATCCTCCAGAGACCACCAGGTGATCAGATCCTCCAGAGACCACCAGGTGATCAGATCCTCCAGAGACCACCAGGTGATCAGATCCTCCAGAGACCACCAGGTGATCAGATCTTCACAAGACCACGAGGTGATCAGATCCTTATGAGATGATGAGGTCATCTTCCAACCATATCATGACATGTGAAAGGGGGTGGGGCACAAACCCCAAGGTCTGCCAAAAGCTCCACCCCCAACAGTCCCCCAGAGGGCCGGCCAAGCCTATAGCTTAAATCTATACGAAATCTGAATGTTAAAAATAAACCTTACATTTGGATTAAACATTTAGGTTTATTTTTCATGTTTACCCTTTTTTAACAAGAGTTCTGTCAGTATTCTGTTTTGCATGAATGTCAGTCTGAAATGAAAGAAAAACAAGCTGAATGGGAGAAAGTGAACTAAATCTTCAGAAAATATTGCCGACCAAACTGTGCCTGAAATTGTACATTTTGTGTCCCATAAGGAATCAGTATGACAGAACACTTATCAACTGTGTAACACTGTTGGTGTTTGTTGAAGTTTGTTGTGTCCTTTGACATCCTTTGGCGTCCTCCCCTGACTGCATGGGGAGTGGTGTACTGCAGTCACGTGTCTAACACAGGACTAAACCAGAGTAAAGGAAGTTTTTTTTTTAACTGCTTACAACCTTTTTTTTTTTTTTGCCAGTTCCTCTTCTCTGCTGAGTGGCAACAATTTCACATCAGGAACTGTTTGTCTCACAGTTATCACAGTGATCTCTATGCCAGGAAGCATATGAGTATTTATAAAGACATCATTGGTCCACAGGAAGCCGTGTAGACCTTGTGGATAAAGCATAAACCTAGCTTCTGAGAGACAGCCACTAAAATATGAAAGAGACCAAATGTTTCAGACACAGGCTGGTATAAGGGTTTTCTAAAAGACCAGTGAGAGAAAAAAGAGATTTTTTCAGCTGTAAGTCATGTAAAGCTGTTATGGGGCATCAGAGGGACAGTAAAAGACAAAAAAGCTCATTTTCCCCTCTTTTAGGTCAATAAGAGCGGCTATAATAGAGCGACAGTGTGGTGTAAAAGGAGCTCTTTGACTGTTTACCTCCAGGTTTTAGCCACAGATGTTGTAGGCAGTAGATGCAGGTGGAGGTCTATCAGTGCGTTACCAGTGACTTGCTTTGAATTCAAAGCTCTAGACTGAAGGCTAATGTAAGCCATGCTAACTGCTAACTGCTAACTGCTAACTGCTAACTGTGAAATGGGCTACATTTCATTTTGTAATACCTGAGATCGCAGCGTGTTCCTGCGCCCTCCTGTGACTCAAACATGTCAGGCGTTTTTTTTTTCTCTCTCACAAGTCAAACATGCACAGACACCTGTTCCTCTGTGAGGGGATGTGCTGCAGACTCTCTGAGATGAGGCATGAAATATGAAAGAGACCAAGAAGAAAAAAAGAAAGAAAGAAAGAAAGAAAGAAAGAAAGAAAGAAAGAAAGAAAGAAAGAAAGAAAGAAAGAAAGAAAGCTTCAGTCAGATTGAAATGGAATACAGAGTCTGCAGCCTGATCTCATTCACCAATTCTGCTCTTTGTTTCATCATACCCAGTCTCAGGGAGAGGGTACTACACACACACACACACACACACACACACACACACACACACACACACACACACACACACACACACACACACACACACACACACACACACACACACACACACCAGCCAATGCTAGGTTTTCAACATTGATTGCGAACAGAAAATGCCAGAAGCTTTCGTCTGGTGTATTGTGACCCGGTCTGGTTGGGCCCCTGCTGAGAGGTAAGCTAATATTCGGTTATTGCTTTAGCTGTGTTGGATGTAAAACAGGCCATTACAGGAGCAGGACAGGGCTGTTGTGTCTGGCAAATTGGAAATGGAAAGTAATTACTCCATAAATATACACCGCCTGCTCATTTGTAGCGCTGAAATTGGATCTAATAAAGCAAAATTATACTCACAAAGAGATGTGCTGATTTTAATAGGAGACGGCTGTAAATAGTGAGGCGCTGACGGTGAGTGTGACACCACAGGGCTCTTTAATCCTTTATGCAGCATCTTCTGCACCCTGCGTGTGGAAAGGACCATTGTGCAATGAAATGCAGTAAAAGAAATCTCATGTCTCAAATGTCAGCGCTCTTTAGACCAATTTAGCCTGAGATTGCAGAGCTCTGAGCTGCTCGGCTCTTTCACTAAATGTGTTGGATGAGATTTCAAACATAACCTTTTCCTGTGTCTGCATCACATTCCCACAGGCTCAGGAAGTAAACATGGTCGGAAGGTTCTAGATACTTGATAAAGGTTTGAGAAGGTTTTTTTTTCTTTTTCTCCACAACAGATCAGCTGAGCTGAGTTTCCAGGCCTGTGCTCTTTGTTTCTAACCAAACTTCATCTCAAAGCTCCTGTGAGGAGCTCTCAGTTAGGGTTGGTTTAGGCGCCCCCTGTGGGGACAGGATGTTATCCCTTTACTGCTTGATTTTTTTTTCCATGTGTAGACAGCGTCCCTGTGCACTGCTATGTTTGACACCAACCCCCAGCAGAGGTTTGAGGATATAGACCAACAGAAAGGCTCAGAACGAAACAGTCCTTCAGCTGATGCTCAGGTTTTCTTTGGTGGCTCGGAGAGAGGTCTGAGTTTCTGGTTTTCATGAGAGAAAATCTCCTCGCTGGAGCTTCAAACTCAAGGTTTTTGGCCCAGAACACCTTCTGTTGTCTCTGCAGCTCTTCAGGTGGCAACAGCGGTCTTGGTCTTCTACCTTCTGCCTCTCAGACGAAGAGTTTGGGATGTTTTTGGTCATTTCCTGTCTGTCTTTGTTTGGTATGTTAGTTCTCTGTTACCCCCTTCCACCAGTGCTTGTTCGGTGCTGGTGCTGGTGCTATGTTGGTTCCAATCACGTTCTTCCTCAGAACCAGTGAGGTGTTTTTCATCAGCAAGGAGCCACGTTGGAGCCTCATCATTCTGCCACAGTAAAACACAGTACACCACGAGCCAATCAGGGGTGGCGGTGTCATCTGTGGACACATGAGGTGGCAGAGGCAACAAAGATGGCTCTGGGAGTGCACTGCCAAAAACTGAAATCTTAACAAGTGTCTTAGTCTCATTTTCAAGAGAAAATGTCTTTTTAGACTTAATACGAGCCACATTCACTGGACCAGTCCAGAAAAATGTCTTGTTGTAAGGTGTTAAAGACAAAAATGAGAAGTGAATTGGTGTAACAAGTTAAAAAAAAAACTTTTCTGATGGAATAAGAGAAAAATTACTCTTATTAAGACATTATTCAAGTTAAAGAGAATTTCCAAGCAAATATTTCTTGTTCTGTGGCTGGGATGTTTTTCACTGGTTACAGTGATTCAGACCTCATTTTGTCTTTGAATAACTTGAAATCAGACATTTTTCTGGACCAGTCAGGTGAATGTGGCTCAGATTGAGTCTAAAAAGACATTTCCTACTGAAGATGAGACAAAAACACTTGATAAGATTTCAGGTTTCTGCAGTGAAGTCAGACACTGGCCTGGAACTGGCACCAGCACCAGCTGGGTGGAAAAGGTGTGAGTGAGACTGTAGAGATAAATCTCATGACTGGGTTTTTGACGGGGTTAGTTTATAAACTGTGGTTCACCTTGTACCCTGAGTGTAAAGGGTTAAATCAAACCTCATCGCCCCTGTTTCTGATTTTAACCTCCATATGAAGTTTTATAGAGTAAACGTTGGAGACATTGGATCGTAGAGGACCCCTGAGGGTTTTCTGTAGGTTTTAAGGGTCCTTTAAGGACACAGACAGATACAATATCTGCAAGAAGTCAGAGTCTTCAAACTGGAAAATACAAGAGATGCAGAGAGAGGTAGAGGATCACACTCCCATTCTGTTGTTCTCATAATGACCAGTTACATCACACAGCGTTCCACATCCTGAGAAGTTCGAGGGGACAGAAACAAAAGGGGACAGTAGTTACTCTTAGAGATTAAAATCCTCATGTTTCAGCTCCACACGTTGGGTGAAAGTTCAAAGATATCAGAGAGTGGCCTGGAGAAGATCTCTCAGCTTTAACAGTCTCAGAGAAAAGGGCCCGTCTCTCCTCACACAGATCTCATTCCTCTGCCTCTCAGCGTGCTCCTCGCCCGTCTGCTGAGGGACACAGAGTCAGAGAGAAGGGGCTCAGGTCCTCCTCCTCAGCCCCCTTCACAGACTGTCGGGTTAAGCCTCACTACCTCCAGGGGAAAATGTGAGAAGATGGGCGAGAGCCAAGTCCAAACACTCACTGAGGTCGAGGAGGGGGGTGGGAAACATTCCACAGGGCTTAGTTACAAGCAGGAAACGGCAGGAGAGACACCTGAGATACCTGGAGCCAGAGGGACACGGATCAATGTCAGAGAGAGCAAAGCAACACTCAGGACACCTTCAGGACACTATCAGGACACTATCAGGACACCTTCAGGACACTATCAGGACACCACCAGGACACCTTCAGGACACTATCAGGACACCTTCAGGACACCTTCAGGACACCTTCAGGACACTATCAGGACACCATCAGGACACCTTCAGGACACCTTCAGGACACCATCAAGACACCATCAGGACACCTTCAGGACACCTTCAGGACACCCTCAGGACAGCCTCAGGATACCCTCAGGACACCTTCAGGACACCACCAGGACACCTTCAGGACACCACCAGGACACCTTCAGGACACATTCAGGACACCCTCAGGACACCTTCAGGACAGCCTCAGGACACCTTCAGGACACCTTCAGGACACCATCAGGACACCTTCAGGACACCTTCAGGACACCATCAGGACACCTTCAGGACACCTTCAGGACACCATCAGGACACCTTCAGGACACCTTCAGGACACCATCAGGACACCTTCAGGACACCTTCAGGACACCATCAGGACACCTTCAGGACACCTTCAGGACACTATCAGGACACCATCAGGACACCTTCAGGACACCATCAGGACACCATCAGGACACCTTCAGGACACCTTCAGGACACCTTCAGGACACCATCAGGACACCTTCAGGACACCTTCAGGACATCCTCAGGACACCATCAGGACACCTTCAGGACAGCCTCAGGACACCTTCAGGACACCTTCAGGACACCTTCAGGACACCTTCAGGACAGCCTCAGGACACCATCAGGACACCTTCAGAACACCCTCAGGACACCATCAGGACACCTTCAGGACACCTTCAGGACACCCTCAGGACACCTTCAGGACAGCCTCAGGACAGCCTCAGGACACCTTCAGGACACCTTCAGGACACCCTCAGGACACCTTCAGGACACCCTCAGGACACCTTCAGGACAGCCTCAGGACACTTTCAGGACACCTTCAGGACAGCCTCAGGACACCTTCAGGACACCTTCAGGACACCCTCAGGACACCTTCAGGACACCATCAGGACACCCTCAGGACACCTTCAGGACACCTTCAGCACACCTTCAGGACACCTTCAGGACAGCCTGAGGACACCTTCAGGACACCTTCAGGACAGCCTCAGGACACCCTCAGGACACCTTCAGGACACCTTCAGAACACCCTCAGGACACCTTCAGTCACCATCAGGACACCTTCAGGACACCTTCAGAACACCCTCAGGACACCATCAGGACACCTTCAGTCACCATCAGGACACCTTCAGGACACCTTCAGTCACCTTCAGGACACCTTCAGGACACCTTCAGTCACCATCAGGACACCTTCAGTCACCATCAGGACACCTTCAGGACACCTTCAGTCACCATCAGGACACCTTCAGGACACCTTCAGTCACCATCAGGACACCTTCAGGACACCTTCAGTCACCATCAGGACACCTTCAGGACACCTTCAGTCATTATCAGGACACCTTCAGGACACCTTCAGGACACCTTCAGTCACCCTCAGGACACCTTCAGGACACCTTCAGGACACCCTCAGGACACCTTCAGGACACCATCAGGACACCCTCAGGACACCTTCAGGACACCTTCAGCACACCTTCAGGACACCTTCAGGACAGCCTGAGGACACCTTCAGGACACCTTTAGGACAGCCTCAGGACACCCTCAGGACACCTTCAGGACACCTTCAGAACACCCTCAGGACACCTTCAGTCACCATCAGGACACCTTCAGGACACCTTCAGAACACCCTCAGGACACCATCAGGACACCTTCAGTCACCATCAGGACACCTTCAGGACACCTTCAGTCACCATCAGGACACCTTCAGGACACCTTCAGAACACCCTCAGGACACCATCAGGACACCTTCAGTCACCATCAGGACACCTTCAGGACACCTTCAGTCACCTTCAGGACACCTTCAGGACACCTTCAGTCACCATCAGGACACCTTCAGTCACCATCAGGACACCTTCAGGACACCTTCAGTCACCATCAGGACACCTTCAGGACACCTTCAGTCACCATCAGGACACCTTCAGGACACCTTCAGTCACCATCAGGACACCTTCAGGACACCTTCAGTCATTATCAGGACACCTTCAGGACACCTTCAGGACACCTTCAGTCACCCTCAGGACACCCTCAGGACACCTTCAGGACAGCCTCTGTGACCAGCGCAGGACGGAGAGATCAGCTGCAAACTGTGGAAACTACACAAAGACGTGAGGAGCCGTGTCTAGTGGAGCAGATAACTGCAAAATTTCAAGAGAATTGTTCAAATGGTGATGCAAGCATGAAATTTGGTACAGATACTCTCTAAGGGACTCATTTAGTCTCAGTTACAGTCCTTTCAGACCTCCAATAATCATCCACATATGTTTTAACTGGAGACTGAGCTGACACTGTTTATTCACACTTTACACCAAAAGTAAAAATCTGAAGTTTTATTGATCATAAAGTTTCTCATTTGTCCCAACTCTCTACAAGTCTTCCAATTCTAAAAGGGACAACAATTCTGTCCTTCATGTTTAAAATCAGTGTTTTTCCTGAAATTATCACAAATATGACCACAGATAGGACTTAAAGAGGGGGTATTATGTAACTTAAAGAGGGGGTATTGTGCTTTTTCTTCTTCTTAAATCTTGATTTTGTGCCTCTAATGCACATAATTTACAGCTCAAAGACATTTTATAAAATTTTAATCTTGGCTGCTGTCTCATTAAGGCCCCCATTCCCCCTGACTGGCTAGCCCTCCTGGAGGCCTGTTTTAGGGGAGGGGCCTTATGGTAGCCCTTTGTGTTTGAGGGCCACCCTCTCTAATGTTTCTTGGATCAGTCAGGAAATCTTCATGTGATGACATCATTTCAGCAAGTCTCATGAAGAGCTCATTAAGATCTCAGAGCAGAGTGTTTGTGATCAGGTCGCAGACAGACTCAGTGATTTTTAAGACATATCAAAATGTAGAGGTTTGAAAATCTGCACATGTCAAGTCTGAACCAGTCCAGAATTGTTACTATCCACCATTTGTCATATGGGGAGTTATAATATCCCCTCTTTAAAATATAACCACCCCGATCAAAAGATGACAACCCAAATTTCAACTCTCGCTACAAAAATATAAAAATAAATTAAGAAAGAAAGAAAGAAAGAAATAAAGAAAGAAAGAAACAAAGAAAGAAAGAAAGAAAGAAAGAAAGAAAGAAAGAAAGAAAACACTTTCAAAGACAAAATCAAAGAAAACTATTTATTTTAACTATAGAGTTAAAGAAAATCATACCCCTCTATGTTGTTGTTCCCTTTTCATCCTTTATCATGGCAAAGGTTTAGATTGCGTCTGAAACATGTTGGACATAAAAAATATCAATGGGTAAGAAATTCCTCTGAATGACGTCCTCTCGTTTTGCTCAGACAAAAGTTCATTTGGTTTCTTGAGGTTGTTAACCTCACAGCCTGGGGTTTGAAGGAGTAAATCCTTATCATGTTTAGGGAAGTGTAGGAGTGTTTGTGGGTGGTGTGGCAGCACACACACACACACACACACACACACACACACACACACACTCAGAATGTCCTGCACCTTTCATCACAGCCTCTCTGCAGCCTCTTCCCTCTCCATCAGCACTTCCTGTCTCCCTCCATTGTCAGGGACGCCTTTATCCCTGTAAATATGAGGACGCTGCTTGGCTGTGGCGAGGCGGCGCTGCCCTGGAGGAAAGGCCTCCACCTATGATTTGGGCTCTCTTCCTTCTTACAGGCTGAAAAACCAAAATCTCCTTTGACTGGAAATGATGCTGGATTAGCTTTTGGTCCCAGCCGACTGCAGAGCTGTCAGGGCTGAGCCGCTAACCTGGATTTATGAGCGTGTGTGTCTGTGCGAGCGACGCAAAAAACACAACAGGGACTGTTTTTAATCATACATGTCCACGCGTGTGTCTCCCCTTCCTCCTCATCATCTCCTCCTGCCTTTGTCCCTCATGCTCCCTGATGGTGACAGGAGTGGCCAGGTTCCCACTTTTATGTCTCCTTGCCTTTCTCCTCTCTCAGGGCTCAGGTTTCGTTCTGTCCTCTGATTTACAGCGTCCCTGCTGGCAGATGGGGAGAGGGGTGACAGAGCTGGGAGCAGCAGAAAAAGGGGGATTCATTGTTCTCTCTTTATTTACGACTTCTCCGGCATGACCGGGTCGAGCCATGACTGCAGGGACAGCATGCGTCCTGCAGCTCAGTGGGAAAGTGAGTTTCTGACCTGCAGCAGACAAAAAGCCCTCCTGGAGTCCACTGGGGCTGAAGTTTGGTTGAATGAGCGCTATCACTGCAGCACATTCAAGGTTTCACTCTGAGGGGGGTCAGGGGGAGGGGACAGTCAGTGACATGATCTGTCTGACGTCATGTGACATCATCCCTGTGGAGGTGTTGTTGTTTTCCTTTGTTTGTCCAGAGTGTTGATGGAAAACAGAAACCAGGAAGGCTTTTTCAGTCACACCGAGTTCAAAGGTCACTGGCTGAGTCTACTTTCTCCTCATAACGATAACCAACGTGTTAATCATCTTTACAAGTGTACAGGTGACGTCTCTGCAGTGTGACTGGGTCATCTGTAGTGATTCATGTTTCAGACCTCCTGAGTAACAAGGTTAAAACCTCATCTCCAAATTCTTCGACCCCGTCTTTTGGTTTTCTTCACATTTTCTTCATTTGATCTAGTGACGGTGCAAGAGGAAAAGCCTGACTCCATTTTCTGAGACTAATCGAACATTGCCAGTGAAACTGATCAAGTCGTTAAACTTTACGCTCTGATTTGTTGACCTAACCACAGTTTGCCTGAGCCCTGTTTCCATCAAGAGCTTCAGTCTGGTTCGTCTCTGCACAGCACACATTTTGTGGCGTTTCCTCTGACTAAAATTGGGACAAGTCCCCGAATTACCAACCCATACCGTCCCAATTTTTAACACCATTCCAACCCCAGAAGGTGGAGCTAGAAACACAGCAGTCTGTTGATTGGCTGAAAGAACGGTCACTTCCTGTGTGACAGCAGCTGCTGTATTTCTCCTGGTGGCTCACAGCCTTCTCTGAAACAAAGCTTGATTGTTCTTAGTAACAAAGATCCACATGACGATCACAAAGAAGACGAATTGCTGGATGTCTTCATCATTTCCTGTGCTGCATTTTTCCTCTTCGTTGGATTTATTAGCAGGGTACACTGTGTCGCGATGCTATTATGCAGCTGACGCAGCTATCAGCATCCAGCTTTAGGGCTGCCAAGATTAGTCGACTAGTCACGACGACGCCGACCATCAAAATCGTCGACAATTTATTTAATAATTGACGTCGTTGTTTTAATATATTTTTAAACCTTATTTTCCCTTCAAAACTGTCCCTGTACTTTCAGCTATCTTGTCTGCCGTTCTGTCCTTCATGCACATGCGCAGAAGTGGTATCCGGGGTCACCCGTGATGTCAGCGAAAGTGTTATGCCCAGCAGCTTCATGGCAAGCCGGCCACGGAGCTGGAAAGTTTGGGAGCATTTTTCCAAAATAAAGGAGAAAAGTGTGCAATGCAAAATCTGCAAAGCAGAAATGGTCTTCCATGGCAGCACGACGGCGATGCACGAGCATCTGAAAAGATAGCACATCGTGGCTGATTTATTTTCGGACGAAGAAGGACAATCTTGGTAAGCTAATTGGCTAGTTAGCTGCTAACATTAGCATCAACAGTGAGCTACCTACTTTATAGCGATGTGTTTGAATAGAAAATGTGATGACGCTAATGTTTCATAACGCTACGTTACAGCGCCAAAAAAACATGTTCCTCTTCAATGGACAACTTTGTTACAAAGCCAACAACATGCACACCTCGGCAAGCAAATGTCCTGACTGAAGCAATCCTGAACATGTTGGTGACGGACATGAGACCCCTGTCCATGGTTGGTGATTCAGGTTTACCATGACAACTACCTACCAGGCCGATCACACTTCTCCGCAATGATGGAAGAGAAATATGCTCAAACATTTGAGAAGGTCAGTGTTTTTTCTCTCTCTCTTTCTCTCAGCACAAAATAGAATTTTGTATTACAATTTAACACATTACATGATGAAATAATGAAGAATTTGCTGACTTAGCAATTAATTAATTAATCTTTATTAAAGCATAAAACAAAAGCAATGCAACGCAATCTTTTACTGATATGTTGAATGATTATTGTTACTGTATTTGATGTGACAACTGAATTGCTGAATTATTAAATATATTTAAATCTTGATGCATAAACTGACAAATATTGTTAAAAAATAATATATGTACATAGAATTTTCCTCCTAATGCTAACTATTCCAAATCATCTCATATCTTTAAGGTAAAGCAGACCCTTCGAGGAGTCCAAAGTTTCCTCACCCTGACTGCTGATGTGTGGACCAGTCGTGCAACAGAGGCGTACCTTGGTGTGTCTTGTCATTTTCTGGGTGAAGATTGGAAGATGAAGAGCTTCAACCTTGCCACCATGCCTCTTGAGGAAAGGCATAATGGTGCAAATATAATGACATGGATGGAAGAGGTGTTAGCAAAATTTGACATGTTGCCCACCAAAATAAAGGCAGTAGTTCACGACAGTGGGTCAAATATGGTGGCAGCAATGCGACTGCTTGAAGAAAAACATGGATAGGCTTCTCTCTGCTATGCTGGACACACTCTCCAGCTCATAGTCAACACCGCTCTCAAAGAAACCACCATCAGCAGAGCACTAGGTGCTGCTAGGCAGCTAGTGGAGCACTTTAAGAGAAGTGAGCTGGCTAGTACAAAGCTAAAGATGAAACAGGAGCAAATGAATGTGAAGAAAAATGCTCTGATCCAAGATGTCAGTACGAGATGGAACAGTACATTCCACATGATTGAGAGACTCCTGGAACAGCGCTGGCCTCTCATTGCCACTCTTTCAGATCCTGAGGTAACTTCAAGGGGGAAGCATTACTTACTTTGACTTGAAGCCAGAGCAGTGGGCTCTGCTTGAAGAACTGAAGCAAGGGTTGGCACCTTTGGAGACAGCTACTGTTTACCTTAGTGGACAGCAGTACACAACCGTTTCAGGTCTTCCACAGGTGATCAAGGGACTGTGTCGGTCTGTACACCAAAGACAGTTTGAGACAAGTTCAGGAAAGTCTTTCATTGCCTCTGCGGAAAAAGGGATAACACAGAGACGGGAGAGTATTTTTGCTATCTCAGCAGAGAAAGAAAACCCAGTTATTCTCTCAGCTGCACTGGACCCCAGATACAGAAAGCTAAAGTTTATGGCTCCCGCAGATGGCATCAGAGTGCAGGGTACTATTGAAGTGCTTGCTGTCAAAGAGGCAAATGCTGGGACAAACGAGTGTGCACAACAGCAGATGGCCACTGGTTGGGGTAGAGTTGGAAAGACTGCTCTGGACTCCCTTCTTCAGTCTGATACAGACAGTCAGAGTGAAAATGATGAAGAAACTGTCCAGGAGGACCAAAAGGTCAAAAGGTTCAGCTGTACTTTGCAGAGGCCGCACTCTCTAAAAAGGATGATCCTCTTAAATGGCGGAGTGAAAATGAGGGACGCATCCCCACGCTATCAAAGCTAGCTAAATCTTTTCTGTGCATCCCTGCAACCTCCACCCCGTCGGAGCGCATCTTCTCCACAGCAGGGAACATCTGCATCCAGGGAGAGCAAGCCTTTCTCCAGAACATGTAGAAATGCTAACTTTCCTGGCTATGAACAAGAGCCTTGTGTAGACTGGGATTATGTAGAGTCAGAGTGTAGTAAAGTTAAAAACAGTTGTGAGCACTGAGCACAAAATGCACTTTTGCTGTACATGGGTGAGAGCAAAACTTGTCTTTGTGGATAACTTCTTTAGTTTTAGGTGCCTACCTCGTTTGATTTTGTTGCACTTTCAGTACTTTAAATGTAGCTATGTCTAATGCCAGGGACAAATGAAGCAAAGAAAAACCTATACAAGTATTTTCTTTTGTTTACTCTCACCCAGTGCCTTGTTTACCTTCTTTAACTCAGCTGTTTGCACATTTAAAGATTTGTTTGATGTCAGAGAAGGGTGAAATGTGTTTTCAGTTATTTCCTTTTGTTGATATTTTGTGTTCTTACTACTGCATAGTGTCCATAGTGTACATACATAGTGCATAGTTTTGGGTCCATTCTAGACCACAGTTGTGCCTTCATTTTATTTTGCACTATCACATTAAAAGAATGTCAGAAATGCTGCTACAAGCTGCAAAGTTCATTGAAAGTTGAATGAACTTTCATCTTACTTGTCTTCATTTTTAGTACGTACCTTAAACACTTGAAGCTGGAAACTAATGTTAGCTGTATGCTGGTACAATAAGCTACAATTTATGTATGATCCCATTAGTCGACTAATCGCAAAAAATAATCGGTGACTAGTCGACTATCAAAATAATCGTTTGTGGCAGCCCTATCCAGCTTACACACCGCCTACCAAGAAGGGCACGATTGGCTGTAAAAACGCATGGACGGATGACCGTCAACTCATTCAAATATCACTCAACAACCGTGGGATGACATCATGACCTTCAAAAAGAACAGCCAATGGCAGCTGGGATGAAATGCACTGCCAGGCTGGACTCACGTCCGAAAGCCAGAAAAAAGTCCTTCATCAATGTAGAACAAAGAAGAGCCAGACTTTCCCAACACCTGCTGGTTTAACAGAGACCTGGAGAGGTCTACAAGTCACAGAGCCTCACACTCACTCTGCCATTTGTTGGAGGATCAGGGATGATCTGGAGGCCGTTCAGCGAGGCTGGACTCAGGCTGATTCATGTCTGTGAAGGACACATGAATTAAACCCCAAACACAGTCCTGGAAGAAAACCTGCTTCCTTCTGTTCTGACAAAGTTCCCAGCTCCGAGGACTGATCAACGCTCCATGCCACAGAGCTCAGTCAACAAGGGGTGTATGAAGGACCACCAGACCAGGACCCAGACCTGAACCTCAGTGGAAACCTCTGGAATGTGATCCAGAGGAAGATAGTTGGTCATAATCCCCCAAACAAAGCTGAGCTGCTTGAGTTTTTTGAGGCAGAAAGTCACCGACATAAATGTGAAAGACGTCCAGAGTCCAAACATTAGTATGGTACCTTTTAAACTTGTTTTATTATTTGTGGTCTGAAAGCATGACATCCTTTCATAAATTGAGCATTCATGGTTTTCTGCGAGTACAAGATCCAAACAGCCATGTTTTTGTTTGGACTTAAGGAGAAATGTGGTCATATGTTTGTAGAATAAACCACAAATATTATTTTCACTAAAACACTAACTAATGAAAAGTACGTTATCCTGGATCAAACCGTGGACCTACCAGCAGATAACACGATGCTTGGTCTCTCTGAGAACTGGCTCCTGACAGCCGGACTGACTGAAGCTCTGACTCAGCGCTCGTGTCGGGGCAGGAGCCCACAAAGAGCTAATGCAGGTAATGACCTGTGCAGTTGTTAAACAGACTGTGTGTAATAGCTTGTCTGAGCACTGAAGGCCTGAACACCTGTTTGAGTGAGTTTTAGAGCAGGTGGGGGGCAAAGAGCAGGAGGCCACAGAGTCCGTGAGGACACAGAGGTGAAGGAGTGTTCTGGGCGGTGTCGGAAGTGTCTGAGAATAACCTCTTCAGTACGGCCAACGACTGATACCAATCAACCTTACAGCTGTTCAGGCAACTGTTGTCTCACGTTATTTACAGCCCATTACCTCTACCTTCCTGAAACCTCGTCCTGTGGCTGAGCTCATGGCGGTGTTTACACACTCCATGTGTGCTCAGGGGACAGAGCGGGTTCAGACAGCAGCACGCAGACTCTGTGCCTCAGTAACCCACATGTATATTTACAGACAGCTGAACAACTTCACCCACCATTCGTCACATCTCCAGAGCTCTACAGCACTGCTTTATACATGGCTTACACTCTGCAGTGGAGAAGTTAACGTTTAGCATTTAGCATGGCTGCTCTAGAGCTGTGACCAACGTACCAAGACCGAGTCCTTATTTACCCATGAGTCAATACCAGCCGGGCTGTCTGCTAAATGTCATCCCTTCCCCCTCCCTTCATGCATCTGTCTCTCTTCAGAGGCTCAAAGCAAAGCAAAAGATGGTAAAAAAAAAGTGATTAAGGGGATAAATTATGCAGAAGTCCTCACAGTTTGTGCAGCCAATGTTTTAGTAAAGACTGAGTGAATCCTTAAGTTACAAGTCAGTGCACCTCATGAAGTGTTTTCATCCAGAGGGTAGTTTGATAAATCAAATTAAAATTTTAAAAACAATTTTTTTCTGAAATCTGTTTCAAACAGATCAGGGGAATAAAAAGGGACATCTGTCCATCCATTTATCCATTTATCCATTTATCCATCCATTTATCCATCCATTTATCCATTTATCCATTTATCCATCCATCCATCCATCCATCCATCCATCCATCCATCCATCCATCCATCCATCCACCTGTCCTTTATATTTCCTGCTTTTACTCTCCGGGGTCAGGGCTCAGGGTGTACAGGAGCAGGTCACCAGATTATCATGAGGGAACAGACTTCCTCACACCTACGAGTTATTAATGGTGACCAATCAACCTGATGAGCATATATTTATGAGTGTGTGAGGAAGAGCTGGGGAATGGAACCAGGAACCTTTTTAATCTGGGGCCACAGTGTGAACCACTGTGCAGCCTAATGAAGAGCATAAAAGACCATGAGAGGAACCTCCAATACCAATACCAAGGTCCTTCAAAAAAACAACAACAATACAGTACGTACCTTACTGCTCTAGCTAGAGTTTATTATGATGAGCAAAAGACTGTGACTGTCATAAATGGATGTGGTTTCTGTGATGTCACCCCCCAACCACCACCACCACATAGAGCAGTGTTACCCAACCCTGGTCCTGGAGGACCCCTGCCCTGCATGTTTTTGATGTTCCCGACTCCAGCACACCTGATTCAAATGATCAGCTCGTCATCAAGCTCTGCTTAAGCCTGATAACGAGCCATTCATTTGAATCAGGTGTGCTGGAGTGGGGTAACATCTAAAACATGCAGGGCAGGGGTCCTCCAGGACCAGGGCCCTGTTCTACGAAGCAAGTTCAGCCTAGCGAGATAGCCTTGGAGCTACTTCGCTGAACTGAGCGCGGTAGCCGGCGGTCTCGCTACACGGTTTGACGACCCTGGTTATCAACCTCATAAGTGGATCCAGCTCTGCAATGAGCGCGTGCAGGCATATAAGGCGGAGCCCGCTGCATCTGACCAATCGCGAACATGGAGCAGTCTGGAGTGTCAGAGCAGGCCGGAGAGAGAATGACCGCATACTTCACACAGGAGGAGCAGGAGGTGATCATGAGGAAGTATGACGAGCTGAAACATGTAATTAACGTTAAAAGCAACACCGTCACCGCTGCTAAAGCACGGAAGGAGTGCTGGCAGAAAATTGCTGACAGTCTAAATGCGTAAGTGTAGTGCAAAAAAAATCTTTTGTGCCATTATCATCCTGAAATAGCACTGTTCAACATGCACTTTTACTGTAACATGTAGCATACCTAATTTATTTCTTAGATGAATTTATTCATTTGTTCATTCCTATCGTGTTTACATTTTTGGTGTGATACGTAGCCCACATGAGCCCTACATGAATTCTTGTCACAATTTTAATATGGGCAATAAAATATTGTCATGGAACAGAAGTGTTGGCATTGAAGATCTTATTACGGCAATGAGAGTTCTTCATTCCCTTTAACTACCTGTAGAAAGTGTCATATACTACCAACCCCTCCCTGGAAAACCGGTACCTTTCATAAAGGTGGTCATCAGAAAAAGAGAGTGGGTCGGTGCGGCCCCTAAAAACTCTTGCGCACCGGAGTGCTCCTCGGACGATGCGAGCTCCGATGGAATGAGCCATTTTTCGTGAGGGCTCATTGGTCAGTGGGCGGGGTTTTTAAAGTCCACAAGTTCAATCTGGAACCTAACCTGCCCAAGCAAGTTCAGCGTATGTTGCCATAGAAACTCGCCTTGCTGAGGAGTGATCCCGTGTCGTAGAACAGGGAATCCAGAACCTATCCTCAAAGCTACCTCGCTAGGCAGTAATCCTGCTTCGTAGAACAGGGCCCTGGGTTGGGTAAGACTGCCGTAGAGTGTAGAGGAATGAGGTTGGCAGACTCTTTACTGCATCTTTTCTGCCACTTTTGTGTGTTTTTCCAACCAGGAGGTCATTACAGCACACATTTCAACTCAAGGGTGCACTTTAGCGTGTGTTTTTTATCTTCAGGGAGAGCACTTCACTGCATGTCTTGACTCCCATAAGAAAATAATAAGCCTGTGTTTGGACTTCAGGTAGGGCACTTTAGTGTGCTTATTGCCTCCTCCTCCTACCTGATCATGTTTTAACCAGCCAAGTGTGTGTTTTCCACCTGAGAGGCCACTCCAGCCTGTTTGGCCTCCAATGGGGCACTTTAGCACATGGTTTTGCCCCAGAAATGGAACTTTACTGTGTGTTTTGGCTTTTAAGAGTGCACTCTAGTGACCCCCTTGTGTGCACACTACTGCAACAGACTGCAGTGTTTAACACACGTGTGGCTTCATTTCTCATGGCAGGAAGTTGCTGCTTGTGCAGAGCACGTAGCCTCTCCTTATTCTGATGTCAAAACTCAGACCTGTTAATCTGGAAGTATCTAACTCTTTAAAACCCATCAGAGCGCTAAGACTCCCACTATACAAGTGCGCTTCAAATTACCATAACCATTTAGGCTGGTGAGAAAAATCTAGTTGCTTCTTAAGGAAAAGACAAGCTTTACATTGATCTTTGGGTTGTTACAGTCAATCATAAGAATCCATGTGCACAACGTTTCAATCACATTAAATGATTGATGCACACTGTGTTCATTACCATAACTCTTTAACCATGTGTGCAAGAGAAATAAAGATTTCTGACTCTTTCAGGGCAAAAACCATCCTCAAAATGTCCTGGTGACCTGTGTGACAGCTTGACACTTGGATGATAAAGGGTTTAACAAGAACAGCCGATAACAGAGGATTTTTTTTTTTTTTTAAGAATGAACACAACTTTAAAATTGTCCTTTTATTACATCTTTTGCGCCCTTTTCACCCCCCACAGGAGATGGGATAAGAGATGCATGGTGGATTGTTCCCGGTAAAATGAGACTTTCAGCTCATGATAGATTACTGAAGAACTGTTCTGTAACAAGAGCATGCACGACCTATGAGTTAAACATCAAATTATTACCCCCTGCAGCGTGTTTGTAGAGTTTCTAAAGCTGCACATCATCACACACTTTACTGGTCACATTAACTTCTGCAGCTGATACTCACAGCTCAGCTTGAATGAAGTCAGCTGAAGGTGCTCTGTGGGCTTTGAAAATCTACTGTCCATAAATGATTGAAAGGCTTCGAGCAGGAGTATCAAAGGGGCTTTAGCATTAGACTAATGAAAAGGAGAGAAGCCCACAGTGCGCCTCTCTTTCCCCGATGAGCGATGAGTCAACACCAGTTCACATGAAGCAGCATGGATAGAAATAGCCGAGTCATACGGGCTCAGAGAGAGGTGAAAATCCTCCCTCAGAGTCTGTTTGCTTCATCAGATATCTCAGCTGTTCCCACTCCACTAATGAAAGGAATCCGAGCTGTGGGAGCGTAAAAGGCCACCTGGTGCAGGTGTGCTAACAGAAACGTTTGGGATGAATGTTGGGCGGTATTTCTCCCCCTCACACATCCTCACCATCTCTGCTGAATCCAGCGTCAAAGTGCTTTCAGCTGTCTGATCCTCACCTCACATCCTTCACGCTGAAGCCTCACGTCCACTCTGAAAGAGGTGACACCTGCTGCCCACGGCACATGTTAGGCATGCAGGGACACTGCTCATTCACAGTGATGGCACTGACAAAGCATGCTCAGCACTCACACTGCAGAGGCAGCCTTGGAGGGTAGAGACAGACAGCTGTGACCTCCAGCTCATGAGTTAGTGCAACATGTTGGACGCTGCTGAAAACTGACATGTTAAATTCTTTCATTCATATTTTGGTTATTTGTCAACATGGGAAGGAGGAAGACGGATGCAGATCCAGCTGAAACTGTGACTGAAAGGCTGATCTTATCATTTCCTTGAATTCCCCTACAGCAGAGGGCTCATGTTGGACTCAAACCTCTTTCCAGTCCTGCCCACTACCACTATCAACCTCAGTCCACCAGGCTGGATGGTAAATAAATGATGTAAACTCACTCTGAATCCAGGTTTTACTCTGTGTAGTCAGTGAGAAAGTTGGTTTGGAGTCCAGGTTATGACTGAATATGACACTACGGACTCAATATGGAGAGTAGGTAAGAAGAGGACATTTAAAGGAACAGATTTCCTGTTCACAGTCAAACTACAGTATTTTATCAAACGTTGAACCATGCTAGTTATCAATCTTAAAATATAAAACCATTAATATTCTGATAGATCTGGAGCAGTTAGTCGTGGTCTGGACCGAGTTTTAGGGCTCCTTTATTATGACCCAGGTCTCAGACTCAGCGGTCTGGTCTTTGGTTTCAGAGGGTTTCTGCTTGGTTGACACAAGTTTATGAGCTGATAATTCCCAATCTGACATTAGCCATGGATAATGTGGTCGTAACGTTGAGTTACTGTGTGACTGAACCCCTCTTTGCTGGATTTACCCACTGAAAGTGTCTGAGTCGCTGATGACTCCGCTCACTCACTGAGCTCACACAAAGCTGGGGGGTCTTTAACGTACGACGAAGTGACGCTGATTAGGTAAAAAAAAAAAAAAAAAAAAAGGTTTGTTACTAGTTGTAGTGACAGTTATCGCCCCCTGCAGGTCATGAAGAAGGAATGCAGGTTTGCGGTGCTTCAGAACCAGCCTCAGTCTTCAGACTGTGAAGAGGAGCAGCTCAGAGCTCCTATCAGTCTCTAACAGGTGTGTGACGGACTGACAGCTGTGAACCAACCCCTCTCTGACTCATGAAGCCTTGGAAACAGTCGCTGCAGCTCCTGTCAGGGCTGACGGCGGAAAACAAACCCCACAGCTAATGGCAGGCATCATTAGCTGTGTACGGCATCATCACTTTCCGTCTTTTATTTTCAGCATAACTGACCCGTGATATTGTGACGGTCAGGCTGTTAATTCACCGAGTTTCAAGCCAGCGAGGGAACACATCCCAGCCAGGAAACGGGCCAATTATCTGCCACTGTTTTCGTTTTCTGGACGGGCTGGGCAGAGTCCGCTCTGCCAACAACTCATTAGGAAGTGACTGGCTGCGTCTCCTGAGCTCAGCTCCATTTGGATTTCCAGAGCGAGGCTTGGTGAGAAAACCCAAACCGCAGAGTTAAACACGGCGTTAGAGACCGCAAACAGGAAGTTACTTCACCGCACACTGACAAACTGCTGAAACCAAGAACGTGTTCATAAACCTGGCTCTGAAAACACAGACACACACACAGACACACAGACAGACACACAGACACACAGACACACAGACACACACACAGGCACACAGACAGACAGACAGACACACACACACACACAGACAGACACACAGACACACAGACACACAGACACACAGACACACAGACACACACACAGACACACAGACACACAGACACACAGACAGACAGACACACAGACAGACACACAGACACACAGACACACAGACACACAGACAGACAGACACACAGACACACAGATAGACAGACACACGGACAGACAGACACACAGACACACAGATAGACAGACACACGGACACACAGACACACAGACAGACAGCTGCTATCCAGAGAGCTGCTTCCTGGAGGAGCTGATCAATCATTTGGTTGTTTCACGGTGGCTGGTGTGTGTGGTCAGAGCTGATAGTTTCCCACATCTCTGCAGAGCTTATCTGCAGCTTTCAGCTCGCCTCTGATTCATTCTCACTGCTCTCATCAGAGTCAGACTGTGGGATTAATCAGATCCTAAAACGTAACAATAGCAAAGCAAATAAAAAAGACAAACAGACAAAAAGTTTGTGGGGGAAACAAAGCCAATAGAGTGAGAAGAGTAAATGTTGGACTTGTTTTCCTCAGAGGGACAAAATGTGACTCTTTATCAATAACATGTTCCTTCTGTTCCTGCTGTATGTGTAAAAAGTAGACCGTCAGGTTTTATCATCAAACTGAATCTGAATTTGTAAAGTGATTATTGCTAGAAAAAAAGCCAAATAGTGGAAAAGAAATCTCACTGACGCGCTGACTATTCCACCCCGGGAATGTCTGTTCACCATCAAACAGCAGAGATCTGCTCAGCCAACGCTACTGATCCTGAGTTTAAACCCTCACCTTAACAGCCACCGTACAGCTGAGCTATTCCTGGGGTGGAGGACAGAAATCCTGGAAAAACACTGACATTCAGCCAGTTTACAGAGACTAATGAGCCACACTGGATTATTTATCACTGAAGGCAGGGAGACATTACCAATGGGTGACACCACCGTAGTGAGGAAACACCAAGAGGTGACCTCAGGTCTGCACATTGGAGGCAACGCAGAAGTGGAAAACTGCAGTTCCTCAAGCGTCCACTTGGGGCTGGCTCTAGAAGTACTGGAAACCACAAACACATCAAGCTAAAAAAGCGATATTCACAGAAAAAAAAAAAAAAAAAGTTAACCACCTGGGGAAAAAAAATGACCTCATCTCTCTCTGAGCACACACTGTGCAGCAGTGGATCTCTACTGGTCTGGTTCCAGGACCCCAATGACAAACTTCAACAAAGTACAGAAGGACGAAAAAGTAAAACACTTTCATGACATCCTCAGGTGTTGAAGTGGTCTTCAGGTTTATCTCGGAGAGAAGAACGCTCTGTTTCCAAATGGTGCTTCAGTTTTGACGGACTCGTGCTTTCACTTTGAAATAAATCTGCCTCTTCTGAGACTCTCCTGATCCTGGTTGAGTCACCTCAGGGGGGTTTTATCAATGAAATGTGGAAAACGGATCAAACTTTTTATGTTTATTGTCTTTTACATAAATTAAACCTCCATTTTTGTTTTTGTTTTTCATTCTGAAAATAAAGGATAAAAAATCCAGCTCAAGCCCGATGAGAGGAA
The DNA here is from genome assembly GCF_033239565.1 of Halichoeres trimaculatus. NCBI lineage: Eukaryota > Metazoa > Chordata > Actinopteri > Labriformes > Labridae > Halichoeres > Halichoeres trimaculatus. The sequence continues at coordinate 39,060,431 of NW_027437184.1, forward strand.
ATGAGAATAGGAGTGGTTTCAAGGCCCACAACAAACTGATCCAATGGTCATGATCTTAAGTTCACAAAAATTGTTAAGAAACACTTTAACAACACTTCAGTTTTTTGGTATTGATATCTCTCTAAGGTTTGTTTTCCTTGTCCCAAACCGAAACATATAAAGCTTAAAAGTTGGGGGGGGGGGGGGGGGGGGGGGGGTTAATTCAGTCAGTTAGAGGTCAGCAAGTTAACGGGTCCAACAAGTCCAAATTAATCTAGAGTTTGCGTCAGACAGAGCTAAAATATGACTGAAGTGAGGGGAGCTAAACATGCAGGCGCAGCGACCACATCACAACAGCTTTACACCAGTTTGGAGAGGGACTCACTACTGCTAACCTGAGGATGAAACAAAAACTGAGAAGTTAACCACAAAGCAAGTCACACTGTCAGACCACACTGGGGTAACTATGCAAGATTAGTCAAACAATAAAACTGAGAAAAAAGACTGTGAAGTACACTTCATCACTTCCCTTTCAACGTCAGAGTGAGGATTGCTCCACTTTCTTCAAACAGGGCCTGTAACTGTCCGAAATGCAGAATAATGGAGTTTTATGCAGACTTGTAAGGATCTGACAGGCGTACTGAAATATAACAAAAGTGCTTTGAAGTGAACTGATGAAGCCTTTTGATTGATGAAGCTCCATGTTTGAACCCTTCATTTCCTGCCAATCACAAAAATATACCCTGACCAACTCCTTCACCCCCAAATATCACCACTGGAAAAGTTTGGAGGGCCAACTTAAACTTCTGCTCCAAGTTCTTCAGAGGGAGAGAAAAAAGCTTCAGTCTTTGGTTGTTTCAGTGCCTTTAGATGATGATGTCATGCCACAGAGTTATTTCCCCCCGGAGTTTCTAAACTCGACGGATGAATTAGGATAAAGACCAGAGCTCTGTTACACTGTCAGGGATATATTTATGAGATGCTATTGATTCAGAGCAAATATGTGGTCGAGCTCAGGCTTTGTGCATGACTTTAATAGAGACGTCCAGCCCCGAGAACAAGCTGAGAGTTTACCTCAGGATATAAAAATAAACTGTAAGACGGAGGCTGCATGGACTCGTGTGACCATCAGCAGGTCGCTGTGAGCCGTCACATCATGCAGCCGATGCACCTGCAACAAATAAAATCCATTAATTACCGCCTCCAGTCCTGGAGCGAGCAGAGGCAGCCTCTGAGCGTGCAGCGCTGCTCTCAGGCCAATTAAACGCAGCTCATAAATAACATAAACAATGCTGCGCTCCCTGCAGGCGCTGTGGTAATCAGCCTAAAGACACCCGGGCAGAGACACACACACACACACGACAACACACACACACACACACACACACACACACACACACACACACACACACACACACACACACACACACACACACACACAGCAGCACAAACACTGAGAGCTAAAGAGAAAAGAGGAGAAAGAGATCAGATGTGATGATAGTTTGTGTGTTCGTGTGGTGGTTATCAGTTATTTTACAGTGAAGCCTTACACGTGCAGTACCTTCAGTGACCAGCAGGAGACAGGCCAAAATATGATTTTATTTTTTTAGCTGCTTGATAAAAAGATTTCCTTGAGTTTAATTTTCCTTTCAGGCTGGGAAACTTTCAAGGCTTCAAAGAGTTTGTCAGTGCACCCAGTGAACGCTGTCACTGAGTCAGTGTCCCCTCTTCAAGCTCTCACACAAACATGAATAAGGTCACTCATTCTGCAGCTCACGTGCAGGGTTTGAAACTAAGTTTTACATGTGAGGCTGTGAAACTTTGTCCCATCCTTTTCGCTAATTGAGTTGGGTCTGAGCTGATTCTTCTCCCAGAAAAAGCTTAATGAGTCATTTGGGATTGCAGATCTCTGGAGCCAGTGCACAGTGGCCACTTTCTCTCGCTGTAGCGTCTCCATCGCTGCTCTCTGCTAATGCTTACTCACAGCCAAGGCTGAACACATTGCATATTGAATCCTTGTTCTTTCAGAAAGCTCCCTGGATAAATTGGCTCGGGCTTGTGCATACAGATTGCAGTTATTTTAATTGGCTGTTGTTCTCCAACAAGATTACCAGGGAAATACACACAGAGCAGCACACACACACACACACACACACACACACACACACACACACACACACACACACACACACATACACACATATTGCAAGAGGAAACACAAACACATTTTTGACAATAGTAAAAGGAATGTGCCCGTGGCCCCGGCGCTCAGTGTTGATTGTCAGATTTGGAGCCCCAGCTGGCCCCTCTCTGTGGCCCCTGGGCCCTCTGCGCTCACAGCACTGGGTCACATCATTCACTCCTGACTCATTAGATACTGCTCCTCTTTTATGTTTGGCTTAATTCCCCATGCCGCTCACTTTAAATCTTTGTATGACTGCCATTAAATGTTAATCTAGTGCCTGTGCTGTGACCTTCAGGCAGAGTCTGTCCCTCCTCAGCTCTAAAAAGGAAATTAGCAGGAATGTATTTTTAATTATGGAAACAGAGAGGGGCCGGCTTTGTTTTGGGGGACTTTATGGATTTGAATTTGTTTGAAGCTCCTCAAAAACAAAACATGACCTGTCATCTGCTGGCTCATTAATTCATGCAGAGGTTTGATGAAAAATAACACGAGTGACTCTGAAAATGACACACATGTAGTTGTGACTTCACCTACACATTCAAACCTCCCAATCAGAAGCTGTGTATTCACATCATTAGGCTTCCTACAGGCTCTCTAAGCATTTATTTATTCATCTCTATTTACTGATTTTATGTAAAAAATGTTTTAATGCTGAATGTTTTTCTTCTGAAGCTTCATGTTGTAAATTCAAGCCTTGTACGTCTTGTTTATTATCAATAAAGACGGTCACTGTCCCTTTCCAAAGCCTCTTCCCATTGTCAAAAAACAGATCCAGCGTGAAAATGCTGCAACGATTCTGAAAACACTCGACGGACCCAGCGTGGAGGGGATCTGCACTGTAAAAACTTCACCGTAAAATGACAGTCAAATACTGGTAGCAGGGATGGCAAGTAGTTTCCTGTTATTTTACCAGTGGGGAACCTTCAGGGACTTCTAGGCCTTCAGAGAAGGCCTTAAAAAATCTGGATCAAAAATATACGTATCATATATCTATATATGTATATAATTTCTCATTTAGTTGAATAAAATACATTTAATACATCATGTAAGTTTTTAAATTAAGTGTACTGCAAAGTTCACTTCAGCAATGAAAGGGTTACTGTCTTGAAACATGTTATCTCTATCAGAGCCCCGTTTGCTGGCTCGTTAAGTGGTTAGGACTTCACGAAGGCCAGGCTGTATGTTTTGGTTTGGAGAGTGACAGGAAAATCGACCAATCACGATTTGATTTTTTGGGGGGCGGGACAAAAACAGAAGAGCATAGGCCTTCGTGAAGTCCGAACAGTGGGCAGAGTGGTGAGAGGAATGGCAGGAGACAAGAGCGAAGTTGTGGCTAGCTCATTAGCATCTTTTTCAGTGTGTGCTAGTAAAAATTTCATCTGGTCGCGCTCGTGCGAGTGCTTATGTCCTAATACTTCATCTATCACGGGCACTGTGTAAGACATTGTAGTTTGAATTATTCCTCTCTTTCACTGGCTCAGTCAGTCTCCTCCACCTGAACTCTCCCCTGTTCTAAAGACAGAGCGCTGTCGCGTACACGCGCAGCTCTTATGTGCATCACGCACCGAAGACAGACAGAACTTCACAATGACACACGTTTCACTATTTCAGAGTCAGCCTTCTAACTATATGATTCACGCTGCTCTAAACTCTCCTGATTGAAGAGGATGCTGCGTTAGAGCAGAGCTACGTTAGTTTAACTCACGACATGTCAACACCAAAAAAGAAAGATATAAAACAGCTAAGGCTCTGATAAACTCTTCATCAAGTGCTGCACAGTTATCTGTCTCCGTCTCTGAGGTCTCCTGCAGCGTCTCTGGATCAAACCAACTAAGAGAGAGGGGGTGGATGGTTTTTGAGTTTTCGATATAACGCCCAAGTACGGGACTTGATTCACTTTCAAAAAATATTAGCGATCACAGGAGCATACTTAAAGTTGGGGAACAACAAGGAGAAATCACAAGCCAGGAAAACAGCCAGAGAAGGGGTTTAAAAAAATGGGAGACTCCCTCCATATTCAGGAGTGTTGGCAGCCTGCCAGTACTCTCGATGGGTAAAAGTAACGAGTTTATGTATGACACAGATTGACAAAGATAAAAACTAAAGACGTTTTCTTCATCATTTTAGGTTATTTTAGAAAGTTTTGTAAACTCACTTCATAATGTTAGTCATTGTTTTATGTAAAGCCTCTTTTTTTATTTAATTTATTCAATGAAAATGTTTTATGTTAACTACTTTTTTCCGCGACGATTTCTTTTCTGGGCTGTGAGGGCTGAGGTGAAGGCCCAGCTGTAGTACTCACGGTTCGCCACTGTATTTTACAGTTCATGTTCTGTAACCTGATTTTACAGTATAACACTGTTTGTTGGATTACAGTATATAAATGTGAAATAAATCAGTAAAATGAAAATGTTTAAATACAGTGCTGTAAAAACATTCACTGTAAAATAACTGGAAAACACTGGCAACCCTGCTTAGAGTATTTTACAGTTATTTTACAGCAAAGTAATTTTTGTTGTGTCGACATTTTCTAACTGTCAATGAAGAATAAACAGTTGATATGAGACACTGCTGTACACTGAAGTGTTACACACACACACACACACACACACACACACACACACATATATATATATATATATATATATATATATATATATATGGATCAACTGTCTGTGCCCCACAAATTCATCATCCTCAACGGATGTGAATTTCAATCATGTGTTTACTGAGCACACACTCTGCATGCGTGTGCACAAATCCAAACACACAGTTCTACATGACTCTGCTACCAACAATGGATTAAAGGGCTTCATTAGCCCAGAAAAGATGTGTCTGTGGTTAAAAAAGCAGCACAAATCTGAATTACGGCAAAACTTTCTGTGCTTCCTTTACATGAGTTACAGCAAATTGGATTTTTAAACCTTTTAAAGGAATCTGCACCAATGCACAGTGTCTACGTTACAAAGATGGTTCCCCTGAATGCATGAACACACCCTCATAGACACACTCTGTTATTCTGGTCCGCTGCCTCTCCTACTCCCACGAGGCACGTCTATTGATCAGAGAGGAATCTCCCTAATTAGGCCTGAACCGAGGAGGAAGCAGAATGAGTGGAGCAGGAGAAATAGAAACAGTTGGATAGGAGGAAGGAGAAGAAAAACAAAAGAAGAAGAGAATGTGATGTGGCAGTTTGACTTGTTGCTCTGCGATGGGTCGGGACATGGCGGAGCAAACGAGGAGACATCAAGAAGAAGCAGGCGTGTGGAGAGACGAGAGGAAGGTGGAGGCGGTGGATAAACAAATGGGCGAAATGAGGTGTGAGCGATTGTATGAGCAGAGGAACACGGAGGCTGGAGCGGGGGACAGTAATAACAAGGAGTTATGGGTTTGGATGTAGAGCACGCGCTCAGATTTTATGGAAGAAGAAACAAAGGCTAAGGGTGGTCTGATTCCAATCACCCTCCCAGCGTTTCAGGGCTCCGGGGATTCAATTAAAAGATGCAATTATCTTTTCTCACAACACACCCCACCCCCTCTCTGTTTCCCTGCTGAAACCAAAGCTCAGCACAGCTTCAGCTGCAGGTTTCTCTGTGTCCTCCCAGCGTGTGTGCAAAGACTACACCCTGAGGGGGCCTGCCAACATTCAGCGTACAGATCACCACCAGGACTTTCACCTGTGGCTCATTTTCAGAGGAGAAACCATCATTAGCAGACACACGGAGACCTCTCAGAGCAGAGGTTTCAGGTTTGGCCCTGAGTTAAAGTCACGTGATCAGGGTTTGAGAAACCAGCATCACTTTGAGTCCATCCAGTTTGTCTCTGTTCATCTCCAGGTCTTGTACTTTGTTCTTCCTGCACAGGGTTGTTTGAAGAAATACATTCATGTAGCTACAGTTTTTTCTGTCCCTTGTTTTAAATCTGGTTATGAAACACAATTCAATCTTGATGCCTCTGCATGACCTCCAAACCAAAGCCAGACCATCAGCAACAACAGCGGCGAATTCTACAGTCAATGTCTACAAGAGGAAAACATGGGACAAGACGACCTACAGCGTGTTGAAACAAAGCAGGGTAAGAATATTTACTGTCAAAAAGTTAAGGCCTTTGCACAGTGAGTCTGTTATTTTCAGATGTGTTTTTTGGATCTGAAATCTGAAAAAAAGACACCTACACACTGGGTCTCAATTTTTATATCAATTACAGAGAATGGAATCATCAAGCAGTGACAATGGTTCTGTGGTTCTTTCACTACTTGAGAAAAGAAAACAGTGAGTTCATCCACTCCTGAAAACAAGAAGAGAAAAAGGAGTGTCACCTGCTGGTGAAGGAGCTGATCAGCAGCTGGCAGTGTATGTTTGAGGTGTGGCCACACGGACACACAGACAAGTCTTCATTCAATATCTAATTACAGTCCTGAATGACAGAAATGGCAGAAAATGTGAGATTGAAGTAGCCTACAGTGTCTCTGAATAGTCACACTACACTGGAAATGAGCAAAAACCTGCAGAAAATCAAACCTGCCCTGAAAAATAATGTCAGGTGAGAGTTTCAGTGGGAGTGAGTGCGCAAACAGAACTGACATGACATATTTCTTTTCAAACCTGAGTCAATTTTAGAAAATAAATATACTCAGAGTGAAAAGGCCCTGTTGGCGTCTTTGTCTCTGCACTGCAAAAAAATAAATCTGAGCATGAGTGTTTAAAAATCATTCTTACAGAAACTTGTCCGATTCGTCTTAATATAAGCCACATTCAGCTGACAAGTCCAGACACATTTGTGATTTGAAGATATCAAAAGACAAAATGATGCCTGAATGGCTTGTACAAAGTGAAAAATCCTGACAATGGGTAAAATAATCTTTAATATTTCAACAAACTACATGAGTACATTTGTATCAACCCATCCAGGCAAGTCAGATGTCTTCTTCTTCTCTTTCTTATAACAGAAGCCATGACAGTTTGAGCAGCTCACTTTTCAAACTTTTCCCTCCCTCCAATCATCTGAAGCTGAGTTTGTGAGATCTGACGTCACCTCGACCCGTCTCACCTGAGCAGTCTGAGTCAGATCAAGCTGCCTCTTATCAGAGCTGATCCTGCTGATGAGAAACCTGCAGCTGCTGCTCTCATCATAACCCTTAAAGAGAGGAAACAAGGTGGTGGGCTTGTTACAGAGCTTATCTCTCCGTCAGATAACCTGTGGTCCACCTGTGGTCCACCCGTGTCAGCGAGCAGCCGCCCTGCTGGAGTAACCTTGACTGCATTATCTGTGGCTCCTCCTGGGTCAGTGAGTTATTTCTGTGTGGAGCTGGTTCCACTGCTTCATGTGTTTCTGAGCATGCTCAGTAGAGCTTTGGAGCATCAAAGATGTCAAGGGGATGAGGAGCTTTCCTGTTTGTCCCATAATTCAGATCACTCCTGGAGACCATCTTTATGCCTTCAAAAAACTCACAGACAAATCTCACCTTGAATGATTCTCATCAGCATCACTCAGTGTAAACTTTCACACACAGGACAGACCCTGCTCGGGACCTGACGACAGTTTCAGGAAGGTAGAAAGATCCTTTAGATGGAGCTACACATCTGCACAGAAACTGAATATTGCTGAAAGTGATGGAGGAAACACAGGAACATGGTTTGAACAGCATCTCCAAACAGACTGCTACAACTCAAGTTTCCCCATGTTTCAGGTTCTATGGTACATTTATTAAACCCAAGACTGTGTCAAATGGCAAACTTAGGTGGAAACAAACAAACTTTGGCAAACAGCATCTCCAATGAGCGACTGGGCTGACTGTACATAAAGCAGAGAGAAACCAATTTGGTCCAGGACAACAGCTCTTACGATTGAAGAGGGGTAATGTAGTTGTTTTTTTGTTTCTTTTATCTGAACTTTTTTCCTGGTATCAAAATGTTTGAAGATGGCGCTGTGGATGGTTGCCTCTGTACTACGCTGTTGACACCATATTCAGTGCACTGTTTTCACTTAAATGTGTATATTTTTATTCTCATTTGTACGTTTGTATTTTTTTTTAATTTTGTTTTTATTATCATTTTGTTCATACTACTTCAGCTCTTTTTAAACTATTTTTGTGATATTTAGTGTTTATTTACAGTAATTGTACGGAGATAGTGTGGTTTAACCAGAATCAAATTCCTTATATTCTTGAAGATACTGGGCCCATAAACCCCCCACCCCCCCCCCCCCCCCCCCCCCCCCCCCCCCCCCCCCCCCAAACAAACAAACAAACAAACAAACAAACAAACAACCCCCCACCCCACCCTTTTTTTTTTTTTTCCTCTCAATGGCATTTTAGAAAACCCCAACTTCAGCCTCTTTCTGAGGTTACTTTCTGAGGTTACTTTGTTGTAACTGCTGTCTCTGGCTCCCTGCTACACAAACCTCCTTTCCTCTGATTGGCCAGATCTTTGGGGGCCTGTTAAGTAGACCTTGGTGTTTGAGGTCCACACCTCCAGCATGTCATGAACCAGTTGGGATTTTATTGCCTCGTTGTTTCAGCGATTCTCATGAAGATTGCACACTTTTCTATTTTTTAGAACGGAGTGTGTTTTGATCAGTTAACTGACTGATTCAGGGATATCTACAACATACGAACATGTAGAGGTTTGAAAATCTGCACATGCTCAGTCTGAACATCCAGCACTTTACTTTATACCCATGTTGTTTTAAAACATGGGACAGGTGAATATCCCCTCTTTAAAGAACACATTTGCAGCTCATATGCATCTTAAGAGGCAATGTTTGAAGAGCTAGCGTCCACGTCCATTGTCTGCCCAGTGTGTGTGTTGTGTTTTACCTTCTGATTCAGCTCCTGTTCCCAAACAAAGCTCTTTTTTCAGGTGAATACAGAAAACATCGGTGAGTAAAAGAGGGAGATAATTACTGAGATCCAGCAAACTAAAGGATGCAGAGACAGAACAGAGATGTTGTCAGGTGGACGTGGCGTTTGTTTTGGGGAATCAGCACCAACATTGGGCTCATCAAGCGTCCTGTTTTCACACCGTAGACAAACTCTGTGAAAAACGCTGTGCAGCCACATCACAGAGCCGTCTCACAGAGCTCTTCCCCTCACCGCCTCCTCGCCTCCATCAGCCTCAAACTGCCTGGGCACGCTGCCTGAAGTGTTTTTGGACTGCTGAAGGCTGGTGAGATAGAAACATGTTAATTACGTGGGAGTGGAAGTACAAGCTTTGGAGTATCATTCATCTGGAAATGTAGAGAACTGAAGAGCCTGGTGAAATGAAAGGCCAGAAGTGTGATTGTTAACGAGAACAAAGCTCAGGATTGTCACGTAGCGGGATGTTTTTTGAAATGACTCATTTCAGTGACATGAACTCTGTCTGCACTTCGCCGGCTGCTCGCAGACACACACCGCGCTCATGCAGGGGCACGCCTGGCGCTGATATTTGGGGTGCTCTTCTGAGGTGTCGCTGTTGATTTCATCAAGTCACTGCATATTTCTTCATGTGCCAAATGTGATGCCGCTCACACGCTGCAGCGCCTTTTCCAGACAGAGATCTCCCTTTCATCTCATGATCTAAAGAAATGTTGTGGTCGATTACAGCTTTCAAAGTCTCAGCTCCTGAATTATTTACGCTGATGAGCAAAGGTGCCACACCACATCTTTTTTTCAGCCTCATTTTTTCAGACAGACAGAACTCAGAGGTGTCCCTTTGAAGGCTCCTCACCAGGTGCAGCGGTCATTGTTTCCGTATGATCAGTGTCTTTAAGGGTTTCTGGTGTTTCTGCTGCCAGCCTCAAGTGGACACTCCAGGAACTGCAGTTTGGAGAACTTCTGCCTACACTGTGACAGATTACTGTAAATTTACTGAGAAATATCAACAGTAAAATCCTGTAATGTTTAAATACAGCACAATGAAACAAAACAAACAAACAAAAAAATCCACTGCTAAATGACGGTATAAAACAAGCAAACCTGCTGCCAGTATTTTACCGTCATTTTACAGCAAAGGCATTTTTGTTGTGACGATGTTTGATAAGCGTGAGTGAGGAGAAAAAGACGTGGCTATAAGAACCTGCTGTACTTTAAAATGTCATACCGCGCACGCCATAGGCTGTCTGTGCTCTACATGGCACCTACTGGCTGTTTTTACATTGTGTTGGCCAATTTTTACAGTGAAGAAAAAGACAAATTGAGATTATTATTTATTTATTTTTTTCAGTTAACTTTAAAATGCCACGACTGAAACAGTAGTTTAATCTGTGTTTGACTTTGAACATGAATCAGTTTCTGTTTATCTTTAGGTTCACTTATAATCACCCTCCATAGTGAGTCCATGTTTGGTCATAACCTCAGCTCCAAACCAAGTTTTTCTTTTGATTCACAAAGTCAAAACTGGATTCAGAATATCAGCAGCTAAAATGATTTATTTGCAGTCAAACCTGGTTACCTGAGGTTTAATAAAGAAGATTAATGTAAAACACAGCCACAGACGTTGCTGGTGTTTCAGTGTGAAGTGTGACCCTGTTAACTGGCGACTCTCAGCCGACCATCACAGACTCGATTAGCCTCGAGTCAACAGTTAGCATGGTCACCCTTTGCTCCAAAACACCCGTATCTCTGTAACAGTCAGAACTGGATAGTATTTGACTCCTTGGTGTAGTATTGTTTCTGACAGCCATGCACAGAACAACCAAACATTTCTATGCTGCTTACAGCTTGAGTTCAGTGTTTAAAGAACGATAACTTGTGGGAATGAACGGAGCTAAGCAAAATAGGTGTGCATATTTTTGATGACGTTGACTGTAAATTGGTCTTGATGTCATTGTGCTGTTCTGCATCACCCACCTGCATCTTCTGCCTGCGGTTGACACACAGACAAACAGTGAGCCACAGGAACAATTGTTTGAAATAGGGTGACCATGTCCTGACAACCCAAAAAGAAGACCCCCTAAACTGCAAGGTTAGGTACTGCAAAAATACTCAAAGATGACAAAGCAGCTTTATAAACCATTTATTTACTTCAAACATTTCTTTCCTGTTTGAACTGAAAATGAGCGGGGTCGTTTTTCTGCAGTTCCTCTGTTAAAGTGCATTCATGCTTCATCATTCTCTGTGTGAGAGGGCAGTGCAGGCAGTCACAGCATGTTTTCTCTTTTCATCTGAGAGAGGAGGTGGCCTGGGTCTTTCTTCATGACACATGCAACATGCAACATGCTCAACACCTCGGCAGGTAGGTACATCGGAGTAATGGACCAGTGCAGCACCGTATTATAAATATTGATGGTCTGTAGAACAAGGTGAGAAAAACCTGGACATTTTAGAGAATTTTATGAAATTCCCCTGACATAATTTTAGGACCAAAAGGAGGACATGTGGGGGTAAAAAGAGGACGTATGGTCACCGTATTTTAACCCTCTGATCAAAACCAGCTTTGGAGTCCATCATGTCTTTGCCAGCCTCACTCAGCTCCTCCTGCTCCACCTAAACTCTCTCTGAACTCTTCACTCCGACCTCACCAACTTATCAGACTCATAACTCTGAAGCGTTAGCTTCCGTTCTCTGCCGTCTCCTCTCTAAACCACACACCCTGTTCACACCCCAGTTCTGCTCTTCAGTCGGTAGACTGCTCTTTATCTTTTTGCTGATCTCGTTGAGTATGTGTGCATCAGAAAATCCTCATCTGTCTTTGAACTCCAACAGCACTGGCAGTGGAACTATGGAAAACAATAACAAGCTCCTCTTGTCTTAGCAGCTTTATTGCCTTGTCAGTAGCAGCTGTTTGACAGCACTGAATGAATGCACAGACAGGCCATCTTTGGTTTCATCAGCAGGTAAAAACTCCTGTGTGGGTCTGTGTTCACCGTGGCAGAGCGTGACGGAGCTGCAGCATCCCTCTGTAAGCCGCCTGCTTGTTAGCTGATGCTGTCAGCTCACGTCACATGTCTGAGGATGCACGCATCACAGCGCCCGCAGTGACACCGTGATCAGTCGGTGGAGCAGAAACCAGCTGTGTGTTGGATTATCTCTGCACACAGGTACCCAAGATGAAAGGCATCATGGGAAAGAAATGAAAGACATGGATGCAAAGGAAATGTAAACACCATCATGAAGACGTTCTGCTGTAGACTCTATGAGCAGCTTTGAACTCTGGGATATGTTGCTGTATGCGTACCTGTGTGTTTGTGTGTGTGTGTGTGTGTGTGTGTGTGTGTGTGTGTGTGTGTGCAAACAGAGGGACCTCAGGAACTGTCCTCCCTCCAGCTTTCATGCTACATTGATTTCATCTATCGATTGTGTCTGTCCTTCAGAGTGAGGGAGGCCACTCGCATAAAGCCAAGCGCCTCCTGCTCTCACACACTAACCTCATGACACAACAGCTGTGTGACCGCCAAACCCACAGCAGCAAATGAATGAAGGTAAGGCTCTCCTGTCCCAGCGTCCATCCCCTCCCTTCCCTCTCCCCCCTCTGACAAAACCAGCGCCGAGGTCACGCAACAAAGACTCATGGCTTCCTGGGTTTAATGTGTTTGAGGACAAGGTGGAAGTCTCTACAGTTTCAATTGCCTCAGCTGTCAAGGCGCTTTCCAACAATGAAAAGCGAGCACATGACCTTGTAAAGCCAGCAACCAAGAGGAAAGGCATTAATATTTCATTCTTCCAGCCCCCCCACCCCCTCTAGTCTCCTGTCTGTCTCTGCTGGAAGGGGATGAAAAGTGACTGAGGCCTGGAGCAAGACCTGAGGAGCGGTGCACGCTGCCTTCTGCTACTTTGGAGAGTTATGGTTGGAGATGTGCTGTTTGCTCTGAATGTAGAAAAGGCTCAGTCTGGTTGCAGCTAATGTGAGAGTGTGTTAGCTAGCTAGCTACTGCTAGCAGCTGTTGGCCACAGTGTTGCCAACTTAGGCTTTTGGTTTTTAGACCCCTCTTTTTCAAAAAGCAACTAGCAACAAATCAAGCAACTTTTTCTAGGGGTTTGGAGACTCTCACCAAACTTGGGCTCTGAGCTCTGTCCTCTCTGGAGGGAGTAGGGGACTGTTTTCACATTCTGATCACAAACTTTTATCTCCACCTGTTCACTTTGCTCTCAGCTCCAAAGCTGAAGTTTACCAGGATACCAGGATACCAGGAAACATGTTACCATTAGTCAGGGACAGAGCCTAGATTTCAATTTGGGGGGGGGGGGGGGGGGGGGGGGGGGGGGGCTAGAATTACAAAGCTACAACTACTATTATATAGATATAGATATACTATTGTTACTATGTATAGTTTAAAGCAGATTTGGTTGCTTTTTGATTCTTAGATATTTGGTAAAATGTTAGTGCACGAGACAGCAATGGCTCTTAAGGGTGATGGTGCTCTAACCCCACCAATGGGCTGCAACGCAGCAACATTAACCACAGCTAAATAAGACACAAAATCTACAGTCTTTCCCCAAATCATCCTCCAGTCCTTACCCCATAACATGAGGATGAATGAGTCATAACTTTTTACCGACAGGCGAAAAATTGACTCATTTTGTCAAAGACAGGGCAGCTAACCATACAAAATGAGCGTGAAGTCACAAAATGTAGTAGTGTTTCCTCTTCAAAACTGCTCTATAAACTTAAATAAAATGAAAAAATATCTTTTTAAAGAAAAGGTTTGAGGTGGGTCTGGCAGAAAGTGGGTGGGCCTGGGACTGTCTGGCCCACCCATGATGCCGCCCCTGCCATCAGTGGCTGTTTATGTCAGATATTCCCAGACCTAATGCACAACACTATGAGTCAGTAGCTATTCTTAGAGTTCAAAGCCATTCATTGTGTTTATTTTGTTGTTTAATGCAAATTAAGAATAGCACATTTGATCATCTCCACATGTTGATAAAAACAAAGTGTAAGTGGATAATCAGCACCATAAGCAGCTCTTTTACACACATTACGGTAAACTATTACCTGTTGGAAAATGCTTAATTTCTCGACACAAGCGTGTGGCTGTATGCTGAATTATTCAGCCTTTTACAAAACACATGTTCATGTTCATACATCAGAGCCACGGAGCACATAAAGCTGCCATATGTGTGAGCCCGCTCTGTAATACACAGAGCAGCAGTTTGTGTCAATCCATTAATAAAAACAGGATGTAATCGTGTTTAATTGAAATTTAGCCAATAAAAAGCCAAAGCTCTGCCAAACGACTCCCCACACAGACATCCTCAGGGGCCGATGGAGAGATGTACGGCTACGTGCTGCTACGTGCTGCTACAGGCGCGTCAAACAATGACCTTTGGGAGGGGATTCAATTTAGCAGCAGACCAGTTAGAAATTAGCATATCCAGATGTAGGCGCCTTGATTTGATTTCATTGCCTTAATTGTATTTCATCTGCTGTGCAGCAGACGCCATAAAACCAGGAGCCTGGATGTGACAGCGGCTGGGCGTGGATTGCCATCACGGCGCTGTGATGATATTAAACCAACATGAGCGGGGAATGCTAATGAAGAGAGCATTTGTCACACGAGGCCTGGCTGTGTGCTTGCCAATTATAAAGCATCATGAAGAGAGGGTGGGGAAGCTGCTACGGAATAACAATTACACTATCTAGAAATTTAACTTTTTCTATTTTCATCTCGTCTTTGTTCGACCTGAGACGTTTACCTGTCATGTGATCAGCAGGCTGCATGCTGAGTCGTGTCTCTGTGGTGTTAAATCTCACGTGGCAATCAGAATCAAAATGTCAGAATTAATGTTCAGGTCAAACGGTGAATGTTCGCAGTTATGTTCAGCCATATGCTGTGTAGAGCAGATATTGAAATGAAGGTTGAATGGCGTCATGATGCTTAAGTCACTCTTAAGGAATCCACATGCGCTGCGGCGTGCAACAGAGACCCAGAGTTGAACCAGACTCATGTTGGACGGACATCCTCTGATGGAGATCCAGAATTAGCCTAGTGAAGGGCTTGGGTGACACTTAAGGTTTATATAAAGAGAGATAGAAGATGGAGGAGAGGGGAGCCCAGCTGCAGTTGAAAAATGAATGAATCTTTTCAATAAGTGATTCAGTTCAGTTCTTTCATCCAGAGGATTCATTCCTTTTGAAAGAATCGTTCATGAACAACACATAACTAAGAATAACTGAGCTGGATCCAAGCCCAAACCTTACCCAACCTGAACGAGATATCCCTTAAGGGCTCCTCAAACAACGCTACCTGGTGCATCTGCAAAGGAAGCATGTGTCAAAGGTGGTCATGTCAGAGTCGGCATCAGAACGACCCGCGGGTGTTTGTGGGGCTGCACATTGAAAAAGGGCATGACTTTTACTGGACGGCACGCACAACACACGATGTCTGAGGACGCCACTGAGGAAGACGAGAGCACCCTGAAATAAAAAACAACAACTCTAGAAGGTGGGCAAATGTGTTTTTCTCAGGATGAGAGCTGAGACCTCTGTCCTGGGTCCATCTGGGTCACAGAAACCTCTTTCCTGCCTGAGCAGAGCAGGAACAGTGATAGAAATAGACCAAGAAGTGCTCAGGATTCTGTATTTAGACATTGTTCATTTCTTTAAAGGTAACAACAAAGACATTTTCTGTCTCCTAACACACACACACACACACACACACACACACACACACACACACACACACACACACACACACACACACACACACACACACACACACACACCTCAGTACACACAGCAGCTGTAACCTCACAGCTGAACCTCACTCACTCCCAGCACGAAGCTTTTCACTTTCCTTCCCTTGACCGTGACTAAAGTCCAGTGGTCAGCTGCCTGTGGAGCCCCTCTCCAGTCATTACCATGTTAATATCTGCAAACTGCTCTTTTGTAGCAGGACCAGGGGGGGCGCAGACAGCAGGAGGAGCAGGAGGAGCAGGAGGAGCAGGAGGAGCAGGAGGAGGGCCACGGAGGTCTCTTTTAAAACCCACAGTCAGAGGGAGTCAGACTGGACGGCAGGAATGTGAGAGGAAAAATACGCTGCAGTCGACCCGAGGCGAGCTTCTGTTTTTAATTCCAGATGATTTCCTCCTCTGTTACCTGAGTCGGGTCAGAGCGGCTCTGATGGAGATAGCAACCCCTGCTAGCCTCATTAGCCCTCTCCAGCTGCTTTGCTGACATTTTGCACTTCATCTGAACCCCTGGCGTCCCTCTGAACTGCTGCCTGAACTGCTCAAACACACCCGCAGTAATTGAGCCCAATCTTAGACCTTTCTGCAGCATAATGGAGGTCTGCTTCCATCACACACATCAATAAAATCACTATGAGTGTGTGTCTGTGTGTACATTTTGTACTTTTCTTTTACCGCCCACATGCTCCACCATCATCACCTCCACCAATATGGCCAGCATGGACAAAGAGATGGTCTTCCATTAGTGTAATTGAGCAATTTAGTAGCTGCTGCAGCCGAGGGTGGCTTTGTGCAAGTGGCTTTTCATGAATAACAAATTAGCTGTTACCTGGTGACTGCAGGTCCAACAAGTGGCTCAGTGTGCGGAGGTAAAAACACACTTATCACAAAATAAAAATCTCTGTTTCTCTCACTGGTGTTTTAGAAAACAATTATTGCTATTGTTATTATTGTTATTATCATTATTATTATTATTATTATTATTATTAGTAGTAGTAGTAGTAGTATATAATTTTATTTATTTATTTATTTTCAAGACTGACCTCCATGCTACCAGGGTCTCCAACAGGTGGCTCTCAGACCCTCAACAAGAAGCACGACAAGCAAATGGTGAATGTAGAATAATAATAAAATTTAACATTTGTATGTGTTCTTACATAACCCACAAGGCCACGTGATCTGCAGGGGCCCATTAGCGACACATGCTTTAACTGTAGAAATATCGCCCAGCCATGAAAAATAGATATTTGGACACAACAGTAGACACATGCTGTACCGAGCTGCAGCTACTGCATAAACAGTAAACACTCTGCAAATACATCAATCAATGAATCCAGAAATGGAAAACATTCAAAAGAGCTGCAAAATTAAACAGCTGAAAAGCGTTAGATCACAGCAGCTATCCTTCAGGCCTCTAGGGGGCACTCAGTGGATCTGTGTATTAGCAATTCTAAGGGTGAACATCAATGTCCCCCCAAATCTAAAACCCTAAACCCTTAAGATACTGACAGACATCACCTCGGGAGTGACTGACGGCTCAAAACGTTATGACACAGCCACTTCTCACATAACCTGCATGACATCATGTGGCTCACCTGAGCAGCATGAGGAATTTTTCCTTTGAACATTTTTTAGTTTCTCACAAGTCCAATAAAGGGACCTGCTGCCTGAGTTTAACATTATCTGGAAGTAATCAGAAATTCAACTAGAGATGACCGATCCGATGTCCTGGTCGAAAATCACATGGTACACACTCGATTGAAATCAAACATTACATCCCAATCAGCACGGCTTGACAGTAACACCCGCCAACCCGCCAAATAAGGGTGAATTTCAGCTGTGGCGGGTAACACCGTCACTCCTACCAGCCACTTTAATTCTTTAATTGTAGTTTTCTGAAACGACATCTGAAATACTAAACCCACTGCACTATGAGACTACGACACTACAACTCCCATGAGCACTGCCTGCACACAGTGTTTGCTCATTGGTCCATTTGTGAAGTCTTCTGCTGACAGGCGCTCAGACACGCTCGCCTAAAGTCTAAAGTCTGCAGCGTGTCCAGTGTCTGCTGAAGTCTAGCTCCACAAGTAAGCCAGTAAGCACACACACACCAAGCCAAAAAAAAAAGCCATTTTCATAGCAGATATCAACATATAAAGCCTAGTGAACAAACCACTCCTGTGTGAATAGCTGATAGCACACACTGTACAAGGGCAATTCACCGAGGGTTGAATTTCTTTCTGACCCGGCGGTTTAGAAGATATGAAGACCAGGAGGTTACCTGATCACAGGCACAGCTCAGCTGGGCCGTCCTGAAGCTGTTAGTGTGGAAGCTCAATGCCTTCCTCACTTCCAACATGGCCCCTGACGACAATTTGCTTCAGAGCTGTTTCAGACACAGACTCTACCTCCATTTATCACACAGTGGATGATAAAATTGATTAAAATTAAAAAACACTTCAACTACAAAGTTTAAACTGCCTTATGGTTTGAAATTCATGTTTTTTTCACAGTTAAGCGCCCTTCACACCGCCGCGCGGTAACCGCCCCGAAAACCGCTCCTCTGCCGGCAGAGGCCCCTGAAATGCAGAGCGTTTTTCAAAGCGGCTCCTGCCGCCGCGGCATGAGCATGGGGTAACAGGCGGCAGCGACGTAGAGGTGATTCGGCGAACGTTACAGCAGAGCCCGCCCAAAAGTCCTTCACAACACTCCCTCCTCAAAAACACGTACCCCCTAGTAGTACCTTATAGTTTCTGTTTACTGTATAATGTGCATATGAAAGATTTTATTATTATTGTAGAGCTCTGGATATTCAGATACCGGCAGTATTAGCTCCTCCATTGCTCGTTCTGCCCTGCGAAGCCTGCTATTTCCGGGTTTTCTTCTTCCTTCGATGTGATTGACTGTTCCCAGGCGGCTGCCGCCAGAAAGTTCAACACGCTGGACTCCAGGCGGCAGGGGAAAATCTGTGCGCGTGCACGTGGGCGGCAACCGCTTCTGGGTCCAACCGCCACAGCCAAAAACGCTTGCCGCCTGCCGCCCGACCCTCATTAAAATGACTGGAGGCGGCGCGTTGCCGCGCGGCGGTGTGAAGCCCCCTTTAAGCTTATGACCTGGCTCCACTCAGCGCCCCCTAGAGGCCTGGAGCTGCTGTGGTCATGTGTGGGTTTGCTGTGTTTGCCTTTTGTATGTTTTGTTAGTGTTTGTGTGTTTCTGAATTTGCAGCATGTTTCCTGCTAACGTTGCTAACTGTTCCTCTGCAGGTGTTTATGCATCTGGAGCACGTCTTCATCTGCAGCACCGCTCGTTTTTTCAAACTCAAATAAAAAACACAAGAAGTGTTACAATCAGAAGAAGGGTCCCAACAGAATGATAAGATCATCAAACTTAACACGACAACTGCAGAGCTGAAGAACAACTCTTAATGACCCAAAGTAACCATTACATGTTTGTTCAGGAAAAGAAATTGATGTCAGGTCTGAAGATGGTACCTTTGGATTTTGGATGAACACGGTATTTGAATCTTCCCTCTGTTTAAAACTATTTTCTCAGTCTCAGGTGTGATGCAAAGTTTTCTCATATAATCATTTTTCCATGCTTCACTTCACTAAAACATGAATTCACAGAGGGATTTCAGAGCCGTGTTTTTTTCGGTCCAACCTCACTCGTTTCATCACTCAGGCGAGGGCTCCATGAAAACCACGGCTCTCTGGGAACAGAAAGGATCAGCTGAGCCTTCTGATCACACTAACCTCTGTGGTCAATAATTGAGCAGGAGCAATGTTTGATCTCTGCTCCTGATTGCTGTTTGTGGTTGTTATGGATGTGTGTGACCAGCGTGTGTGTGTGTGTGTGTGTGTGTGTGTGTGTGTGTGTGTGTGTGTGTGTGTATGTGTGTGTGTGTGTGTGTGTGTGTGTGTGTGTGTGTGTGTGTAACCTGTGTGTGTGTGAGCATTCCTGCAGGGCCAGTTGATGAGCTGACCCCTGAAGCCGTGACCTTTCTCCTCCTCTTCTCTGACCGTCGTGTGCAGAAGACATTAACCCTTGATGTGAGGCACAGTGGGAGCCTGTGTCTGTATTTATGTCTCTGTGCTTCACTTCAATCCAGGGCAGCTGATATCAGCGCCATGGACGGCCACAGACGTCAGCCAACAAGGTTTCTGTGTGGAGAGACAATCAGACTGCAGATAGCAGGAGCCACACACACACACACACACACACACACACACACACACACACACACACACACACACACACACACACACACACCTCTGGCTGTCAGGAGACAGGCTGCAGTGATTGTGCTCTTCAAATAACGACCTGAGCTGAGGATTTCACAGAGTGAAGTGTTGGATGGACTTCTTCACAGCAGCTTTCTCAGCACGGGTTCACATTTTCTGCAGCTCAGCGTGTCATTTGTTCCCCCTCTAACAGTTCATCTTCCAGTTTTTCCAGTTTAATCTTCTTTAGCTATCATTGTCTGTGACTCACAGATAGAGAAAGTGAGCTCTCCTAACCCATCAGCCACCTCTGCCTCTTCTTCTTCATCACTTCATCCCAGTCTGAGCCTCCCTTCATCAGCTGCTGCTTGGTTCTAGACCTGGTCTAAAGATCCCAATGATCCAATTAAGGCCATACAGGCCTTAGGTCTGGCTCCGGGCTCCATCATACTCCAGTTGATGTGAGCCACCCCACAGCCTGAGGTCTGGGAGCCTGCTGACTGCTCCAAGGTGGAGGCTCTAAACTAAATCCCTGCTTTGTAGGCTGGCTCTAACACAATGCCGTCCTCTTATTTCCTTTATCACTGTTTTCAGTTCATTCCATCCTGTTTTCTGTCTTACTGTCCTGATACCTGTTTTATTATCTGCATTGTTTTTATTTATCCTGGCTGGTTTATTTGTCTCATTACCTTTATCTGCATACAGAGCTTTTTGTCTCTGTGAGTCTCTATCTCTTCATTTTATCTCCCTGTTTTCACCTCTCTGTTCCTGCTGTATTTGTTTTAGCCCCGTGTCCTGGTTGACCTTTTACTGCTCCAACTATTTCACTTCCTGTTTCTCGCCGTCCTTCTTTATAAGGCCCACAGCTTTTATCTCACAATGTATCAGTTATTGCACTGTAATAAATCCTGTTCTAAGTGATGTGCACATTTACATTTTCTACTGAAGTCACAAAGCGAAGTCTATCAGTGAGCTCTCTCTTCACTCCCTCTGGACTGTGCATAGGCTGCAGGTCTAAAGCTGAAGCTCTGAACATCCTGCAAAAACTCAACAACTCTTCAGCTGACGTCTTTTAACCTGAAGCCTTGTTAGAGCCTAACATACAACAATGACCCAAAATATAATGAAGCAGAGTCTAAAACATAACTTGTTACATTTTGAGCTCTAATGAGCCTGACCCATCAAAAAAAGACAGAACATCTGTGTTTTGAATTCAGACCCTTTTAACAAAATCCACAAAACATTATCTCCATGTCATGTTTTGAATGTAATTGTTGTATTGTATATGATAAATCTGGGGGTTTTGGCGACTCGTTTTTAGCACATATGCATTATTCGGATGCAGAAAACACAGATTTTTAAAAATGAGCATTAATTAAGATGTTACTCTGACCACAATTTCTTAAAACTTAACAAAGATTTTTCAGAATGAAAAGTGTGTGGATGATTTTGTGTGAGCAGCAATTTAGTAAAGGGTCAAAATACAACCTAAGCTGCCTGTAGTGGAGTGGTTATCCTCAAGGGGGCAGAATACTTTCTTTTTTTGTACAGGATTTTAAAGAAACTATTTATCACACTAAATAGAGGTCTTGAAACTCATGTATCACAGATGTGTGTGTCAACAAAGGGTTAAATGACTGTATTTAGAAGAGTGTGAGAATGTTTAAAGAGTTTTAAAAAAAAACATCAGGGGACACAAGACCAGAGTCAAGTGATGAAATGGAGCAGAAAAGACAACAAGTGCAGGATCAGAAAGATGTGGGGCTAGAAATGTTGTCAGGTCAAAATAATCTGAATAAAAAAAAAAAAAACAGTCCTGATCAAATCCAGATCCTAACCCTGACATGAAACATTCTGGCATATTTGGCCCATGATGCCCCCTGATGGTGAACATGTTCCCTTGTCATAGTCCTCTCTGCTGTCAGATTGGTGTTGGAGCTCCTACCTTACAGATTTTCTTTCCCATGGCCCTCTGATCTTCAGAAAAAAAAAGGAAAAAAAGAGTCGTGTGTGAATGTGTCCTGCTTGCTTCATGGTTTATAATCTGTGTTTGTGGGCTCAGATTTTAGGCACGATTTCTCTTCTCAGAGATCAGCAGGAGATTCAGGTCTTTAGATGGTTTTATTGGATAATAAAGAAAGAATTAAAGTTCTTAGTTTAGGAATCTAGTTTATAAACCTGTGTTCACTGGGCGTAAAAATCAGAAGGATCAACATGAAGACTAAGCTCAGCGCTAAAGGGGCTCAGGGGCTCAGCGCCACAGGAAACAAATCAGTCATGAAGACAAAACTTCAAACAGGATCAGATCAGCTGATCTTCAGTTTTTTTATACTGATCACGTGAATCTGAAGTTTTTGATGATCCTGACTCCAGAAACATCTCCACAGAGCCCCTGCTGTACGGGCTCTCAGAGTCAAAACCAGTCTGTTAACTGATGACTGTGTCGGGCCTCCTTCCAGCTTCACGTCAGTGAAGAGCTCATTTGACCTCTCACTCCTCTCTGCAGCTCTATCCACCTGTTGTCTAATCTCCACATCTCCCCAGCACTCAGAGATACCCCCCCCCCCCCCCCCCCCCGCTCAAACACTTTCTGCAGTAAAACAGGACCAGGCCGAGGAGAGGGGCCACCGAGGACACAGATCACAAGATGAAACAATTACAGTTCTTCATTTCCTCAAAGCTGAAGCTGCTGCAGCAGCCTGGGTGTTAGAAAATGAGGTGCTCAGAGCTCCAGTCCCCCACACTGTTGAAGTCTGTTTCTCTGCTGGACAACTTGACTGACAGGTGGGCTCACAGTTAGCAGTTAGCAGTTAGCATCAGGCTAAAGGTCTACTCTGAGAGTTACACTGAGTCAGTGGAGAGTACTTGATAACTTCTTCAGAAACCAACAACTGATGCCACTCAGGAGCCCACCATCTTTATTCAATGGGTAATACAGATGGTGATCTGCTGGAAATGTGTCCTGTTACACAAAACTGAGCTCAGTCACATGCTGAAGGAGGGTGCTAACATGTTGCACATCCCCCACCATCGGCCATGGCCAACAGGTGCTGCGCCTGTGTCTGATGATCCGGTCTGTTCTTCTTTCCTTTATATTTCACCCTCTGTTGCTTGTACTAAACCTGTTGTTGCTGTTTTCTCACTGGAATCAAACGTCATTTCAACCTCTCTGCTGTTTCTGTTCCTGTTGTTGATGCTGTTTACACAGGAGCCAGACGGCACATCCACCCCATTGCTGGAGCTTTCTGCAGAAGTTTGGATATTTAAGACTCTACGGGTGCAGAGAAGGTAAAAACTAGGAGGGAGGAGAGCTGGCTTGAGACAACAGAGGCTTTGGAGGAGGAGATATCAGCCATGACTCCTCTCTCATTACAAACAACATGAGATCTCTGCTGAATAAGATGGAGGAGCCACCAGGACCAACAAGGAGTCAGATGGTGTTACACCATTACCATTAACAGCTTCTGGACCGTCTGGGATAAAATATTCCTGATTCTGTTTTTCTGTGTCAGTGTGAAGCAGACACCTAAGGTCAGGGAAAGTTTGTCCAGTTTCCTCTCAGTGCTGCTCCTCGACTCTGGAAATCTGGTTCAGGAACTGATGCTGGAGCCCCATCTGTCAACAGCACTGTCAGCCTGTGAGCACCGTGACAAAAATAGCTATGAACAGAACAGGCGACATTTATTTAAACCTTAGTTTTGTTTGCAGAGCTCTGGATGTTTTGGCTTCGTTTTGCCAGAGTTGTCAAGGTTCAAGGTTCAAGGTTCAAGGAGTCTTTATTGTCCCTGTGGGGCAAATCGCTCAACAGTCAGCAGTACAACAAACACAGTCACAGCAACATCTCACACAGAGGACAATAATAAATAGAACAAAAAAAACAGAGTGGTAAGTCACTTCTTAAGAAGACCTATGGCAGCAGGGTCAAAAAAATGCTTAAGTCTGTTAGTCCTGCATCTTGGCAGGATGTACCTGTGGCCTGATGGAAGCAGCACAAACTCACTAACCAAGGGGTGGCTCTGGTCAGTGAGGAGTGAGCGGGCCTTACTTAGGGTCCTGAGCTTGTGCACATCAGAGAGATCGTTTAGGTCAGTGCCTGCAATGTTGCTGCACACTTTCACTATGCCCTGTGGTCTGTTTTTGTTCTTGAGGGACAGCAAGCTATACCAACAAATAAAAGAAAAGGTCAGAATGGACTCAATAAAACAGGAATAAAACATTTTCATGAAAGTGCTGTCAACATTAAAACTCCACAATTTCCTCAGAAAATACATGGACTGATGCACCTTCTTACAAACAACATCAACATAGAAATCAAAGGACAGCTTGTCATCAATGTTAGTGCCAAGATATTTGTAGTTATGGACCAGCTCGACGGCTTGATCCTCAATAACAAGGGAAGGGGTAACCGACAGTTGTTTTCTAAAGTCTATCACCATTTCCTTAGTCTTCGACACATTGATGCACATAAAAGATGAAGAACACCAGTCTGTGAACTCCTTCACTACAGGGCCATGGTCAGGGTCGTCACTACTCAGCAGGGACACGATTACTGAGTCATCTGCAAATTTCAGAATGTGACGCCCCACATGTTGGCTACGACACTCGTTCATGTACAAGACAAACAACAGAGGTGAGAGGACGCAGCCCTGAGGTGATCCAGTGGAGGAGACGAGAGTGTCTGACAGAACACCATTGACCCTCACACGTTGTGGTCTTTCAGTTAAAACGTCCATTAGCCAGGCAATTAGACCAGGATCTAGGCTGTGGAAGTCCCTCAATCTTTCTGCTAAAATGTGTGGCTGTATGCAGTTAAAAGCAGATGAAAAATCAATAAATAAAAGACGGGCAAAAGTCTTGGCTCCCTCAAGATGAGTCAAGACAAGATTTAAAAGAGTGGCTAAAGCATCTTCAACACCTCTGCCTGATCTATAAGCGAATTGCAGTGGGTCCAGGTTGTCTTGAACACAGGTCAAAAGCATTTCCTTGATAATTTTCTCGAATGATTTCATAACTAAAGAAGTTAAAGCCACAGGTCTGAAATCATTTAATGATTCAGGGGATGCAGATTTGGGAACTGGGACAATAATGGAGTCCTTCCAAAGTGAGGGCACCTTATGAAGCTGAAGGGACATTGAAAAAATAAAAGTAAATATGTCTGCCAGCTGATCAGCACAGTTCTTGAGAACACACCTTCCAATGCCATCCGGGCCAGGGCTTTTTCTTTCCTTGACTCCCCGGGAAAGTTTACACACTTTGCCCCTGTCAACAACATTATTCTGTGAGGAGACAACACATTTAAAAACTGACAGTTCCTCACTAAAATTACAGTTGTTAAAACGGTTGTAAAAATTGTTCACTTCATTTGAGAACACCAGATCAGGCATTCTATTAAGGGAGACATGGCTCTTCCTAGATTGCAAGTCGCTGTTTTTAAAGAACCGTGCTTTCTTTCCTAATCAGACTCAGTGTTGTTTGTACCTGATGGAGCTGACAGAAAACAGAGGACTTCCTCTTCTCTCCAGACTGCTCCAAACGGCAGAATTTTCAGCTGATTTGTGAAAAACAGACTCTGTTGGACATAAATTGACCTAAGGACTGATCAGTAAGCAACGTGTCCTGATGAAATCACAATTGAAGCCTGGACAT